>NW_028327175.1:112917617-113220648 GCF_987537825.1 Furipterus horrens | reverse complement strand
ACATCGCAAAGTAGAAGGACCTCATAGCCAATATTTGAAAAGAAAGTTCTAGGCTCCACAGGGGATCAGATATCTATGTCAGTGGTCATGACCTGAATTCACTGATCTCGTTTTCTTGCATGTGGAAGGGAACAGTAGTGACAGGACAGCACAGAAAAATCAAAGAATGTCTTACCCTTGCTAACTTCACCTACTCTGTGCACACATTTTAGGCAACTTGGCTTCCATGAGACCTTCCCCAGATTCTTCTTTTCTGATTCAGATATAACCATCCCCAGAGGATAAAACAAGGGAACTTAAAAAAAAAAAAAAAAAAAAAAAAAAAAAAAAATTCAAGTATCAGAGATGTGTGTTGATAGTTGATAGCATTGAGCTTCAATACTGAATTATTTTCTACGGTACCTAAAAGTTAGCTTCTGCAGTACTCTGCTCATTGATAGGAATTATGTTCATTTTTAAGAGAAATAGATTCTGACAAAAAAGGAAAAAGCTGTGTCTGTATGCTTCATATAGAACTGAGATGCTTTTCCACCATGATTAAATGTCTAAACCTCATGAGTCCTTAAAACCCCATTTGAATGCCATTTCCTTCAAGAAGCCACCCAGATTTTCCCCACTGAAGCCTTTTCTCCCTCATCTCTCTGCCCATGGTTCCTTGTTTTTATTCCTGTCCTGTCTCTTCTCTCTGATTTGTATTATAATGTGTACGTTTGCATGTGTGTGTGTCTATCTCCCCCATATAATGAGAAGTTGATTTAGGTTAGAAAACTAGTGTATTATTGAACCTTGAACACACTATTGATTTTAATAAATAAACAGGTGTGACAAGTGACATATTTTTCTCAGATGGTTAGAAAAATCACAGCTTTCCTTAACATACATATACACCTTCTAAACTGGTCTCATAGAAATGAACCTTGAGCATTTAGCTTCTTGGGTTGTAAAGGGAAATTCTAAGTTCCCTCAGCCTGAGGTGCCCTTTCCTTCATCATTCAATCATTCATTTAATGGTTGTTGAGGTTGTATTAGATGCCAAAGACTGAGTTGGAGGCTGACAATATCCTGTGAATGAAGTAGAACTAATTCCTGTCTTGGGCATAAGGGTTACTGTGGAGCTCTAAAGAAGTAAACAAGCAAATTATTATATACTTACAAGTGGTGACAAGTGTGGTTAAAGAATGAAATAGGGCACCCCACAAAAGACAATAAAGATGGGATGTGTGAAAGAGAAATCTGCAGAGTTGGGGTGGTCCTGCAGGACTTCTCTGAGGAGGTGATGGGTAAGCTAAGAGAGAAAGAGTGGCAAGGAACCATTTTGTGAGGAAGGTGGTAGGAGAGATACTAGCAAAGGGAAACTATATATGGCAATTCTCTAAGGAAAAGACCTGGTTGAGTAGAGAAACTTAAAGGAAGCCAGATATAATGAGTGAGAGAGAAGATGTGAGAGAGGGAGTTGGAAGAGCAAGCAGGACCAGATCTCCGCCTGTCCAGCCACACTACCATTCATTTTTTGGAAGCATCCTTACTGCCCTCTGCAAATCCAAACTCCTCATACCCTGCTTTCCATAAGTTTATCCCCAATGTCACTATTTTGCATTATTTCTACCTTTCCTCATTCTGACTGGCATTAGCTCTTGCTATGCACAGATAAAAATCATTCTGTTGGCTAAAATTTAAAAAGAAATAGTGACAATACCAAATGCTGGCAAGGATTACTCATATATTGCTAGTGGGAATTCAAAATGGTACAGTCATTCTGGAAAACAGTTTTTCATTTTCTTGTAAAATTAATCATGCAACTATCATACGTCTTAGCAATTGCACTCTTGGGCATTAATCCCACAAAATTGAAAACATGTCTACCTAAAAATCTGTCCATAAATGTTCATAGCAGCTTTATTTGTAACAACAGAAAACTAGAAACAGCCCAGAGGTTCTTCAGTGAGAGACCGGTTAAACAGGCTATGGTCTGTCAACACCGTGGAATGCTACTCAGCAACAAAATGGAACAAACTACTGATATGTACAATAACTTGGTGGGAACTTCAAGGAATTATGCTGAAAGAAAACAAGCTGTTCCCAAAAAGTTACATATATGATTTTGTTTAACATTCTTGAAATGATAAAATTTTGGAAATGGAGAAGAGATGAGTGGTGACCAGGGGTCAGGAATGAGGGGTGTAAAGTAGGGTAGGGTGTGATTATAAAAAGACGACACAAGGGATCCTTGAGTTGCTGGACTATTCTGTGCTTGACAATGTCAAGGTTACTATCCTGGCTGTGATATTGCCCAACAGTTTTGCAAGATGTAAATACTACGACAATTAGATTAGGAGTACGTGATATCTCTGTATTCTTTCTTTCAACTACATGTAAATCTTCAATTATCTTAAAATAGGAAGTTGAATGTTAAAGCTCAATTTATGTAACAAATGAACTTTTTAGAGATATTTTAGAATATATTAGTATATTGAATTTTTAAATTTAAATGTCAGTCCTTTTTGCCAGATTGTGAGAGCTTTGACTGCAGAGATCTTATCTTAATTTCTTTTGCATACCTCCTCTCAACAATCCTGTCGTCCTGATAAGAAGAAAGCTCTGAGGTCAGCTAGACATGGGCAGGTTCCAGGCAATGTCAGGCAATGAGTGGTATAACCCCAGGGCACGATTTTTGTCAAGACTGAGGCTCACAGGCCTAAGAGCCAGGGAGTTGCACCCCGATGCCTGCCCCATCTCAGCTCTCAACCCTGTCCTCTGGGCTTTCTGTGAAGAACAATTCTGGACCAGACACACAGAGATGCTCTGCATGCTTGTGCTCCAAGCGAAGGGCCACATTTCTCCTTTGCTTTCCTTTTTTTTTTTTAGAGGGAGAATGGCAGGATAAGTATATTAGTTTCCTATTGCTGCTATAATTAATTACCACAAACTCAGGGGCTTAAAACAACAGACATTTATTCTTACACAACCTGGTGACCAAAAGTCTAAAATCGATGTCATGGGACTGAAATTAAGGTGTTGGCAAAGATGTACTTTCTCTCAAGGCTCTCAGAGAGAAGGCATCCCTTGCCTTTTTTAGCTTCTGGTGACTGCCAGCAATCCTTGAATGCTTGCCATATGTCTCCACCTTCTGTCCCCAGGGTTACACTGTCCTCTTCTCTTCTCTGTGTGTCTATTTCTCTTATATGGACACTTAAGGTTGGACGGAGGGTCATTCAGGTAATCCAGGATAATCTATTATCTCAGGATCCTTAACTTAGTCACATCTGCAAAGAACCTTTGTGTTGTTGTTTTTTGTTTTTTTTTTCCTCATAAAATGTCATTTACAGGGTCCAGGAATTAGGACCTAATACCTTCAGGTGGCCATCATTCAGCCTACTGCAGTAAGTAGTAGGGAACAAATCCTTGTGTCTTGGGAACCAGCTGTCCAGGTGAGATACATGCTGGGAACCAGTTATCCAGGCAAGATGCATGCTGAGAACTATGTTAGTGGATGACATCAGAAACCTACCTAAAAAGTTGACATCATGTTTAATCTCTCACACTGAAGGAAAGGGAACTGCTGGTCGCAGCTGGCTTGTGTCCAGGCAACTCAGAAAGCTACTAGAATCATCTCTCTGACAGTTCTGCCCCTCTCCCCACATACAGCACTTAATGATCATATGAGTTTGGGAAAATTACTTAACTTCTCATGGCCTCAGATTCTTCTCTTTTGCAAAAAAGAAGAATACCAGTATCCAACTCTCAGGGCTTTTGTGGTCATTAGTGACACATATATAGTTCTTACCACAGCAACTAGCAAACAGTAAATACCAAATAAATATTAATTACACTTGTTATATTATTGTTGATGTTGGTTTAATGATGATGGTGGTGATGGTGGTGATGATGTAATTATGTATATTGTAGGCATATCTTAAGAATTTACTGCATTGCCCCGACCTGTGTAGCTCAGTTCATTGGGCACCATTCTGCAAAGTGAAAGGTCACCAGTTTGTTTCCCTATCAGGGCACAGGCCTGGGTTGCAGGCTTGGTCCCTGGTTGGGGCATAGATGAGAGGCAACCGATCAGTGTTTCTCTCTCACATCAATGTTTCTCTCCCTCTCATTCTCCCACACTTCCCCCTCTCTAAAAATACATAAGTTAAATCATTTTTAAAAAGAATTAACTGCATCAAATGGAATTTTATTCCAGAGAGGAAAATAAAACTCATATCAATAAGTTCCCTTGACATTAGGCCCCCTGCTTTAACAGGCAACTAGTTCTGATGGAGGATATTACCTATAATATGGTACTTGAGGTCTGTCCCAACCTGCTTGAGAATCTAATGGTGGTGGACACTCTCAAGATTTGGGTTAAGAATGGTTGAGATGGGTTAGCAAATGGTTTCCTGTGCCCTAACACTATATAAAGCAGTTTGATGAAATTAATTTGCATGGGCAGTGGCAAATGTGCTCAGTCTGCACGGAGGCTAATTTGTGAACCTGTGGCAATTTATTGCCATAGTTGGATTTGTTTATCATGAGACACATCATTGGGATGTTGTGTCTCACTGTGCACAGAGAGGAGCTGCACCCTGACCTTTCTTACTTGAAGAAACCACCATGGGGTAATTTCCGTCCCAATGGATGACTGGCATTACAATGTGGTAACAAATGATCAGTGTAGCAAATGGTTAATATAACTAGGGCTGAGATCCATATGATTTATGCAAATAATTAGCTCTTCCTGGGTTGTGGCCTGCATGTCTAGGTAACTTTTATTTTTTCAGACAGTCATCTCCATAATGAGCTATTAGTCTGCTGGCCAAAAAGAAGAGAAGGGAGAAGGAAAGAAAGACCTTGGGCAGTTAAGTCTTTGTTCCTCCTAGAAATGCTCATTTATTTGAAGCTAAATGTGATAATGCTTCTTCTTACAGCACTCAATTGCTCCATAGTCTAAAAGCAACTAAAAATACGAGGGTCCGACTTTTATTTGCTTCAATAATGGTTTCTGGGATTTAGACAGAGCATGCATTTCATTCTGTTCATGTTATTCATCTTATTCATTTTCACTGGGTTCCATTAACAGAAAGAGGGACATAGAGTATGAGCTCCATTTCCTAGTTAGAGAATGTAAGGAAAGATAGAGAATCAGTGTGTCTCTGTTAGGCAGGAATTCATGGGTACAAATGACAGTATCTGTGGAGAGGGAAAGGGGTTTAATTATCCTTTTTTTAATCCTCACCTGAGGACATTTTCCATTGCTTTTAGAGAGAGGGGAATGGAGAGAGAGAGAAACATTGACTGGTTGCTTCTGGTACACCCCAACTAAGAATTAAACTTGAAACCTAGGTATGTGTCCTGAGCAGGGATTAAATCCATAACCTTTTGGTGTAAGGGACAATGTTTCAGCCGACTGAACAACCCAGCCAGGACAAGGGGTTAAATTACTAAGAAGTTTAAATATCTAGATTTCTGAGTTTACAAGAAATTGAAGATTGAGAGGTTAGAACTTCCTGTTTTACCTGGCCACCAGCACCTTCTGAACCACACATCTTACCTCCCTGCCACCAGGGATAACTAACTGTGATTACAAAGACTGGAATTCAGTACCAACACCTAGACTAACCTGTGGAGTCCAAGAATAGGGTTACATTGTGGAGAGAAGGGGAGGATAGCTCCTGGGAGGAGAGAGGAAGGATCCTAAGAGAAGGAAAGGATAGTGTTTAGGACAAACAGCAGATTCCACTGCAATATTGTAAGATTCATGAGGGCAGTAACTACACCTTTCTTATTTGACATGTGATTTCCAGTGCCCAGCACAGAGGCTGGCACAGTAATAAGCACAGTGTGCATATGTGTAGGTGGGAGGGAGGGACAGGGAAGGAAGTTGAAATTCTAGTGTATGGGTCTGAGATAGCCAAGCCAAAGTAAGTGAGATTTTCTTCAGTAGGTGATCACACAAAACAGAAATAAGAATAAGACATCTTTAAATCAGGAGAGATATCTCAGTGACATAAACCTAGATTGCACATTCTCGATTGCTTGGAGTCCTCTGATTGACTAGCTTCAGGAAAGTCTCTCCTCTCCCTTTAAGGAATATTAAGTTATCAATAAATTCTCACCCTCCTTTCTTCTTCTTTTCACAAATACGTTTTGAGAACCAGCTCCTGTGAGGGCAACCAGGAACATCTGAATGATCAAGAGAGACCCTTCCTGCTCAGATCCTTTTAGTAGCTCTTTTATTGTTGAGTATGATGATATGGGAGTTTTATTCCCAATTAATGCTATTTTGAAATCATCTCTGAATTCTCCATAACACTGGTGATTATGGATCATGCTTCCTTGGGCTCACTGTTTGAGGTTAGGACCTGGGTGTGAAATCTTGATCCTGTTGGGGAGACCACAGCATCATCATCAGTCATTGCCTTTTGTACCCAGGGTATAGAGGTCCGGATTGCCCCATAAAAATATCAAATGGGTAAGACAGGAAAATCCTCCCTATGAATAATCTTCAAAAAGTGTTTCAGTTTTGGGGGATAGAAATATATATATGTCTTTGACTCTTCAAGAGGCTGGGCATGGTCACAAATTCTATTTAAGAAGCAAAGTGATTATCTCAATAATTTACTATCATGAAGCATTTATAATTATTCATTTGTCAAAAACACCACTCACAGCATTAAAAAAAATGTCTATAACAGTTTTCATTGTGAGCATTTTGATTCTCAGTCCATTAATTGACTGACACCTAACTGTTAATTTGGATAATATTAATTCAGTTAAAAAATGGCCCTCAAAAAAAAAAGGGGGGGGGAGAAAGAATAAGAAAGGGAGGGAGGGATGGAGAGAGAGAGAACAAGAGAGAATTTAGGTATGTCCTGGAGTTAGTTTTTGAATACATCATCCAAGTCATGGTCAGTTGCATTCCTTTGTTGGTTTCCTTATTTATTTTGCTAGTGAGGTGGTTGCTGCAAAAAGCCTGACACAAATCTCTGTAGAATGATGTGTGTGTGCATGTGTGTGTGTGTGTGTGGTCAAGAATTCTGGGTCTTTTTGACTTGGGACTCTGGCCTCTTCATGTTCATATCTATGCAATGTTCCACCATATCGATGGCCCTCTCTAAAGATATTCTCATCTTATTAGGGAGAATCACAAAGAATAGTAAAGAGCTATTTAAAGAGATATATTGGCAGCATCTAAATAATCACATTATTTTTATTTAATCAGAGAATCTACTCTTAGGAAGCATGGGAGAAAGCAAACGTGTGCCAACAGAAAGAGTTAAGCCATTTTTCTATTTACATGGTTTATTTCACAAGTGTCTAACTCATTGGGCATAACCAGCACAGTTAAATTACAAAATTACTATTTGGTCCCTTTTTTATTGACTACAATTCAAGGCTGCTTCAAGCCTCCCAAATTTAATCCCCCTAGCTCTTTGCCAAGAACATTACCTTTTATTTTCAGTGTTAAACTGTGTAAGAGACCCCTAAGGCTACATGGAAAGTTACTCTCTGTGATAGCAGCTAACGGAGTGTATCAATTGTTCATGATTTCCCATTCTCCTGTAAATTGGGAGAGGCAGGGAGAGCAGTGGAATGCGGATTTTGTTCTGTCAGCACTTTCTTGCCCCAGCGTTAGCCCAAGCAGTGCCTGTTTTGGTAATTAATTATAGTGTGTTTGTAGCTCTTCTTTCTGAGTTACCATTTAGCAATCTGTCAAGTGCCCCAGCTAATGAGCCTATCCCATAGAATTCAAAGCATTTATTTTATTTTTAAGCATCAAGATGATACTAGTTTTCCTTAGGTCAGATGACATTAAGAGGGAGATTCTAAACCAGTTTATGGGAAAGAAAAGGCTTTTCTCCTCAATTCAAACATGTTTGTGCCAGGCATGGGCCTGCTTAGAGCTCTTCGTCAGCTTTTGTCTAATAAATGACAGAAACATCCCAATTATTATTATAATTATGACTCAATGCTTGAAGAAGGAATAGCTCACCCATAAATGTCCTTGTGAAGGTGGTAGGAAATATCATATCTGGGCTGGAATTTTTATCTCAACCACAGGAGGAACTAGAGTAGATTCAGGACACATTCTTTGGGTTGTTGCACTTTTTGTTCTTTATTTTTTAATGGTGGACTTGTGGTAGCTCTGTAATTTCTATATAGGAAGAATTTAAGCATAGCAATTTGGTTTTAGGGCAGAGGTCATAGACATGTTCCTTGAAGTCGCATTTGTATAACAGGCATTCTTATTTTCCTTAGGATAATTTCATTGACTTCATATGAGCTTGAGAACATTTCAGTTGTCCCTATCAAAAAGAGGAACAATAATTGTGTGGGATGATACATTATTTAAAAAACACAGCATTTGTTCTATTTTGTTGAAGGGTTTTTATTCCATTCTTTGTTGAAAGGTCTGGGAACCCAAAAGTTAGAGTAGTGGCATTCTTCTCTGGTGGTCAGAAACAAAATCCTCAATTCAACATGTCAATTTCATACTCATAGCTCTTTCTGAAGCAGAAGCAGAGCTATAACTGCAGTATCATGTGATTGCTAACTCCTGCGGTTCCAAAAGCAAGAATTTTTCCCCATTAATCAAAAGTAGATAAAGACACATTCACATAGTGTAGTTCAATTAACCAAGTCACAGTGATCCGCACCCATTTATGTACAGGGGACAGCAATGATGTTGGGAGGATGAAATAGATTGTTTTCTTAACACCACCAGTGCTGGTAGTTTGTTCTTTAAAAATATGGGAGAGATACAAATTCATTCCTCTATCTAATGAGAACATGATGCTTCTTCTTCATAAAAATGCCATCTTCTAGTATAATTTGTTCTCATCTCATTCATTGATCTGTTACCTATTCTTTTTATAATAAAGGGTCAAAGACTCTATACACAATTCTCTACTTCATTCCTCAAATAAAAAACAAACAAACATATTTTATGATTTTTTACCCCATACTCAGGGTAATACTGACCACAAGATAATTCCTTTTTTCCTTGTTGGCCATCTGTTCACCTGAAAACTTATTCGTTGTAAGAAAGGCTGCTCACTCCTGTTCATGTGTATGGAACTAATAATGCTGATGGACCAGCAAATAACTCAAATGTAACTCTTTTGTGCTGCTTGTAAAAATTTGAATTGAGATGAGCCACACTTTGTCAGGTATGTTACAAATGTCTTCCAATGTGGGGGAAAGTCTCTGTCTTGATACCTAACCTCCAGAGAGCTGTCATTTACTAGAAACTTAATGTTGTAACCATTTAATTCAAAATTTTAAGCAACTACAATATCAGCAAAATGAAAAAGAAGTCTTCCAGCCTTGACCTCTGATAATAGCAGAAATGTTAATATGAAGTGATTTTCATTACTGAAAAGGCATTGTACAAGTACCCCCCCCCCCCCCCCCGCTATTCTTGTTTCTTTATAGATTCATACTTTTGGGTATTCAGAGCTTGCTTTTCCTTTCAGTTAGAGAAATTCAGTGAAAAGAAGTGTTATTGATGAGGGCTGATTAAGCAAATTAATGAATTGAGACAGCTGAATAGTAAGTGAGAAGAATTTGAGGAGTGGAATTGGTCTTTGCTCATTGACTGTAAAGTCTATGAGTTAAAACCACAAGGGTACCTGACAGAACAAGCTATATTGCTGAGGTAAGTGAAGAAAGAATATTTGGAATTGCATATTCCGTTTCTTTTCCAAAGACTAGCCATACACTGACTATCCACTGAATCTTTTGCATATATTTTCTTTGCCTCGTTTCCTGAGTCATCTGCAATAACCCAGATTAATCCATTTGGCCTGTATGTATGGAATGTTCACTATATTTCAGACCCAATGTTAAGCACTTAATGCTACTTGTAGAAAGATATTATTTAATATGCCTGATTACTGAATATTCTTAATTCTAATAGAGCCAAGTGTTTTGTTGTTGTTGTTTTTGAGGTGCTAAATATTCACCTCTGGAAAGCCATTTATTTCATGCTGTTCAACCTGGAAAATATTAAAAGTTAGACAATGCCATGTTTTGACAGGGATGAGGTACCAGTGTGCACTCTTAACATGCCATATATACTAATACAATTGCTTTAGAGATCAAGTTAGCAATATTATGAAAAGTTCAGGATGCACATACTGTTGACTCAGCCATTTCATCCCTAAGAGAAACATATAAGAATATTGATTTTACCACTAGGGAGCAAAAAGTTGAGAAAAGAACAATTGACCCAATGGGCATTACTTTCCCATTAATAAGGAAATTCAAAATAAGTTTCAGCAAAATGAATTTTTAGAATACCATGCTTATAGTGACAATTAATACATCAGATTTCTATGTGTAAACATGGATAAATCTCAAAACCATGGTGTTAACCACAAAAAGTAATCTGAAAGAGACATGCAGTCTGATGTTATTTATGTACAGTTTTTGAGCACAAAAAATACTATATATTCTCTTAGGGCATATGCACACGGTAAAACAGTGGTATTTGTGGGAACGATAAATACTGAGATCCGCAGTGTGGCCACCTCTTTTGGGGAGTGGGGGAAAGAGTTACACCCAGGGAGAGCAACTGAGAGAGAATCAATTACATTTGTCATATTTATGTTGCAAGTTGCAGAGTGCTCATATGGCATTTGTTACAGCGTTTTCTATATTTTTATATGCCCGATGCAGTCCTTAAGAAACAAAGAATACATCTGAGAAGCTATGTATGTGATTTTCTTTTTTGAGCTTCAGACTGCTTTTTATTTAGATGACCAGGCTCTAATCATTTTCAGGTTTCTGCAAGGTTTTCTATAAAAGTAATGCCCATTTTAAGTGCAATATCTCAGCAAGATTTTTCAGGACAGGTGACCAAAAGGAGGAAGTACTCTTGGTTTATAAAACAAAAGCTTGGCAACTGAAGCAGTTCCATAATGTCTTTGATCAATATTAACTGCTAATTGAAAGGCATGACTCTCTTTTCCAAAAGAAATGATTTTCTCCTCCACTCAATTACTGGAATAATTGCTACAATTCTCTATATTCCTTTAACTGGGAAGATCCAATGTTAGCATATAAGGCTCTCATTTCAGGTTAAAATACCAAGTCGTTCTGCTTAGCCCCTCTGTTGGGTCTTTTCTGTGACAATATTAGTTACTTGGCCTACACCCTCCTCTATTTTGGGGTTGTGAGATGAATTCAAATGTGTTTTGGAATGCCCAGTGTCTTTCAGATCTACGGCTGTTTGAAAACAGCTCTGATTATAAATGTTTGGCAAAAGTGTTTTTACATGCATGCGCTCTCCTTCCCTCCTGCCAGGGCTCCCCCTCCCACCCTCTTTTTAGTATAGCCTGCACTTTCTCCCTGCCCAGAAATGTCATTAACATTAACAAGTGTTCTCCTTTGGCACCAGCAGGAGCTCTGCAGAGGGAGCAGGCTCAGAATGTGCAATGGGAAGCCAGGTCAGAAGAGAGCTGTGATGAAGATTGTGGAATGTGTCGGGCAAACTCAATAAGTCTGGTCAATACTGGCAGAAAAAAGCAGGCAAAACTAATTTTGAGGAGGACATGTCAATGAACTTCAGGGGAGGCTCAGATAGGATGCACTCGACCAAAAAGAAAAAAAAAAGGGTGGTTTTAAATTTTAGTTTCAGGTTTATCAAGGGCTTGCTGTGTGTGCTGTGTTCAAGAACATAAAACTGGAAATTGTAGAAAGACACAGATTCCTGGGCTACCCCCTGGGAGGTTAGTAATTCACTAGGTCTAGAGTGGACCTTGTAAGTTTTTTCTTTTTAGCAAACACACAGATGCTGCTAATTTGGCTAGTTCATAGGAGCATATCTTGACCAGCAAGGCCTCAGAGTGCATTTTGATGAAATGGGGAAAGAAAGACAAAAAATCAAACAGACAAAAACAAAATGACTCTTTCCTTCAGTGCTATGGGGAGATACAATGGCAGAGTTATTACTATTATTGCTGAAGCACAGGCAAGGGAGCAAACATCTCTGTCCTGCACAGTCAGCCTGCAGGTAGGAGGTGATATCTGACCAGCACATTGAAGAATGAAGAGCTTCTCAGGCAGAAAAGAGAACTTGTCGTTTAGAAGATGAAGTGGCATGAACAACGTGTAGGATACATGTGAGAACTAGGGAGCTGCTTATTATGAACAGAGCTGGTGGTAGAAAGGGTGTGATCAAAGTGTTGAAAAATAGGCTGCAGATGGTGTTTGAAAGGGTTTGTTGAGTCCTTCTAAGGTGTCTGGTACATTATTCTTTTTGCGGGACCAATGGAGTTTTTAAAATATCATTCGTGGGAGAGTGGATGAAGGGAAGTCAATTAGCAGAGGATCCGAACTCCAGGGGAAAAGTGAGGAAGGAGGGTTCGCCTGAGTTTGCTGTGGGCATATGGAAGGACATGACACAAGACCTTTCAATCTGAGGCAAGGTCCTCCAGGTTGGAGACTAAACATCTCCACAAGAAAATAGCCAAGATCAAATGGTCAAGATGGATTTATGGAGACATACCTAGTCAAGAACAAAGTAAAGACTCACTGGTGGTAAAAAATACGTGCCTAAAACTTCGAAGTTCATTACTGAAATTTGGAAAAGACCTCTAAAGGAAGAACATATGTAAGATTTGCCTTCTACCACCTCTTCATTCATTCTGTCGTTTGTACAAGTAGAACACAGCAGGGATTGTGTTGAGGTTAGCTATGGCCATTACTTCTTGGCTGTGTAGACAATTATAAATGTTATTAAAGATGTAGTCTGTTTCTGGATATCTCTTTTATCTTCTTTGTCAGATGAAGACAAAGAAGAAGGCAGAGAGAATGACATCAAAATACCAATATTTTGGTTTTTGAAAATGACCCTAGGCACAAATAAGAGGTTAGCACTCCTCTTTACCTAAACTCAATATAACCCAAAGGAACTAATGAGCCAGGTGGTCTGCTCTCGGGAGGGTGTGTGATGAAAGGGACCAGAATGAAATACCAAGGCCTTTACTGGTATTTTAAATATTTATTAACAAGTTATCCATTCCTATTTGTTTCTTTCACACCTTATGCATCTTCGTTTTTATCTCTCTTGCAGAACCTTCATGAATTCTTCTGTCTCTCTGTGTCCCCTCCTTTTGTCCAGATTTAGACCTTTCAAAACCGTTAAGTGATGACCCTACCAAAGGCTGAACTAACGTTAGAGTGCAGGGAGGGTGAAAAAACAAAACTGACAAACAGAAAAGCCAGAAATCTTTTCAGCAGGCAGAAGAAAGGGGTATTTCAGGGAACTCTTTTAATAATTCTTGCCCCATCACATTAACAAATTCATCATTTTTTTTCTCAAATCACTGGATTCCTAAAAATTTTCTCCAAAAATGTAACTATCCTCTTTGAGACCTGCTCAAAAATGAGAAAGTAGATATGACATTTCATTCCTTAGTTATCCAGTCCAGTGTTTTAAAGACAAGAAATCTTTAAGTAAATATAATAATTTAATAAGTGCAAACATGGTGCAATATAGGGTGACTAGTGATTTTAATTTAGGAGGTTCAGACACTTTACTAAATCACCAACATTTGAGAAAAGAAATGACATTGTCATGCCCACAAGAATAGGAAGGATATCATTTCATAATAAAAGAAAGCAATTAAAAATTTAGCTTTAATTTTAAAATACCCTATTCTCCTCATTTTATCATGGACTAAAATATATTAATACATTGCCACAACTTTTTATGGGTCAAAGTAGAGTATTTGGGAATCAATGATCTAAACCGTTTATTTTATTTTAAGATAAAAAATTCCAAACTAGCTTTTAATACCAGTAGATAGTGCAAGAAACCCTTAATAAAAAATTTCTTCCTAGAAACTTTTGCTATGTTCAACCTATCTTTTTAAATTTTATTTTTCCTGAAAGGTGAAATTGAAAACAGTAAATAGAGGCAGTCAAGACTCCCAAGTTTTTGCTGGGAGCCAATTCTTTTTTTAAATGATATTATGTAAATAAATGCTCAATTTTGAGTTTTAATTTTCAATAATAAATACAAAACATTGAAGTCAAAGGTTAACCTCCTTCAATTCCAGTACTGAGGTTGGGAATGAGTTTTACGAATATTTACAATAATTACTTAAGTGATATGTGTTCATTGTAGGTAACATGAAAAATGCAGAAAACACAAGAAAAGTCAGTCTAATATTATCACTGTGTATATTTAGTGTACATCATTTTGATCTTTTCTTTCTAACCACACACACCTTAATACAAACATATTTTTTAACATTTGCTTCATACTTGATTAGTGATCTGCTACTATATTTTAAGAATAGTTTTAGGTGCTAGACATATAATTTACATATTCTGCAGAAAATATTTTGTGATCCACAATTTTTTTATTTAACATGATATTATGGACTAGGAGATTTATTATTCTTCCTCATGATGTATGACAATATAGTATTGCCTAATCTCTTTGATAAGATCCTTCTAACTTCCTGAATCTTGTGTCTTATTTACCATTTTATCATTTTTCACTAATGGGTTTGTTTTATTTTGTTGGTGCGCAGTATAGGTCACAATTGTGCACTAAAAATTTTCAGGTACAATTAAGTTCTCTTTCTTGTGTGCAGTCCTGTTTATTTCTAACAGTTCTCTTGCCTTCTAAGTACTAAGTGTTAACATATTACATGAAAAACTAACCCATTCTGCTTGCTCTCTTAGAGTAATACCCAATCTAATGAAGAATGCATTTAAAAAAAAAAATCAGAAAAAAAAAGAGGAAGCAGTGTTGCCTAGAATAACATTTTTTGGGTAAATATGGACATAGAAAGATTGAAATAGAAGATAGAAGGCAATAATTTTGTGTAAAGTAATCCATCTCTCCTTTTCCTTCCCGCATCTTTTTCTACATACAATGCATTATCCTTTATATTTGAAAATGGCTTTGCTCAACTAATTGCTAGTGGTTCTCTATGATTTCAATCTCTTCTTATTATTTTTTAATGTTTCATGAAATGTAAACCAGCTTCTACCAATTTCCATCTTGTGGATGGTGGGGCTCATAGACTTGAAGTCTTAAGATATGATGAAGCAGCAGTAAAATACTTGTGTATCAATTGTTGTTTAATAATAATGGAAAGTTATTGCTGCGTCTAAGGAGGAAAAAAGGATTCAAACCCTATCCATCATCTCTATGTCTACTTGTATCTTTCATTTGCATCTTTGTGTTAAACAGGAAATATATGCTGCAAAAGCTATCTTTTATGAAGGACTTTGTTAAAAGGCTAGGGATTTCTAAGTTTCTGACTTTTGTTTGCCTAATGTTTGGCATACAAAGCACCAAGCTAAGAAAGCAGGCCCACAAGGCTCGTTAGCTTCATGAAAACATCTAAAAGGTCACACTGTTTTCGTCGGCAGCCGTCCATCTCGAGAGACGATGGTGTAGCTTCTTAAGAGTCTATCTGCACCGCCGAGAATGGCTGTGCAGTCCGACTCGGGAGTGACATGGTATCTGTCTCCTCCCGTGTTGAATCGACATCTTGCGATGACGCTGGAGTGTCCTCTCCAGTGAAGCTGAAGCTACAGAGCCTGGGCAGGGTGATATGGAGGGTCTGCTGTTGCCCATGCAGCAGACCCCCCCTCTCTTCGCAGCTGAAGGGTCCAAGGGAAAGACGGAGTCAATACAGTTTGGCTTCAGGTGCGCCGCAGGAGTTGCCGGTGTTGACTACAACGTCAAACCGCCTTAGGGACTCCGGCTCCGGATTTTCTGTCGGGGTTTACTCCCTTAGCCTTTCCCCTGAAGAGGTATGCCGCAAGGCAGCGGAGGTTTTTTGGAGTCAGAGTTTTCCTTCTCTGTCACACTGTTTTATACTTACAAAAAAAAAGAAAAAAGAAAGAAAAAAAAAAAAAACCCTCTAGGCAGATTCTCTATTATCCGGTCTTTAAAAAAATAATTCAATGACTCGCTCTTACCATGAGCTTGTATTTAACGATCACATAGTAACCAGCAGGAGCAATTCCAAAGGGAATTTCCCACAAAACAATCAGGTTTTAGTGTGCCAATGTAGCAAATGCAGACGTTTTGTGAATCCCCATCTCCGTCTTGCAAAGAAAGACAGGACGCTACATCAGGCTGAGTGGGCCTCTGTCCTCTGATGGGCAAGGGTGTAGAAAGTGCTCTGACTGGGTGTTATAGGCTCTTTAGTGTGGTTTTGTACAAGGAATCATTCTCTTGAGGCAGTTAGTCACTTTAGCAATTCTCATAATCCAGGACTTTTTGACAGCTGGGAAGTTTCCCATTTCTGCTAAACTAATGGAGATTAATAGAAGGAAGGAGATAAAGGGAAAGATTTCCAATATATATATATTTTTAATCACTATGTGTCAATAACCCAGGATATCGTTACCTTTAGATATACTCAGAACAGGCCCTATTGATACCTTTATCCTGATGTAATCAAAAGTAAATTATATGGTTGCTCTAAACACCTCTTTTAAACCAGAGAGTAATACAATATAAAGGTTAAAAATCCAGAACCTTGGGTCAGTCGAATTTACAATTAAATTCAGATCCCCTAACCTGCTTCTTCTGAGAAGTTTTGCAAGTTATTTAACACTACTATATATCTCAATTTACTTATCAAAAAATGGGAATAATAACAATAATGTTTTCCCTATATGGGTATGGAGAAAAATAAGATAATATGTGTAAAATTCTTATCAAAGCACCTGTTAAAAAGTAACTACTCATTTCACATTAGCAAATATTAATGCATATTTTCCCATTAAATCTTGCATTGCTATATGTTGCAGCCTCTAGTACTTTTTTTCAATCACAGTTGATATTCAATATTATATTACTCTCAGGTGTACATCATAATGGTTAGACATTTATATAACTTACAAAGTAATGTCCCCAATAAGTCTATTAGCCACTTGGCACCACCTTCAATCATAGAAACAGAAGGAGCTGCTGACCATTCTGCAGAAGTGGACACTGGAAATAGTTTATCAACATAGGAGGATGATACAACAGGAGGGATTAGTATGTTATAGGTATTGGGTCTTTAAAAGTTCAGGAACACTTCTGTAAGCATTGGTGCTGGTTAGTGTTCAAATCAGCAAAAGTGCCAATGTAAAATAGGCAAGTCAGACTCTGTTTTTACTGATTTCTGATTATTATTTCTTTTAAACCAAATAATGTTTGATCTTCAGAAACTGAAGTTAGATTAGCAAGTGGAGCAGAAGTGCTCATTTGCCTTGGCTTGTGTGGCTGTCCTTAGGGCCATTGATTGAATATCTCCAGTGCCTTTCAGTTATAGATCAAATGTTTGTGCCCCTTCCCCAATTCTTATGTTGAAACCCCCAATATGATTGTTTTGGAACTGGGCCTTTGAGAAGTACTGAGATTTAGATGAGATCTCATGAGGGTGGTGACCGATGAGGGGATTACTGACATTATAGTAATAATAAGAGAGACCAGAACTCTTTCTCTAACCATGTGAGGAGGAGAGCAAGAAGAGGCTGTTCACAAGTCAAAGGAACCATACCTGCTGGCCTCTATTGGTCCACACAAGGAGAGGTGATCAACCTGGAGTTTTGTGCTCATGGAACTGGGGAATAGAGAAAAATAAGCCTATTTTTGGAATCTTTTATCTTAATTCTAATTTCTTAGGATTAGGTTTTTGTTTTGTTTTTAAATTTGTTGACACTATTCCAGTTGTCCCCCATTTTCCACTCCTTTGCCCACCTCTACCCAGCCCCTGCCCTGCCCCCTGGGCCTTCACCATTCTCAAAACAAATTCTAGACCACACCTTAATCAAATTTTCAAAACCATGTGAATCTTTAGAATTCCATTTTAAATAATTAGAAATGGGTATAAGTTCTAAAACAGTACCAGTTGTGTGGTACTTCATTATGGTAGTTTTTTTTTAATATGTTTTATTGATTATGCTGTTACAGTTGTCCCAATTTCATTTCCCCCTGCTCCCCTCCACCCAGTGACCCACTCCCTCCAGTTGTCCCCCGCTTTTAGTCCATGTCCATTGGTTGTGCATATAGTTCTTCTCAGCCTCTTCCTGTCTACTCTACTCCCTCCTACTATGCTTAATTCTTACATCATCTCCCTCCCTTTCCCCCTTTCCCCCTCCCTGCTGACTTCCCCCCAATATGTTCCCCATACCTATAATTCTTTTTCCACTCTCGTTGCCTACTTAGTTTGCCTTTGTTTCAATTCCCTAGCTTCTGTTGTTGGTTGTTGTGATGCAGTTTTCATTTTAATGTTTGTAGCTTTGATCCTCCTTCTAAACCAGTTCCTTTAACATATCATATAACAGTGGTTTGGATCTGATGAACTCCTTCAGTTTCACTTTGTCCTGGAAGCACTTTCTCTGCCCTTCTATTCTAAATGACAGTTTCACTGGCTAGAGTAGTGGTGGTTGTAGGTTTTTGATTTTCATTACTTTGAATATTTCTTGCCAGTCCCTTCTTGCCTGCAGAGTTTCTTTTGAGAAATCAGCTGATAGTCTAATTTTGACCCCTTTGTATATAATTCTTTTCTTCTCTCTTGCTGCTTTTAAGATTCTCTCTTTATCTTTCATTTTTGACATTTTGATTATAATGTGTCTTGGAGTGGTTCTCCCTGGGTCCAGTTTTTCTGGAACTCTCTGTGCTTCCTGAACTTATAAGTCTATTTCTTTCCCCAAGTTAGAAAAGTTCTGCTTCATTATTATTTCACATAATCTTTCAATTTCTAGTTCTTCTTCACCTTCTGGCAATCCTATCATTTGAATGTTTGTTCACTTATAGCTGTCCCAGAGGTTTCTGAAACTTTCCTCATATTCCCATTTTTTGTTTCCTTTTTCTGCAGTGGTTGACTGTTCCTTCCCTAAGTTCCAATTCGTTGATTTGATCTCTGGTTTTCGTGTCTTCACCATTTGTCTCATATGTGTTTTCGTTCATTTCAGCAGAGCTAGCCTTCATTTCTTCCCCATCGTGTTTAATATCTTTTGTTAATTCTGTAAGCCACCTTATGACTATAACTCTGAACTGAGCCTCAGAAAGTTTTTCTATTTTTTCATTGGTTAATTTCTTTATCTGTTTTTGGTTAGCTTCATGACTGGTATTTCAATCATTATTCCTGTCATTCTGACCATTTTTGTTTATCTTTCCTTCTTGGGCGGGGCTGTCACACCTCCTATGCTATCTATCAGGTGCAGCTCCCTGAGCACTCATCACAACCGGGCAACCTTTTTCACCACGCTGTGGTGCTTTGTGTGGGGGCGGGGGGGCCAAGATGGATTCCTGCCGTTACTCTCTGCTGACAGACCGGGAGCCTCTTCCTCCATCCCCACGCCCTCTGGGCCTCACAATCTGAGGCAATGGGGTCTGCCTTCCCCAGAGTTAGAATCGTGAGCTGACATGTCTCGACTGCAGCCAGGACTGCTCCCCTGGCATTTCTTGCAGTCCCGCCACTGTCCTCGCTGCTGCCTTTCTGTTCTGGTTTCGCATCTCCTACCGGTCCGGACGAGCACCAGTGGTTTATAACTTCATATGTTGGACTTCCACATAGTGTTATTTTCTGGAATTTCTGGTTATTTTTGGTTTTGAGGTAGTTGTATTCATTCTTAGATGTGGAGGGAGACAGAGAGTGTCGGTCTAAGCCTCCATATTGGCCGGAAGTTTAATTCTGGTAGGTTTTTAAGTTACATAAACCAATTTCTCCATTGAAATCAGAGGAATAGGAGGGGAATCAATTCTGAATGTGGAAGCTTCCCCACCCACTAAAAACAATCCAAAGCAAACATTCACCCTAGAGTTACTTCTATCATCTCACTAACTCGGTTCCTGACCCTAATGTTAAGATCCACATTATAAGGGACACAGTAAAACAACATTTTGAGTCTGTGGAATTTCAGCATATTATCCTGAGTTAACCTTACAAGTTTGACAATTATGTGATTGATAATTTACTAATGTCCTTTCTTTGTGGATGATGATGGTAATGGTGTTGATGATGATGGTAGGGCTCTTGGACCACCCAGTTCTCTGCCCTCATAAGGTTCTAAGAAATAAGTTCAGTCTGACTGGGATATATTGTTCTGTCCAGAATTTTACAGGCGCAGCAGTTAGCAGCCTGTGAGGCAGTGCAGGAGAGAGCCTGACATTCCCTCCGGTTGCTTGAACAGATCAGTGCTTTCTCCCTTGTTGGCACTACTGAGATGTAGCACTGTTAGAAAACAGAAATCTGATGTTCCAATATTCTAAGATGTTCCCCTTGGATTTTTCAGATAGCTCCTTTGCATTTTGATTGTTCCAGCTAGTCATACCTCACTTCTGATACCTTTAAATATCTAGGGTTTTAGTTGATGCACGTCCAGCTAGCTTTACAATGAGGATTTAAGAGCTTTGTGAGAGTATTTGCCATGAATAATTGCAAGTGGAGCATATTGGATCACCTTGTATAACTTTCGCAGACTGGTTTTAATTTCAGGTTTGACTGTTATATTGTAGCTTTGCAAAGCAATAAAAAATCATAATTTAGATTAGGAGAAACAAAACAAATGATGATAGGAATATTACCATAACCGTAATTTTACAGCACAGTGTAATTATTTGGTTCAGTAATGTTCAATAATTATTTCAACACCAAAATCCCTCCCTACCAAAGCTCCTCAACAAACTAAACAACTGTTTTACTACCAGCAACTAATTTATAAGGCAATTTTAGAATCTCACGATTTCTTGTCTCTCTGAGATTTATAGTCACTAATAAAAGGCCCTAACTTCAAGGGGCATGAATTAAAACTCATTATAGAAAGAGTAAAAATTCAGGGTTTTTTTCCCCTACTTGCACATCTATCTGGAGTTGGGGGAAGGGGTCCATATTCTTGCATACTTGGATGTAAGTGGGTAGAAGCCCAGTATCAACTGCCTAAGGCCATTCATTAAATGTAGAAAAAATAAAGGAATGGATGCATACATGCATATAGGCAGAGTCTTATGAGTAGACCAGTTGACTTTTTTTTCTCTGTACATTGTTTCTACTCAGACTTGGAAGAAGCATTTTTTTAGATGAACCAATGAAGGTTTTATTCTATGTGTTTGAAAGTCTCTCCTGACTGTTTCCTGTAATGATCCTGTCCAATAGGTTGCCCCCTCCTAAAGTTCTTGAATCTTTTACTTCTCTCCATTCTCCTTTTATTCTTCTGACCTCTTGCCTAGAATGCTATCGTCGTCGTCGTCGGCAGCCGTCCGTCTCGAGAGACGATGGTGTAGCTTCTTAAGAGTCTATCTGCACCGCTGAGAATGGCTGTGCAGTCCGACTCGGGAGTGACACGGTATCTGTCTCCTCCCGTGTTGAATTGACATCTTACGATGATGCTGGAGTGTCCTCTCCAGTGAAGCTGAAGCTACAGAGCCTGGGCAGGGTGATATGGAGGGTCTGCTGTTGCCCATGCAGCAGATCCCCCCCTCTCTTCACAGCTGAAGGGTCCAAGGGAAAGACGGAGTCAATACAGCTTGGCTTCAGGTGCGCCGCAGGAGTTGCCGGTGTTGACTACAACGTCAAACCGCCTTAGGGACTCCGGCTCCAGATTTTCTGTCGGGGTTTACTCCCTTAGCCTTTCCCCTGAAGAGGTATGCCGCAAGGCAGCGGAGGTTTTTTGGAGTCAGAGTTTTCCTTCTCTGATGTGCCCTGACTGGAAGATCGAACCAGCGACACTTAGCTCGCAGGCCGACGCTCAATCCACTGAGCCAAACCAGCCAGGGGGACTAGAATGCTATAATCACCTCCTAACTAGCCGTCTTCCTCATCAATCTCTTCAGCCTTGTCCTCACCAACCTCTTCCCCAAACACCAGCCAGAGTGACAATTTCTAAAATCAGTCTAAAACTGAAGCTGATTATAGCTACCCTTGCTGAAATTCCTACAACAGCTTCCACTGATTTTAGGATCAAGTTTAAACATTCCATCATTGTCCCTCAAGGCACAGTCCCTGCTTAGTCTCCCCTGCCCTATATCCCCACCATATATGACTTTCTCACACATCCCCTTTTAATGTGTGTGTGTGTGTGTGTTTATGCAGCATGCATGTCTCTACAACAACTTTGTACAGTTAATCACATTGTCCTTACAATTGTGGGTGTCACTTTTTCTAGGAAGCCTTATCAGTTAAATACCTGTCCCTGTACTTTCAAGCCCCATTGGATTTCCCTTTCATAGCACTTACTTTGTCTTAATATTATTTCTTAATTCCCCCACCAGATGGCAAACTCTGTAAATGCAGGACCATGCCTATCTTGGTCACCATTTTGTGTTGAGCACCTATCATGGTGACTAGCACATAGTAGGCACTGACTAATTGTTGGGTAAGTGAATAAGTCACTCCTGTCCAGATGAATAGCTTGGAGTGGTTTTGCTTCTCTCAAGGTTTTTATTTCTTTATTTTCTTTTCTCTCTTTCTTTTTTTTTTCCTTTCATTCTCTCTCTCTGCAATAATAATACCTTTACTGTAATCATAGCTTCTTTACCTATTAGCTTGTAACATTTTATGAAGCTCAATTTAGAAAATGAAATATCTCGTTTTCTTCAGGATTCTAGATTATATGAATTCTTGAGAACTTTCTTGTTTGGCAAGCTAGTTCTTATTTATATTTAAAGTATTCTTCAAGAAGAGAAAAGAACATTTTTTAAGAACCAGAAAAAAATAATAATTAAGATCTTAGAATATTCCTACAAAAGCAGTGGTTATGGTAGGTAGCAACTATCACTACTAGCGAGAATCCACTGTGAAGTAGATCTAGAGTTATATTTAAAAACCAGACTTCCTTGTGTTTAAAGAATTAAAAGTGCCACCCCCCCATACACACACACAACTGAGATAGTTTAATTGATTTGTTCAACCAAAATGGCTAAATTGTCTTTAGGTCCTTAAAGATTTGACAGAATAAGATCATTCAAACACTCCATGTTCCATAAAAATAGTTTTATTAAGAAGAAAGCCACTTCTCAGTGACCTCAGTGACACTGTGCTCTGTTTGACTTCCCTGGCCGCAGCTGCTTTTGAGTATAATGCCATTGATTTTGAGAGGTTTCATAAAGATAATTAGATATACTGGAGTGTGTTTTATATTCTCAGCATTTCAGAGGCTATGCAAAGCCACCCAAACTTTTGAAACATGTACCTGGTATTGTATCCTTGAGAAACTTTTAGTTTCTATGCATTGGAAAAAATCCATAGCAAGATTTCCTCCTGAAGCCTGAAGAGGGAATAAACTATGAGGAGTGGGAATTTTTGCCTCCTTTTTCATTTATGTAAATAAATGTCTGAAAGGTATGTTTAATTTATACATTAGTTATCTAAGTCCCAAAGCATAACTATTTTAACACCTTGAGCTTCCTTATGTTGGAGGGGGGAAAAGAGTGCAAAATCATTAGAAACATGATTATGCTTTAATTTAGGTCTTTTAGTTATGTAAGCAGAATGCAATTAAACAAGAAGTGCTCACTATGACTACATATTTCAAATAGGCTTTCAATTTATCACAGTTTTATGTGTATCTTCTTCAACTGCATGAGGCTTCCTCAAGGCTATGACAGTGAATTATAGCTATGTTCTTGTAATTATTTTCAGTTTAAAAAAAAAGCAAAAGAAAAAAAACTTTGCTGCATAAACTATTGAGTTAAACACATTGAACATCTAGTTTTTATTGGGATTCTGTGAGACTTGATATCAACTTAAGATGCTCTCATAGGTTTATGTAGAAAATGTCTTGGGTATTAGGGAATCATCACAGTCATTATCACCATCCTCATTGGCATTTTCTCCATGAAAATAGGATGAAAGCATTGTTTTGTTTTATCTTTACAATAACCCTGTGATCTTTACTATCCCCATTTTTCAAATAAGGAAACTGAGGCTTTGAAAAAGTAAGTAATTTATATAAAGTTATATTATTCAAAAGTGTATTTTCTAAGATGGGAAATGAAAAAGTCTGCTTTCACATTGCATACTATTAATCATAAGGATGATTCCAAGTTGGCCATGTAATGAGGAGATACAAGCTTCAGTCAGGGAATTGAATGAACAGAACAGTAGGAACTCAAAATCTAGGTCATGATCTCATTATCAATTAATAATATGACCCAGGGAAAGTTTCTTATAAACACTTAATCATATAATGCCTACAATGCTTGCACATAATGAACTTCTTTGTCATTATTATTGTGTTGCTATTGATGGTGATAATGATGATATCATCATTATTGTTAATTAGGAACTCTCATTATCTCTGACCACTTTTCAATTGTCAAAGTGAAACAGCTCAGTGTGGAAGAAAAAGTTTCTTAGAGAAATTTTTATATTTTGATCTTCTTCATACCTAGGACCTTGACCTCTTTTGTTCAATTAAATGCATGTCTCTTGGGTTGGGAGTGGTCTTTGAGGTTCTAGCTATCTGCGTGGCCACTCCACAGGATTCACACAGAAGACAAGTCTCAGAAGACTTTGAGTCACCGTTAGCTGCAGCATCCACAAACTTGGCTCTCTGTCAAGAGCTGGAATTGTGTTTATGTTCAAGGCAAACTGTGGTCAAGGAAAACAGCCTTGTTAAGACCTTGCTGCTTTTTAGAAAAGAAGGTTTGAATCAGTCCACATCTGGATGAAAATAATATAGACAGAAATTTTACTTTTTGATAATTATAAGCTCCCCTGACCCTAAAAGAGCCACCAACATAATCAGTCTTAGACCCCAATCTATTTTGAGAATGTTTGTGGAATCCTCTAGCTAGTTTCTGGTTTAATCATAACCAATTGTCAGTGAATGACTTACTGGTTCTCCCTTCATCAAAGGGAAATATATAGTATTAATAGCATTGAACCCCCCTCCCCCAAGTGATTCTATATTCTGTAAAAAGTTAATCAACTGAAATAAAGTCACTCTTCAGAAATTCAGTGGTATCAAAAATAACTATATTCTCCTTGGTCCCTATTTTATCTTCAGTATATAGCATGGTGCCTAGCACATAGTAGGTGCTTAATAAATATTTGTTGGTTAAAAAAAACGTAAGTCACTCCTATCAAAATTTATAGATTGAAGAGATAGGGTTTTATGATGCATTCTTCCATGAAAAAAAATACTTTCTTTTCTTTCTCCCTTTCTTTTGCTGTCTTCCTTCCTCCCTTCTTCCCTCCTTCCTCCCTCCCTCCCTCCCCCCCTCCCTGCCTCCTTTCTTCCTTCCCTCTCTTTCTTCCTTTCTTTCTCCCTTTCTTCCTTCCTTCCTTCCTTCCTTCCTTCCTTCCTTCCTTCCTTCCTTCCTTCTTTCTTCCTTTCTTTCTTCTTTCTTTCTTTCTTTCTTTCTTTCTTTCTTTCTTTCTTTCTTTCTTTCTTTCTTTCTTTCTTTCTTTCTTTCTTTCTTTCTTTCTTTCTTTCTTTCTTTCCTTCTTCTTTCTTTCTTTCTTCTTTCTTTCTTTCTTTCTTTCTTTCTTTCTTTCTTTCTTTCTTTCTTTCTTTCTTTCTTTCTTTCTTCTTTCTTTCTTCCCTTCCTTCTTTCTTTTTTTCTTTCTCTCTTTCTCTCTGTCTCCCTCTCTCTCTTTCTTTCTCAGACTACCTTTCACAATAAGAGTTCTGTTTCTTAATCTTGCCTGGTACCAAGCCATTGGTCTGCCATCTGATCAAGAAAGAACCCATAGTCCCTGCATGCTAATAGGTGTTTTTTGTCTTATTTATGTGTCCTTTATGACAAAATATAAAATAACTCTACCTCCTAAAACTGACCAGAAGATGGATTTCAGGTCTCAGCAATGAAAGCAGGGCTGGAATTCATCATAGTACAAATGCAGAAGTGCTTTCAATCCACCAAGCACACTATTCTAACCTTTTTCCAAGTTTCTGAAATATTTATGGGAGAATAATTTGTAGAATAATGAATATAGCTTTCCAGTGGCACAACAAATGCACACTATATTTCTGTTATCAATTTCTTATTAAATATTTATATGTATATTTTGTGTTTGTTTCATAACTGGCCATTTACTGATAATGTTTTAACAAGCACAGTCCAGTTGAGGAAAAAATAATGCCAACCAACAATAAGCAAAAACAAACAAATGAAGAAAGGGGATGGTGTTTCTGCACTGGTTACATTTAAAAAGTGCATTTAACATTTTTAATACAGTCCATCTTTCATAGATTCCACATGTTGACATGTCCTAGAGAAAGATGGATGGGTTGACTTGGAGGTATGCCTCTATCTGGTTTTATGTGTGCAGCTGGCAGAGCTAATCTTTACTTCCCTATAGCAGAGCACAAAAATGTAATTCCCTAATAACTGACATAACCACATCATCCTCCAATATGTACTGCATTATTAAATCACAGAGACAGACAAAACCAGAGTAGTGGGGAAGCTTGACTTCCACTTGGTATCAAACCATAAAATGCCTACTTACTGTAACCAGAAAGAATTAAGAGCAACAGTGCTCAGTGCCTGGAATTTGGGACAACTTCTGAATTTGCTGCAATGGAATCGTGATTGCCTGCAGTTATATTCATGTTTTGCACTTGCATACTGCTTTGGAATTTACAAAGCATTTTCTTGTATGAGGCCACAGTGAATTATCAGCACAGGGATTGCTATTGTCTTTCTACAATAAGAAACTAGAGGATCAAAAAAGTTACCCAAATGGTAAGCATTATTTCCATAGGACTTTAAGCAATATAAATTGCTTTCACATACACAATTACATTTGGTTATCTAACTGGAAGAATAATCTACCTAACAGGCCTCTTCCAGTTGCCCAAAATACCCACTCAGAGAACACAGGGAGAGGATTGGCTCCAAACTTAAGCAGATAGACTAAAAACTTAAGCAGACTTTTGCAAATGGTAGTTTCAAAACTTACAAAGAGCGTTGGCTTAGCGAAGAGCAGTCTGAAACTGAGTCAGAGGAGAAGAGTTGCAGAGAGCTGAGCTGCTTTGCATAAGCATAGAAAAGGAATTTGACAATATTTTTGCTTGGAAGGGGGATAGAGAAGGGTACAAGTCACATCAGGATACGAGGGACAGAAGAAAGAAAATAGCTGAGCAACATAGCAGTGTGTGCATGAACATACTTCTAGGAGTGGCAACGCCTGAAGTTTGGGATATTTGTGTTCCTGTGATGGAAATTCTTCTATTCCTTCTTACAAAGTAGTGTTTGGTCATGATTAGAGCTCATCACTAAATACTCTCCTCTCCGTCCCTGCTGAGCACTTCCTGTGGTTCGAGTGGAGCTGTCTGTCTAGTTTTGGCCACTGAGCTATAAATGCAAGTGACAAGTGCTGGAACTTTTCATTGTTGATGCAAGACTTTGTAGATGTCTTTATTTTCCTCTGGCCTCATGGTGACTAGAAACACAAGATGATGGCTCTTCCTTCATCCTAGGTCCCTGAAAGACTTTGAGAAGCAAGTCTTTCTCCCTCTCTCCCAGCAAATCCATGATGGACATGTCATATGAGTGAGAACCAAGCTTCTGTTATTTCTAAACTCTTGAAATGATGGAGTCATTTGTTACCGTAGCATTACTTGGTCTATCCTGACTGATACTGCCTGCTGTATACACAATGTCCTATAGGAATATTTTGCTTGTGTATTTGTTGTCAAGGGACAGGGCTGCATTTTATGTTAGGCCAATTTTAATTCTGAGGCAACTAAAAAATAGCATGAGACATAGAAAAGGAAAAAAGCACAGTGAGAGCAGGAAACAGCAACCCAGAGTGCCCAGGAGTGTTGCAGGGCCCTGGCAATCTGCAGAAATCTTAAGATTTGGACTTTCCACAAACTAGAGAATGAGTGTCTTGACAAATGTATTCTGGGTTTAAGGGACAGAGAGACATCAGAAGCTATTTATGAAAATTTGCTTCCCTGTATTACAGATGAGGAAGTTAGAAATTCAGGCAAGTAAAATGACTTGTGTAATGTCACGCAATTACTAATAAACAGAGCCCAGATCACTGAGTTCTTAATCACTGGTTTCATGGTCTTTCAATCCACTCTGTTAAGAAATCCTCAGAAAGACAATGAACTAATAGCCGATTACACAATCTCTCCTCATCCCTCTTTCTCTCTCTACCTCCCCTTCTCCCTTCCTTTCTCTCTCTCTCTCCAACCCCCACTCCTTGCATAATTTCACATATAAATCATTAAGTATGTTGCAATGCTAAGTTGTCTGAAATGTGAATGTATCATAGGTTGGCCTTCATCTGAATTGGACTGACTTTAATGAGTTCTCCCATAATATGAAATTTTTTATTACAGAAATCCCCCTTATCTGTGGTTTTATTTTCCATGGTTTCAGTTACATGTGGTCAACTGCAGTCTGAAAATATTAAATGGAAAATTACAAAAATAATCATTTCATATGTTTTAAATTACATGTCATTTTGAGTAGTATGATGAAATCTCTCAGAGTCCTGCTCTGTCCCACCTGGAACATGGACCATTGCTTTGTCCAGTGTGTCCTTGCTATACATGCTGCCCATCTGTTAGTCACTTATTATCTGTCTAGGTTATCAGATCAACTGTCATGTTTTCACAGTGCTGGTGTTCAGGTAACACTTGTTTACTTAACAATGGCTCCAAAGAACAAAAGTAGCTTAAACTTTATCACTTCAGAGTCTCTATCTCCTAACTACCATACCCTCATCTTTCTTCTTGCTCCACCCAAGCAAAAACATCCTCAAATTCCCCTATCTACACTGGTGATATTCATTGGATGATATCATATTAACCATTTGAAAACTATTCTTCTGTTTTTGTGCCTTTCATTTTTAGGTGGGCCCCATCATTACCTCAATTCCACTTTCTATAGTCACATACTTAGGGATAGGTTGATTATATAATTCATTTTACAGGTAGATTTATCATAGCTTTTTTTTTAAAGCCAATATTATCTACAAGACAACAATTTGTTAAAAGATGTTTTAGAAACATAAAATAAGCCTCCCTGCATTATTCCACTTATCAATGTCATGCATCTCTGCTCAACCTGTGCAAGCAAATGCTACTTCTGAATCCTTCTTAACATAGTGTTCCTGGCAGCCACTACCAATGTCCCAGAGTTGAGTCCAGAGTGGAAGCTTATTTGCCTTCTCTGTTCTATTCAGTGTTAAATTTACAAAGAGGCTTGAGATATTTTGAATTATGTGTAAATGTGCAACCTTGCCTCACATGCAGATCTGGCTATTTCCTGAAAGATTATTTAAAGTTCCATTGAATCAGTCCTTTTATCTGGCCAATCTGGTTTTAGATCTTTCCACTTATTTATCTGTTAATCGTCTAAAATATTCTGGATCTTTCCAACTTGAAGAGCCCTTTTTTTCTTCATTCACTCAACTAAATTCTCTACCAGGTCCAACTTCTTCCTCCCAAAGGATTTTCATGGTATTCCCTAAGCTATCAAATTATTATTTTTGCCAGCAGTTGGTGGTAAATTCACAGCTATCTGGTCATAGAATGTTTCACCTGAATATTCCTGACCCCTTAGGGATAAGAGAGAGCAATTTTTTTTCCCCTTGGGGAAGCAACATGACAGCAAGGATGAGGGGAAGACAAGAGATAGAGAATTTGGAACAAATAGGAGATACGGTTGGCTGGGAAGTTGAGGAAGACAGGGAGAACCTCTGGTATTCTTACCATTGCCCTGATTTGCAGTAGAACTTCTTTCCTCTCTGATCACTGTTACCCAGTGGTCTGGCTGCAGGGTTGAACAGGTATGTGACTTGGGCCCAGCCAATCAGGATTTGCACTTCTTTTGCACTGGCGATTGGTCCAGGATGGACATGTGACCCAAGCTGGCCAGGTAGGCTGCTTTCCTGGGGATTTTCAAATGGGAGATAGCTCCATAAATGTGAACTGACAGATTCCAGAGCTGTTTTCCTTTCTAGAATGTCTGAAATATAAACTAGAAAAGGCAAGGAAATGGAAAAAATAAACCCAAGTAAGAATAGCAATGCTAAAAACTATAATAGATGAAAAAGAGGGTGCTAGGCTATGTGATGTGTATATAGATCTCTCTCTCTCTCTCTCTCTCTCTCTCTCTCTCTCTCTCTCTCTCTCACACACACACACACACACACACACACACACACTTATTTTTAGATAGAGGGGAATGGAGGAAGAACGAGAGGGAGGGAAGCATCAATGTGTGGTTGCCTCTTGCACACTCCCAATTGGGGACCTGGCCCACAACCCAGGCATGTGACCTGACTGGGAATTGAACCAGCAACCCTTTGGTTCACAGGCCAGCACTCAATCCACTGAGCCACACCAGCCAAGACTATGTGATGTTTTTATTATTATTTCAGAGTCAGTTCTTTTTTTCTTTCTTGTAATAAATGAATGAATGAGTCAACGCCTAAATATTTTTAGTTGTTGGAGACCAACGGGTATACATTTTATGTGGTTGGCAGAAATAAGCTACTTTAAGCTCTTGAGCATAGTGTTGAAAAGATGTAAGTGCTACATTAGGAGGCTCAATCTGGTTTTTCAAAATGGTTTTTCAAGATGAGCACACCACTGAAAGCCTAGAACAGGTCTGAAAAATATACAGCACATGCCCTCTCCCCTCCCTGTCTGTGTCTGTGGCAGACATTGCTAATCAGTCAGGGCATTTTACCCGCCGCTTCTGGGCCAGCCTCACCATCCTTCTCAATGCAGTGCTTCAGGCAGGGTGCAGATGAGCAGAGCTGGCTCGCAAAATGAACCCCATTGGCTCTCCTGAGCTCAGGAAAGCAGGAGTCTGTGCTTTAATCTGATATAATGCTCTGAAGACTGGACCTAGAGAGAGAGTGCAATGGAAAGAATGAGCAACCTGTTGGGGGGGGTGTTTATCATCCCCATTTTACCAGACCATAGATGGAGGCTGAAAGAAGTATATGCAGCGTCGCAGAGCCAGGCTTGCTGGTGGAGCCAGAAGTCAGACCCAGGTTCCTGGCCAGTTGCTTGACATATCATAAAAGTAAGGGATGTACTAGACATCAAGGAGAAGAGACAAAAAGAATTACCAACATCTCTGGACTGGGTTGCTGGAAAAATGGTGATGTCAGTCCTTCTGCTTAATATTTCAGTGGCTCCTTATTCCCTGCAGGATAAGACATAAATTATTTAGCAGGAAAATCAAAGCTGCTCATGATCCAAGATGCCTCATTAATTCTGTCCCTAGCTACTACTCTTTCCTGGCCTATTTGGTCCAGCAAAACTAAACAATTTGCAGATTCCATCATAGGAAGGGGAAAGGAGAAAGGGCTTGGCATGTGTGGCAGGTCTCAGGAAGAACCACAAAAGCACCAAATCTCATCCTTGTCATTTTACTCTTGGGTAACCTTACCAGCGGTGTGACCAGAGGCAGATTAAGGTCAGTTGAGACCCTGGGCATGGAAGAAAATATTGGGCCCCTTAAAAAAAAGAGACAAGGAAAATAAAAATATATGTTAACCATATTTTTAAATAAATAAAAAACATTATGTACTATTAATGTTTTAGTTCCAATAAAATTTGAATATAATATATGTATAATATAATTAATAATAGCATAATAACAATCACAAAGTTTTGAACTAATAATTGAACATAAACGTGTAAAGTTTGGGTTTTGCACAGCCCTTCAGAAGTTGGGGCCCAGGGCTCATGCCTGGTACGCCCACTGTTAAATCCGCCTCTGAGTGTGACTGCAGTTAAATTACTTGATCTCTCTGATTCTCTATCTTCCCAGTTTAGAGAATAAAGTAGAAATGATACCCTGCCCTGTACTCACAGGGCTATCTGGGCAGATAATATGAGGTAATGAGCATAGAGGGCTCAGGCCAGTGTCTAGCAGGTAGTAGGTTCCCATTGGCCGTACCCATAGCAACCATTCGGTTTGGGATATTAAGTGGTCACTGTAACAATGAGCGGCCACAGAGACAAGTCTCCCAGAGAGGTAGAGTCACAAGGCCAGGGTTCCAGTGGCATTCTTGGGAGCACCCACTCTGTTTCTTTGCCCCATTTCCGACTTCATGCCCACCCTCAGCTGTAACAAAGCACCCTCTTTTACTTTTCTGCTCTCTACAAGACCCCGCCAGGAGTTATGAATTGAACTTGGAAGTCTTAAGCAGATCTCCCTGTTGTTTTAGCCACATATTAATAAATGGCCCATTTCTAAAGGTGAGGGTCTGGTTCCTTCAGGTTGATCTGCAGACATTCTGGATGACCCATGCATCTCTTGACGTTGCTGTATTCATAGATGGCTTCTCTAAGAAACCATTATTAATGATGTAATTAATATGAATGGCTATGGTATACATCAAGCAGGGTCGTTAAGGCAGAGGTGGGGATGTAGCCATTTATATTAAAGATACATTTTATGTTCAGAGCCCAAGCAGGAGAGAGTGCTTAGGTTAGAAATCTCGCTTTGCTACATTTTGGACTTTATTTTTTTAAGTTGCTGTAGACCTTCTTGCTTGCTTAATGTTCCACTGTTGGAGCCCCTGGGAATCTGAATGAGTTAATAAGGTAAAAATTTAATAGAAGCATATAATCAACTAAATCACAGCCTTTAAAGTCACAAATTTCAAAGACCCACCAATTTAATTAATATGTTCATAGGCACTGGGAAAGTTTTATCTGACTTCAGGAGTCTCTCTGCCATAGACACTCATCTGCAAGAATATTTATTTATAATTTGTTGTGTAAAAAGGATCTTCCTAAGGCAGATGCCATATGTAACTACTCAGCATACCTTGAAGGGAAAATATTGAAATAACACCCTCAAGCTGTTCTTCTCCGTGTTGAGAACTCAGAGCTAGATTTCTATCTTTGTAGTAAGCATTAAAACCTTGCCTCCTACACCAAGGCTGTTAAATATAAGATAAATAGTCTCTTAAAATGATAGAGTCCAAAAATTTTCTATAGTCCTTTCATAGATGCTGTGAGCTAAAAACATGTTTAAATAGACAGGTTCCTTTTCTTTTTCCTTTCTTGTTTTCTTTCTTTTTGGAAATAAGTGTTGTTCTTTCTAGTAGTGAAAATGTTAAATGTTTTTAATAAAGGCTCAGGCTTATGCTGGAAGGGAACGTCTTTACCTTAGGTATAAGTGGTATTGCCGCTTGCCGAGTTCCAAAGCACCAAGCAGATGGGGAAATAGTGAAGATCTGAGAGTCACGCACCAGGAGACGGTAATTCTTATGCCAGTGGCAAACAGATCCTCTAAGCGCACACTAGTGAGTGTCTGGCCACGGTGTTTTACAAGCACCTGTAATGAACTGCAGAGGAAGCGTTTGGCGCTGGAGTGAGCAGAGGTGCCTCAGACAGAAGCGGTTTTGAGGCTCCCTCTGCCCACAGGGCATGAGTCTTGACTAGAGGACAGTCAGTCACACTCTGGACACAGGAGGCCCAGAGGCAGCGAGGCAGTAAGTGTGCTTCCAGCTTTCCAAACTCCCAACACTGTGACCCAGCTGCTGCTCTGAGCCTTGATCAACCAGGGCTGGGGACCCAGTGGGCTGTTCCCAAGTCAGCTGACAACAGATGCTCTGTCCTAGATCACTGCAAGTAAACACACAGGTACGGGAGGTGTGAAGATAGTAGTACTCTCAGTTGCTACAAAGTGTCAGGCAGCCACACTGTATAAGAAACTCTATCCATTAGGTGTTGTGCGGACCTTAGTTCCAAACCTCAAATATGTTTTATTCCCTCATTTTGGAGACATTAAAAAAGGAGTGGAAGAGCAGATATTTTTATGCGCTAAATGGTGAATTGAAACTGCGATTAAAACCTAGATCTATCTTATCCTTAACTTTAGTTCTTTAAATTTCAATAATGATTTCTGTTTTAAAAATTAAGCAGCAAAACTTATTTAACATGAAATATCATGGAGACTCTGATATAGAGGCAGATAAAACCAGAACTGCTAGAGCAGATGGAGGTGTGTCTAAAGCTCTGACTTGGCCTCTTTCTCCTTTCCTGATGTCCAGATGACCAGAGCCATCACCCCAGCAAACCAGAGCCATGGTTCCCAGGTGCGCTTCCCAGACCAACCACATCAGCATCACTGGGAACGTGATATGCAAGAACATTCTCCAACCTCTCCCCAGACAAACTTAATCAGAAATTCTAGGACTGGGTCCTGGGAATTTGTGTAGCAAGTTCTTGAGTGATGCTTGTGGCATGTTCAAGGGTGATAACCACAGACCTAGAGTTTCCCAAACACATTGCGGTAATACCTCAGTTCCATTCTGCCTCTTGGTACATGAAGTTCATCATGCTGATGTGGAGGCTTTCATTGCAAAGTGCAGAACGGTAGATTAGATCCAGTCTTGCAATCCTTTTTTGTTAGAAATTCAAGGAATGGGTCCTATTTACTCAGTATAACATCAGAGAACAAATATGAACATCAACCCAGTAATAACATAAAAATTATTTTTCTTGATCACTTGCAGTTAACAATTAAAAACCACATTTATTTGAGGAAAGTAAAAGTTATTAACCAGATTTTATGCATCACAGGTACTGTTGATTGTCAGTTTAAGTTTCTTATGTATGTGTGTGTGTTACCACTGAGAAAAGAAGAAAAAAAAGACTGCCAAATAAATTATGTCCCACCATTAATTGTAAGAATTATCTCAACTTCCAAGATACTAAAATATGAAAAAAGTGAATACCTTCAAATCACTAAAATATGATATGTAAGAAATAAAAGTTAAAGAAGCTTTGAGAAATTCCCTGTACTAGTAAATTTAAAACAAAACCAAGAAATGGTCTTTTCTTATTCATGACAGTTTTATTCATTCCCAGAACTTTGATTACCAATGACATGCTAATGAATCTATTCCCTTTCTTATATTCTCTAAATTAGATTTTTCCTGCAGTTTCAAAATCATCATGCCCCATGCCAAACTCATGGTCTTCTCTTTCATTTTTATTGTTGATTTTGCTATTTGTATTCTTTTGTTTTTATATTGTTTCACATTCTCCTTCTCTGCCACTTGCAGAGCTGTTATTTGAGAGGAGGCTACAGAGTAGCTAATTCCTGTTGTTTGAAGTCAGTTTTATCACTGAAGATATTTCCAAGTCAGGTGGGATGATAAAAGGGGCTCTGATGGGGAAAACAAGATGTTACCCTGTCAATTAAATTGAGAAGTTGACCCTAGTTTTACAGGTTCAGCATAATTTTAAGAAGCAGAATGGATAAGGTAATATCAACAGAAGCCTCTCTAAAAACAATAATTATTTCCTAAACTTTACATAGACTTTTCTGTTTTTGTTTTTATTCCTGGAACCATTCATCATCATGTGTAGTCATCTATCTGTCTATCTATTTCTACACACACACACACAGAGATACATAGGTTTTTCCTTATAGGTTTGACAAATCACTGCTACAGCCTTCATGAATGTAATAAAGCTAGTTTTTTGAGGATTTGTTTTTCCTTTGCTCTCTCTCCAGAATCATCATTCACCAGGCCCTACTCAGTTTGGGTATTTGATTGTATTTATTAAAATTTGAGGTAGATGTTCCCCAGTAATTATGAAATTGTCAATGAGTCTCCTAAGCTTTAGAGGTATTTCCCTGGAGAACAGGTTTTATTTAGAAACCAAGAGTGTTAGACAGTAGTTCTGACATTGTGAACATTTTATTTCTTTACCAAGAAATAATTAACTTTTTGTAAAACCAATAAAAAGAAATAAAAAAATGAGGGATAACAATACTCTGTAGTTGCATGTTTCCTGACAGCTCAAGTCCCACACTCTCGGCAGTGTTCACCTGACGGGTGATACAAACCAAAGGGCTGAAGCTGATTGAAAACTTTTTCACTTTTCTGTAAAAATTCAAACTTGGAGTGGAAAAAGCTTAGTGGTGTCAACATTTAGAAAGCAATGTTCTCTTTGTATAGTTGCTTATTGTCTAGGGTTTCATTTTTGGTTCAGGGGGAAATTAAATTCCCTCACAATTACACTATCTGTCTGCCCAAGAAATTTTATCTGCACATGGTTTTTATTTGCTATTTGTCCTCTGGGTAAAATATCACACATCCACAGGGCTGCAAGTGCATCTTAGAGGTCTTTCAGTTCATCCTGCTCTTTCTTTCAGGTCAGTAGTTAAATTATTTCTGACCCAGAAATCCCTTATATTCTGATATCCAAAGATTCTTTTAAAAATAAAAATAAAGTGGGAAGGATCATGAGAATGCATGGCAGCATTATTCTGTGAGCTTATTCTTTGGTTCAAAAATCATTTTATTATCTGAACTGTTTTTATATCAATCACATAGAACCCCATAAGTAACTCATTGTAGATATAAGAGCATTTCCACTTAGATTGCCAGTGATTCTGCAGAGAAGTGTGTGTACACTAAAATTCTATTGTATTTTTCTCCTTATAGAGCCTGGTTGGTTTGGGGATATAACAATGGGCAAGAATGCTAGAAACCTGGGTTCAAATCTCGATCCTTTTACTGTAATAGTTGATAGCTTATTGTATTACTTGAAATTCACTACTGCTTCTGAGCTGCCTTCTATGCATGCCTTTCCTTGCAGGGAGTTTACTTTCCCACCACATTCCTGCCAGCCTTGGCCATGTGTCTTGCTTTGGTCAACAAATGAACTGTGAGCGGAAATGATGTATATTATTTTCAAGTGGAAAATTTAAAAGTCAGCATATGCCTCATTTTGACCTCTGACCCCTCTGCAGTAATGAGAGCATTGATGTCTTAAACAGGGTGTGCTCTCGCAATGTGGGAGCCCAGAGAGAAGAGGAGCAGAACTGAGGAGGACCTGAGATGAACAGGCAGCAAGAGGGAACATGAGCAGTTATTGTCAGCCACGTATTGGGGTCATTAGTTAGTACATTGTAGCTTAATCTGTCCTGTGTGGTGCTGCTTAGTATTTGCTACCTTGATGTGGCCAAGTCCCAAGTAGTGCCTGAGACTTGGGAGGACTGGAGGAGTGCTAATTTGCTTCTGCAAGCTCACCCTCGCCTCACCATCTCCTACTGCATTGCCTTGCACCTTCTGCCTGCTTAATACATGCCTGATGAGCTGTATTGAAATTGTTTTGGGTATTCTTGGGCCAGCCACTTCAGTTCTCAAACCCAGCATTTTCCAAAGTGTGGGTGAGGCTTAAGGAGTTCTGTGAGTTTATTGTAACAGCATTCTGTAACATGGATCGCATCATTAGGACATTATTTCCTTTTCAGTTATCTTTTTAACACATTTCATAACATTCAAAACAAACAAAAACAGAGCTACAGACTTCAGCAAGTAACAATAATAATTCAAATATAATGAGACTGATTTATATATATTTGTGCAGCAGCTTTTTATTTACGCTAGTAGTCATTTTTGCAGATGTAAAAAAATAAGTTGTGTTTAGTATAAAGAGTGAGAGATAGAAAAATGTCAAGCAGATAGTAATGTAGGCAGTAAAGTGATGTGGCAAAAAGCTCAAGGTGCAGCAGGCAGTGAATTTTGGGAAAACGCTGCTGTAAGCCTTCTGTACACTGCAACACTTGTTATGAAAGCCAACACGAAGTGTGGTTGGGCTTTTGGGATAGTAACGTGACAGACAGATGTAAGGCATCATCACTACGGTCATTGTTGATGGTACTGGTGATTGTAGCAGGTTTCTTTCCCATCCAGGAACTTTTACCTCCAGTTAGTCTCTCAGCCAATTCATTGAGGTAGTTTTTCACATTATTCTCTTGTCCCAAGCCACGAACGAGGGAAAGGCACATATTCGCATTTACCCTCTGATTTGATTTTTATTTTCACCTTCTACACCCACTTCCTGTTCTATTTGAGAAGTTACTGGAACCGTTGGCGTGAGTGAAAAGAACCATTAGCAGACTCTGTCGAGTTTTAAATAGGAAGTATGAAGTCAGGGAATTGTGAAGTTGATAACCCTTCAGCAGACTCTTGCTTGCCTGTCTGTGTTTAAATATGCCTTCAATTTTTCTGACTCTCCTGGTTATTTGTGTCTCTGAGCCTTCAAGTCTAAACTTTCCGAGGACAGCAACTGTTAGGGCCAGAGACCCCACGTTGCCTGCCCCGTAACCTGCCACCCGAGTCAGGCCTTGCAAAACAGGCCACGGGCAGTGGTCACTGTGTTCTGGGAGCTGTGGCCTGCAGTCACGCAGGACCTGAGCCACCGCCCATGCTGAAACAAAAGGGGTCTGTGCCACCGGCCATGCACCGGATCACAGAGGTGACTGCGGCATAAACCCCACATCCTGCTGAGAGCTAATTACACCCCCATTGCCCCTTCCCCTCTCCCTTAATTATTTCCCAGAAACAAAGACCATAAGTCTCCTGACAGCCAACCCTAATCAGAGGACATTGTTCTTTCATAAACATCTACACCCTGGATGCTGAAGCCAACCATCAGGGTGACCCATCCCCCTAAGAGTCTGCTCCACACCCTTAAAAATCCCTCTAACTCTTCCCTTGGGGCTACAATCCACTAGGACTCAGGCTGCCTGCTTGATCATCCCTCAATAAAGGCTTTGAACTGGTCCAAATGCTCCTCCCTTCTTCCGGGCACAAACCTGACAGCAACTATGTCTAATTTGCCATTGTGTTTCCCAGTCACTTAATACATGTTTTGTTTGTTGAAGCCAGAACCTGTTCCATTAGTCATTCATTCATTCATTCGTGACTTTCAATTAAAGCATGCTGATGCATTCCATTATAGATGCCAATACATCCATTTTTATTAATAAAAATGGCTAAAACAATATTTGTAGCAGCTATCTGTAAATTATAGAATATGAACCAGAAGCTCTGCTAGATACTTTCTGTCTGTAAGAACTCCAACTTACAGCAACCTAGCAAGACAGATGATATTATCTCTAATGAAAAAGTTGAAACTTAGAGTAGTTTATCAACTTGCCAGTTGATGTAGGAACCAAATACAGGACTGCCTGATTTATGAAACACCAAAACTCACTTGCCTATTTTACCTAATACAGCAGCACCCCCTTACCTTATCCATGGTTTTGCTTTTCATGGTTTTATTCAGTTACAGTTAACTGTGGTCTAAAAGTAATAAATGAAAAATTCCAGAAATAAACAAGTCATGTAAGTTTTCAATTGTGTGCTATTCTGAATGGTGTGATGAAATCTGTCCCTCCCGTGACATGAACCATCTTTTTGTCCAGTGTCTTCATGCTGTATAAACTGACCACCAGTTTGTCACCTAGGAGCCTTCTTGGTTATCAGATCAATTATCGGGGGATGGGGAGGTGGGTGACATATTTACATAACTTTTATTACAGTATATATTGTAATTGTTTTATTTTATTATTAGTTATCGGTGTTAATTTCTTATGATGCCAGTGTTATCAATTCAAGTTTATCATTGGTATGTATATACAGGAAATAACAGTATATTTAGGGTTCAGTACTATTCATCGTTTTAACCATCCACTGGTGGTCTTGGAACATATCCCCTATGGATAAGGGAAGACTGCTGTATTGTACTATTCTGATGATAATGTGAGGGAGGGAGAAGAGAGACAGAGAGAGATCAGCTATAGCTTTTCAAATCCAGCCTTACTTATTAGTCCCTTACTTCTTTACATTTGATGGCTCACTTTTTTCACTGCTTCTGGCATAACATTCCTCATGGTTCCAAATCGCTGAAGCTGCCAATGTTAGCTTCCTTGCTGAATCTCTGCAAGTTCTAACAAATTGTTAATGCAACGTTTTCTTTGAACATACTTAATGCTTACTTTTATTTATCTGAACGGGAAAGGGAGCACTGCATAAAAGTGCAATCTGTCTTCAACCTAGCTTCTCAGCAAGATCCTGCTGCCCCAGATATAGTGAAGGTAGCGCCCACCCATGAGCAGTGTCTGATGTCATCATGGCCACTCAGTGGATAACAATGTGACAGCTGGTCACGTTACCATTTGCATTTTGATTCTGATCACTGATATACTGGGGGGGGGGGGGATCTTCTGTGTTGTGTACTTGGAATTTTCTATTATACCTGTGTGAATTTGTTAGGTTGACAAGAGTGATTCCATTTCTTTATTTCTTTTAAATAAAATGAAATCTTATCCATGTCCCTAAGGTACTTGGTAGGTGATTATGGGCTCTTCTGGTGACCCCTCCCATTGCAATTTCATGCAAAATTAATGGCCTTTGGCCAAACAAAACTCTCAGAGAGTTCCTGCAAGTCTTCTAGTTTAACAAAAAAATTTTATAATTGGATATGTTTCAGATGAGGCTTTTTCATGGTAAGGGACAAGACCTCTTTAAATATAACTCAATTCAAAACAGGGTTCTTATTAGGAGACAAGAACAATATCTTGACTATCCAAAGACTGAAAGTAAAGTCCAATCGTGACTTGGTTTGGAAGTGGGAATGAATGTCAGAAATGCGCATTCTCAAAGCCTCTTTGCCTCTCTCTCTCTTTCTTTCTCTCCCCTTCTCTTCCTCTCTACCTCAGTCTGTCTCTCCTCATGGTTTTTTTTTTATTTTTTATTTTGTGTCTGCAATATCCCCGCTCACCTGTGTGATTCCCCTCCCTGTTCATTTCTTCCTGTTTACTCAGAATCTTTGTACCTTGATCATTCTAGCATGTATAGAGTTCTGCTTTGGCCACGAACTCTATAATCTTTCACTCAAAGCTCACCAAAGGCTGATCTCCTAGTTCCCATTCTCAGAAGCTAACCTCTGCTGAATGAATTGCCTTTGAATCAGCTATAGGACCCCTTTCATCATGTATGGCTGGTGGGGTTGGGTTAGAAGAAATGGACATGCTAACAGAAAAGGAAGGACTATTGAAGAAACACAGCTTCTCCCACAAAAACATGGTGGGAAGCTTTTTTTGTTGTTGTTGTTCTAACTTGCTTAGAGCGGGATAAGAAGTATCACAGAGGTCAAATTTATACAAGTCAACTAAAAGTGTTTTCAAGTCATTAAAGAACAAGATAATAAAGAGTTTGCATATACCTTTACCTCAACGTTTCAGAAATTACCTGGTTTTTGAAATATCTTTCCTGTATACCCCAACTCTTGTACCTGTGTGATGTAGAGATCCCTTGTAAATACGATTAGTCAGGGAACTATGCTGACATCATAGAACAGAACCCCAAACCAAATCAGATCCATGAGGCTCAAAGTCATTTATGGCCACAGAATCCTAGACGCCTCTCAAACTTTTGTATAAGATTTAGAAAGAGTGTAATAGGCCTGGTCCTCCAATACAGCATTGGCCTGAGAAGATCAGCACTTCATTAATGTGGAAACTAAAATTTATTTTCAGTGATATTACCAGTGAATTAAGAGACTCGAGTTTACCATAAAAACCAAAATGAGTGCATCCTTGGGTAAGAAATTTTCCTTCTATATACCTAGAAATCGCAATCACTGACAAAAAATTTACTTCATACTTCAGGGCCTGTGAAACAGACTGCATTGGGGGACATTTCAGATAGTCAGATGGGGTCATCTACCACAGACAGGGAGAGGGAACTGACTCAGGAAATGGCTTTAGAGAGAACTGACCAAGAGTTGAGATAACTTCTACTAATATCCAAAACACAGCTTTTGATATGGTTTCTTTCCTTGTGGACAATAGTATATGGGTGGGTGGGTGTGTGGATGGATGATACATGCATCCGTGATAGGCAAAGTCAGAGATGTATAATCTCTATCTCTTCTATCTCATCCCCCACTTTCTCCCTCCTCCAAAGTAATCCTTCCACTCTCCATTACTGCATTTTCTGTCACAGCCAGCATTGGTTCCCTCAACACCATTTTGTAAAGTGCCTCTGTTTCTAAAAGGCAATTTGATGTGTGTTTCCAGGAAACCTGTCCATCAGGGAGGCTGCTAACGTAAAGAGAGAGATCCAATCCCCGTGAGATGCTCCAGGTGGCGCTATGCTCTGGGTGACTTTGAGAGTAAACCTCTTGACTTGGTGCAGCAGAGACTCTCTTGCTTCAGCAAAGGTGGTGGCTTCTCCACTCTGAGCGCTCCTTCCTGAATCTATGTCTGTGTCTTTTCTTACCTTGAGCCTAGAACTCTAGTTCATGTTTCTGCACTCACCCCTCTGGTCATTCCAAATATAGGTACTCCCAAAGCACACTCCAAGTGAAACAGCGTTTCTGGAATTTGATCCTGAATACTGACCCAATTTGGGGTCCAGAATGCAACTTCATGAAACTTCAAGTTGACACTCTAGATAACACTAAAATATTTATGTATTAACTAATTTTTTTTTTTTTGTAAAAGAGAAGGCAGTTATAACCAGATTACATCAGTTTAGATGAAACTTCCCTTATCTCATTTTTTTAAAGTATCCTTAAAAGCCATTTCCCCTGTGTGTTTGTAATTTTATTTTGTTTATCAGTGAAGGTAGTAGACCAAAATAAAAAGTGTCAGGTTTAATTCTTTGCTGCAGTTCTCAAAATAGATGTTTCATAAGTAACATGTGGCTCACTCAGCTAAAATTAAATGTCTCAGTGTTTCCAAATGTTTTCCATCTAGAATTTGCAACATACACCCTTTCAGAACTAACAAAGACTCTGAAAATTACCACTTAAAGAATGTCACTCTATTTCAGACTTTTCACCAGCTTTAAATGCTGGCTATAGATAAAATTAAAACAACAGCAACAAAAATACCTAGAACAATCTAGTGCACCCCGCCAAAAAAAAAGTCCTCTTTTCTCTCATCCAGAGAAGATTAGTTCAGAGAAGCACCTTATCAAAGAATAAGATATATATTAGTAAAATCACCTACTTTTATGACATTCTAGGAACCAAAGAACAAGTCAAAACCTTCAAGATTATACAGTGATACCTTGGCTAATGAAGATAATTCATTCTGGAATCACATTCGTTAGCCAAAATCTTCATTAGCTGAAATGAGATTTCCCATAGGTTTCTATAGAAAATCATTTAATTCATTCTGGATGCTGCCCACGGAGTGCGTACCATAGTGACACTGGTATGAGAATAGCTTCTCTCTGGGGCACTCTGGAAGCCCCTCTCTAGAAAGTCAAAGCGATGACCCTCTCTCCCCTTCTGGTACACATCGTCATCAAACCTGAAGCAGCTTATGTTATCAGGCATCTCACTTTTCACTGTCTCAATCGTAAATAACCTAGTCGGGTTGGTGGGTCTCTCCTGTGTGATGTGGCCAGCTCATTTCTTTGTCACACACATACAGATGGAAAAGATAAGCTCCTGGAATGGCCCGACCGTTCATGTTTGCTGCTTTAGGTTAGCGTGCGGATCCACTAAAACATTCGTTAGCCGAGTCCGAAAACAGTGAAAAAAATCTTTGTTAGCCAAAAAGTTCGTTAGCAGGGTCACTCATTAGCTGAGGTATCACTGTATATCCTACTGGTTCCTAATTTCCAGAATCCCCTGGTAGATTTAAAGAAAATATAGAACCATCTCCTTCTCTAAATACCTTAGTTTAGTAATAGGGAATGGGATTCAGGGAGTAGAGGAATCAACCTCCAACATTAGTTGTTCTAAATGTCTTTCCTTGCTAGATAAACAAAGATTTATAATACAAGATGCTCATTCCTCCAGTGGCTTCTATAAGGCAACTCTGATATAGATAAGAGGAAGGATCTATATTCAGAATATTTAAAGGAGAAGAGGAAGGCAGTGATGGTAAAGATGCATAGTTGTAGACCTCTGACAGTACTGATGTTTTGCAAAGAGGAGAAAGAAGGAGGAACCAATAAAGGAAATAAAAGAGATTAAAGAAGACCCATGAGAATACACACCAGTGCACTGCATTTCCAAGAAAGTGGGATGAATTCTACTGAGAAGCACCCTAGTAGAGTTTTGACAGTGAGCTTTACAGATCCATTAGACAGGTTGAAATCTCAGCTCTGCCACTTCCCAGACATGTAACTTTGGACAACTCCCTGAGATCAGGGTAGAACAGTGCTTAGACATAATTGACACTATATAATGTGGTTACAGTCATTGTGTTAGAAAAGGATCTGATGACTAGTGGAAGTCAGTGAAAGAGTGATGAGAAATAGGCAGGGAATTTAGTGTACATTTTCAAAACTACATTCAGTGAAGGGAAGTGAAGAAAGGGTGCTACAACTCTGAGGGCAAATGGCAACTCATCTCTAGGGAAATTACCATGGTAACAGTGGCCATAGCAATAGCAGCAGTGCACACCTGTGAGGAGAACCAAGTTCTAAGCACTGAGTTTCCCACACACGTGCTTATTGAGTGCTAGCAACACCTGATGAAGGGAGAGAAGGGTGAGAGCTATCCCTGTTTGACATATACGGAAACTACTGCTGAAAAATAACTTGCCCACATGTGACACAACTTTTAGAAAGTAAAGTGGAAATTTGAACCCAGGCTGTCTTTTTCCAAAGGCCCACTTCTTATCCACTAATCTATAGTAGAAAACAATTGAATGGATTGTTTAGCCTACACAGGCTAAAACATGATAGGGCTTCCCATTGCATTTAAGAAAATGACCAATTCCTTGATAAGACTTACTCAGCCCCACAGGTTCCAAGCTTATCTGCCACCCACAGCCCCTTGCATTCTACATACCACATTCCTTGGAGCCCCTGCAGACAACCTCTCCCCCTATGTGTCTGCCAAGTCAGTTGTTCTTGTTACAGGTGCTTGCAGTACCTCAATTCTCCCGTCATAGCCTTCAACACAGTTATGATTTTATATTGGTATTGTAATTTAAAACATTAACTTCTGTAACCCTGCTAAACTACATGCTCAGCATGGGCAAGGGGACGTGTCTGCTTTTGCTCAGTGTTGTCTCCCCAACGCTTATTTCATGTCTGGTACTTAGTACTATTCAAGAAAAATGAGTTGAATGAATATATCCTAAGCAATGCACAGGATCTGGCACCTTGTTGCCAAATCACACATAATAATTGAGGTTGCAGCCAATACCATTAAGAAGGTTCACAGTCCATTATAGAGTTTGAACCCATGACCAACCCACTGGTATCCGGCTCTGGGTCCAGACGTGATCAGTGACCCTATTCAAGCTGCCATCTGCTCCTTTCTTCACTTGGCCTCTCAGAGTGTTGCTTCTGTGGGGTTGTGGGGGTCAGGAGAGAGGTGGGATAAAGGCTGGAGAATGTGAGGCTATTGAATGCACCCCAGCCCCCAAAGTTTCAGCTTATTACATACATGGCTGTGGTAGGAAGCACTTGGAATCAGCCCTATCAATTATTTAAAACTCATAATTCAGTTTATATTAAAGATTTATTGCAACAAACTGAAAAATAAAGTACAAGGACAACGGAAACAGAACATGGGCGCTACCATCGAAGTTACACAGTGTATAAAATGCTCATGTAGTGGGAGTAACATGAAGAGAAATAGACTATTTAAAAAAGAACACCAGGATTTCTGAAATTATTCAACTCTATGTGTGTGTGTGTGTACATGTGTGCACTCCTATGTGTGCTTTGGGTTTTCTTGCATTCCTTTTTCTATTTGGCAGCAGACATCTTCCCCTGCCCCAAGCACTGATTTCCTCTTGGTTCAGAATTCTCACAAAGGCTGAATGCATTACAATTTTTCCATCTTCAGTCAGCAGCCTGTGGCGGTCTGTTGGTCTGTCAGGAACACCAAGTCTGATGCTTGCTATATACCATGTTGGGGCAAAAAGTTTGCAGGCAGAGACAAGGGTGTAAATCCTGGCTCCCTCTCTGACTATCTATGAGACCTCGGGCACAGGTATTGTAGACTGTAAACCTCATTTTCCCAATCTATAAAGTGGCAAAAGTAAAAATACCTCACTGAGTATTTCATGGAGTATATATACAAATTGCATAGCACAGGGTGTTTAGATCATGATTGTTTCATTTTGTGCCTATTTTTGTCCTCAACTTTAATATGGATATATGACAGTGTACTTATCTGTTTGAAGTATGTAAACCCGTTCATTGCAGTAAGGAAACCAAAGGCAAGCACTAACATCTTGTAAGTAAATGGGACTAGCATCCAGATGGGAAGTTAACAATAAGAGAGATTTATTTTCCCTTGTTCTGGCCCCAGGCATTTGCATCATGTTTAATCTTAGTAGTTGGATGAACTTGGGTGAGGTTATTTAACTTCTTTATGCTTCCATTTTATTATTTACAAAATGGATATGCATGTTACCAACTTCTCAGGGTTGTTGGGAAGATTAAATCAGTCACTACTCATAATATCATTAGAATAGTCCCTGGTAGCTAGAAGGTAGATAGGAGTTCATTATGATTTTGTTATTATTATTGATGTTGCAGTTGATCATCGTAACAAGGCTACATGGTGAATTGGAACATAGTGAGTAATTCACTTGCTGATGAAGCAGGTTCAGGCATCTCATTATCAAATATATACTCAATTTGTCTATTTCCCACCTGCTCCTTCACCCATATCCTTGTCCAAATTGTCATCTTCTCCTACCTGAACTTCCACAGAATCATGCATGGATCTTTCTGTAGCCGCTCTGGACCGCTTTTCATCCTGTTTCCATTACAGAGAGGAATCTTTCCTAACACAATTTTGATCATGTTTCCACTACCTGCCCTCTCACTTAAAACCATTCATTGGTTTCCCATTGCTTTTAAGATGAAAGTGAACTCCTCTGCATGACCTCACATGGTCTGGCCTCTGCCCTTCTCTGCGTATTTATCTGTTACTGTTACTCATGTTTTTGAGCCACTTTGGTTTTCCAGTTCTACCAATGTGCTAAGCATTACAGCACATGCTGTTCGCTCTGCCTGGAATGCTCCCCTCTCATTACTTAACCTGGCTAACAGCACTGTTCATTCTTTAGACCTCACTATCAATATCACTTTCTCTAGATTGGCTTTCCTACCTGTTGTGTGAACTGGAATCCTCTGTCTAATCTCTCATAAGGCCCTCTCCTCTTCCTTCACAGCACAGCATGCAGTTCATACTAGCCACTTGTATTATTATTGTTGAATGTCTGCTTTCCTCTCTAGCATGTGAGCTGCATGAGATAGTGTCCTGTCCACTACTGTATCCCTAGCATCTTGCACATTATAGATGCTAGGAAAATATTTTCCTATTTCCTGAATATAATTTAGAAGGTTCCCATAAGGTTTGTTAGAACCAGGAAGAATTCTTGGCAGCCCTTCTACCTACCAACATCATGTAGGGCTGGATGTTATGTTTCTAGCACAGCCACTGTACACTTCTAAGTTGAGCTCACCACCCTGAATTATAAATTATCTATTGAAAGACTTAGTGTTTCCCACTAGACTGTCTCATTCATTTCCCCCATCACAGTGTCTAACATAGGTATTCAATAAATATGTACCAAGGAAGAAAATAACAGAAGGAAGGGAAGGGGTAGAGATCAAATCAGCTCACTACATGTAGAGTCACTTCTTGACCTCTTGTAGCTAAATCCATCTCTTACCTTGGGTGCATTTTAGCAACATAGTGAATCAAGAGAACTATCATCCTAGAAATATCTCACCTGGTAAGGGCAGAGTTCAAAATCAATGGACTAAATGGGCCATCTCTATTGCAATTGGAGAGGACCATAACCAGAGCCCAGGCAGGTAAATGGTGGCCAACAGGGGAAGACCTGAGATCATAATCCCTGACCCAGAATGATAGCAAATTCATATCCACTTAGGCAGATCTAGGTAAGGCTCTTGCTTATGCTATGGAATGCCCAACTCCTTAATTAGACTGTGAGGGCAGAGGGTGAAAATATACATTTTTGCAAAATCTGTTTCTGACAATCTTCAATAAGCTAAAAGAGTTGAGCATACAGAATTTTCTGTTGTTTCTGCAAAGAGATAATTTGTTACATGGAAGCTCATTTGCTTATTTGGAGTAAACACTGCTTCAAATCCAGTAGAGATTAGCACTCACGGTTGAGACGGATTGAGAAGAAGGAGACATAATACTTCACTGTTCTTTTACTGTGTTAAATATAGAGTGGGAATTGATGAAAAATGTGCTGGAGTTCCCTGTGTGAGCCTAAGTGATGAACCGGGGTATATTTTCCATCTGGCTTTTAAGCAGGGATTTTTTTTTTTTTCATGTCAGGAAAATGCCACCTTCAGAACTATCACTTTACAGACATCTGTTTATCAGACCTTTGCCTGAATGAATTATTCAGAATATGCTTAAGCTTGTACTTTACCTGACATATGGAAATGTAAAGTTGCATTCTCAATGTTGGTGTATATCTGTCTACATAAAATCAGGTGTCATATTGGAAACCCAGAGTGTTGCAACTTGGTAGGTGGCACTTTAAGTACTTGGGATATTAATTGCTCTGCCCTATGTGCTTCTTTGTTGTTGAAAATCAGTCTGTGGAAGTCCATGTGACTCCAGTTTTCTGTATTGGTACTATTGCTTGTTCCTATTTTGACCCTTACAACTGCAATGTAAAACTATTTGTAGGTAATGTGGGTTTCATGGTAAAACTCCAGTATTAGTTCTGCTCCTCAAACAAGTGTAATTGTGGCAATATCCAGAGGGAATGTTTCCTGGGCATAATGAGAAGACCCGGGAAAGAGAAGTGGTTTTCATGCAAGTTAAGCTTCCTAATAACTCCTGAACCCACCAGGCCATCAGGATACTGCAGCAAGAATGCGCACCAAATCAATACAGGCTTTAGCATTGCCTGCTGGATGTACACTCTTCTCCATTCATTCTCTCTTTTCTCCATCTGACATTGATTGACAGTACCTACTATAAGCCATACTTTAATGGTATAGATTCTGTCTACCCCATCTTGTCATGGAACTTACATGGGAGTTGGAAAGAGACTTAAAAGAATCAGCATGATTAACATATAACTTCAAACTGAGATGAGAGCTCCTATGAAAAGAAACAGGGGATCTGAGAGTCTATCCTGAAGGAGCCTGGACCAGGACTGACTTCAAGGGGGACTTCTCAGAGAAGGTGACTCTGAAACTGTCATAAAAATGGTGAACAAGGATCTCCCTTGTCCAGGAAGGGGAGAAGGACTCTTTCAGATGGGAGGGAAGCAATTGGAGCAGACCAAGCAAATGGAAGGAAGCCTTAGGTCAAAGTCTGAGTGCTAGAAGGCTTATGCAACATTTCGTGAACTATGCAGAGGGCATGTGTGGAAGGTAGGAGGGTTCAGTGGAAAGAAGTGCTTACTGCATCTGGAAAGTTCAGTAGGCCCAGATTCTTGGGTCTCGCAGGGTGAGGTAAGAAGTTTGGTGTGTTTATGCCATAAGCGCATTAGGAAACCATTGTCCAAATTCTAACAGATGCAGATTGTTATCCCACTTTAACTTCCAAAATATCCCTAAGTCTACCCTCATTTCTTATTTGTCTTTAAATTCCTTAATGTCTAGTGGTCAGTAAATGCTTGTGGAATAATCCCTCATGGGAGGAACCACTTTGATGAGACATGAGGTCCATGTGAGTTCCAGAAAGGGACCCAGGATGGCTTACCAGGTTTCAGTAAACTTTTATACATGTCCCTGGGACATTCCTTTAGATCACCAGGTGTTAGCTTTACTTAAGGCACAAATCAAGTGTGACCTTTCAGAATGTTTTGAAGGCAGCAGAGCAAACATGGGTGAGGGATGAAGAGCATGACAGGGAGGAGAGAAGGAATGGAAGAGGAAGGCTGAGTACCTTTGGGAGCTGCTTCTCCTCAGCCAGAGAAGAAGACATGTCCCATCTCCAACAGGTGGTCTGTAAACTGCTTAGAGAGGATTGTAGACACTGGAAATGAAGAGCTTCTAGATCATGGAGGATGTTTGGTTGTTCAACAAGGCTGGGACCATTTGGAAGGACATCCCTACAAATCCAATGTCCCCATTCCAAGGAGCTGCCATTGTTCTCACAAAATGCAACCTGTACATAGCTGTTTCCTGTTATACTCGGGGATACTTTCCAAGACCCCACCCAGTTGATTCTTGAAACTGCAGATAGTACTGAACCCTACATATACTATGTTTTTTTTTTTTTTTTCCCTATGCATACAGAGCTTTTACTGAAAGGAAGCACTTTCTGGCTTCTCTTTGCATGTCCAGATTGCAGCATCACTATTCTTGCGATTTGGAGCCATTATTAAGTAAAATAGAGATGGTTGGAACACAAGCACTGCGATACTGGAACAGGCATTCAAATGACCAGAACAGCTACTAAGAAACTGGTGTGTAGCACGGACACTTTGGACAAGGAGATGACTCACGTCCCTGGAGGACCGAGCAGGAAGGTGTGACATTTCATTAGAATACTCAGAGCAGTGCTCAATTTAAAACTGAGGAATTATTTATTTCTGGAATTTTTCCTTTAATATTTTCAGACTGTGGTTGACCATAGTAACTGACACCATACAATGTGAGACAGTAGATAAGGGGGGACTATTCTGTGCCCCAACCTGAGGCTGCACAGGGACAAGGTGCCCCCAAACAACTTAGCCAGAACAGAAAGTGGGGTGTTCTTATTTGCTTCTTCTTCACTTCCAAGTGCAGTTTTTTTCTCAGGTAATTTTAACCACTTTAGTGAGATATATATTCAATATACAGTATTCCTCACTTATCAAGGGTATTACATTCCACAACCCCCCACAAAGTAGGAACCTTAAATTTATTCTACACTCTTAAACCTACGTAACTTTAACAAGATATGTATACAGTACTGCAAAACCCTGCGATATAGCAAAAGTTCTGTGATAAATAATTAAATATAATATTTTTTAAAATCCCACGATACAGTGAGGCCAAATAAGTGAACTGCGATATAGCGAGGGACTACTGTACCCAAAAATGCACATATTTAATGTATATGGATTGATGAGTTCTGACATATGCATTCACCTGTGATATCATCACAAAAATCAATGTAACAGACTTATTCATCACCTCTGAAAAATTGCTTGTGCCCTTTGTTTGTTGTTTGTTTGTTTCTTTGTTTTTTGTGGTAAGAATACTTAATATGAGATCTATCCTCTTAACAAAATTTTGAAAACACAGAGCTGTGTTGTTACCTAAAGGTGCAATGCTGTACAGCAGATCTCTCAAACTTATTCATCATGCATAACTGGAACCTGATACCCATTGAGCAAGTCCTTGTTTTTCCCTCCCTCAACTGCTGGCAACATCCACCCTGGTCTCTGCCCTATGAGTTTGACAATTTTAGATTCTATATGAAAGTGGAATCATACAGTAGGTGTTCTTCTGTGATGGTTCATTTCACTTAAAGTTCACTAGGTTCATCCAATCATAAAGGGTAGGATTACCTTCTTTTTTAAGGCAGAATAATATTAGTATTTCATTGTATAAAATATACTACATTTCTTTATTTGTTCATTTCTTAGATAATTTTAAAACTCAAAATGAGAGGGTTGTGTGTGTGTGTGTGTAAGCAGCATTCTGATACACTGCGTACAGTAGGCATACAAGGGTGTGTTCTAGGCTAGTATTTCCAGAGCTTCTGCTGTTAAATCCTGTTCTCCATGAGGCCCCAGTGGTAAGCCTAGAAAACCCATCCATCTCAGATCTGGCTACTGTTTGGGGAAGCATCTTCCTTCATCTCTCCCATTCTACTCAGCATTTCTGTTCACAGGGACCCTCTGCTTTGCACCTGCTGAGGAGACCAGCTGTCCCACTGGAGGCCACTTACTCTGCAGGCAGCCTAAAGGGGATGAAATCAAAGTGGTTAATTTTGTTAGAGAAGAATTGTTTTGTTTTGTGCTCAGTGAGGTTTCTCTCTATTACACTTTTCTACAAATCCCCCTGTTCCCAGTCCCCTCAGACAACAAAACTACAATTTGCAGGATAAACAAAACCAGTGGGGATGAAACCTCCCTGGCAGGCAGTCTGTCAGAGGCACTGTGCTTGTTAACATGGTAAAAGAGTTAGAGGGTTCCTTCAAGTTGTACAAAATTGAATTACTTAATAAACATGGTGTGACTTTCATCCTTGGGAGTCAGTGCTGGTTAAAAAAAATAAAATCCAATAAGGCTATTTTGCAGCATTAACATTTTTGCATTTGGGCAGGAAGTTCAAACCCTATTTATTTATTTAGTTATTTATTCATTTATTTACTTTTATTTTTACTTATTTTTTTTGCTAAATTGGCCGTTACTTTCTTGCTCACTGGTGTGACTGTAACTTAAAAAGTTGCTTGGTTACCCTTTCAAATCATATGGCTACTATGTGGAACTCTCTATTTATTAAAATTCTTTCCCCCTTATACTCCTCACCCTATCAATAGCAAAAGAGGGAAAAAAGGCAGATGGCAGGTTAACCATCCATAGTAGTAAGAATTTTACAAATGCCTGAGGCAAGTTCACTGCCGTGGATGGAAATGATATCTTTGGCAGATAGACCCAACCAGCCACTACCTAAGAAACATGCTGTTTCCACATCATGTTATTAATAGCTGAGGGCTATCTATTTATTCCCTGGGCCTCTGCTGTTCCCTAGAAGCAAAGTCAGTGTCCACATGCTTTCTCTGAAGTGACACCAATGTTTCCAAGATGAGCTCTGTCAGGAGCCAGTCTGCATTCTGGAGGAATCCAGTGACTTCCACTTGTCAAGTAAACTGCCCAATAGAATCAAGATCAGTGAGCAAAATTCCACCTGCTACTTCATTTTGGATGGAACACTTTGTCATTGTTTTAATACCCCACTTAGAAGTGTGAGCAGAATTGACGTGCCTAAATAGTGTGTTGGAGAAAAATCAAGTCAAACCTGCAGGAGGTATCCATTCTATGGGCAACCCCCCCAAAACAATTTATTAGCCCCCAAAAAATGTGCAGCAGGAGGATTAAAAATGTATGCCTTTTCACTGGGGTAATAAAATTGTATTCTATTATGTCATAGGCACAATCTAATGATTGTCAAAAACTTGGTAATAATCCCCAAACTCATAAAATATACAGGATAAACAATGCTAAAAGAAAATGATAGAAAATAGCCTCTAGCCTGTAGAAATGTGGCTTTATTTTGAAATAATGTAAAATAATAGCATATGCATGAAAACATCAAGTTAGCTTACATAACCACAGTCTAATCTCTAGAAACTTTTATGTTTCTGTCAGTAGTGTTTGCAGTAAATCACAAGCTGTCCTGATAGAATTAGAGCTTCCTAAGGACAGAGGCAGCGATTTCTTCATTTCTGAAACTCTTGGCACCTGCATAAAGCCAAGCTCAGAATTGGCGGTCCATACAAATTTGTAGAACTAAAATTTAAAAATAATTATTAGTTTAATGACTCCATCTCCTCTCTCTATTCCAGTGATTCTCAGCAGAGGGTGATTTTGCTCCCCAATGGGTGTTTGGTAATGTCTGGAGATACTTTGGTTGTTACCAGTTGGGGAGAGGGTATCTGTTGGATGGAAGCCAGGGCTGGACAGCAGTGCTTAGGTGGAGTCTTTACCTATTCCCAGCGCCCAGGGAACTTCATGTTGAGAGATGCTGTACCCATTTGTCCTTGAGAGAACTGTTGTGTTCGTTTGCAAGGCTGCCACAACAAAGGGCCACAGACTGAGTGGCTTCAACAACAGAATATATTGCCTCCCAGTTCTGGAGGCTGGAAGTCAGATGAATGTGTTGGCTGGGTTGATTGCTTCTGAGGGCTGGGAGGGGGAACCTATTCCATGCTTCCCTCTTAGCTTTTGGTGGTTTGCTGTCAGTCTTTGACATTCCTTGGCTTGTAGAAGCATCACCCTAATTTCTGCCTTCATCTTCACATGGTGTTCTTCCTATGTGTGTGTCTGTCTCTGTGTCCAAATTCCCCCTTTTCATAAGAACCCTAGTCATATAAAGGACCTTAACTTGATTATCTGCTAAGATCTTATATTCAAATTAGGTTACATTTGCAGGTACTAGGGGCTAGGAATTTGATATCTTTCAGTGGGAACACATTTAATCTCATTAATAATTGCTTTCTTTCTAGTCCTGCAGCTCATATCTGTTATTTCTCCTGAGCACTACACTGTCCAGGATCTGACATCTTATCTTCCTACCTCCAGCCTCTTGGGGTCCTCTCTGGCACTCTAGGATAAGACCCACATCCAGCCTTGACCATGCCTGGCCCCTCCAGGACATTACCTTTGTATTTGTCCTTCCCTCTGTGTAAGGCAGCCTTCCTTCCTTCCTTCCTTCTTTCCTTCCTTCCCTCCTTCCTTCCTTCCTTCTTTCCTTCCTTCCTTCTTTCTTTCCTTCCCTCCTTCCTTCCTTCCTTCCTTCCTTTCACCAGGCATGACTCTTTCATTCTTTACCCCTACCATGTCCAGTCCTCTGCGAGAGTGTGTCCAGTCTTTTGTGAGAATGTTTCCAGGTTGCAGTTTATGACCCAGCACTTACAGATTCCCCTCCCAGGTCACATTTAAGAGAACAGGGTGTATCTTATCTATGTACTTGGCAAAAGCAACCCCTCGATGAGTAACTGTTGAAATAGGTTAGTGAGTCCTATTTCATCTCTTCCAGAAAGTTGTCCTTCCAAATACTTGAGTAGAGTCCTGTGGGGATGAGGAGGGCAAGTTCTGGGATCAGAATGCCTTGTCTTAAGTCCTTGTTCACCTCATGGACTCACTGTGCAATCTTTGACCACTTTGTCTCTCTGTACCCCAGTTCATTCAACTATGAAAAGAGATTGTTCTAAAACCAACCTCATAGGCATGCTGTGGGGATAAAATGAGTTCACACATGTAAAGGATTTCAAACAGCTCCATGAACATTCCAAGCATTTGCAAATATGACCACTGTGATAATTTAGCTTAACCAGTCCTTCCCCCACATCCTCCCCCAGTGGCTCCATTCTGCTTCTAAACATGTTCAATTTCCCTTTCTGTATTAATTTTCTGTTGCAGCTGTAACACATAACCACACACTTAGTGGTAATTTGAAACAACACAAATGTATTTTTTCTTTTTTTGCAGTTTGGAAGTCTGAAGTCCAAAATGGGTCTCACTGGGGTAAAATCAAGACATCAGCAGGGCAGCATTCCTTCTGAAGACTCTCAAAGAGGGTTCCATTTCCTACCTTTTCCAGCTTCTAGAGGCACCTGGCTCATGGCTACTCCCTCCATCTTCAAAGCCAGCAGCAGTATAGATTCGTTGTTTGTTTGTTTTTAATTTAAAAAATATGTTTATTCATTTCAGAGAGAGAGGAATGGGGGAGAGAGGAAAGAGAGAGACAGAGAGATTTAAGAGAGAAACATTAATTGGTTGCCTCCCATATTGGCCCTGAACAAAGATTGAACCCACAACCTGGACATGTGCCCTGACTGGGAGTTGAACCCACAACCTTTTGGTATATGAGGTGACTCTCCAACCAGCTGAGCCACCTGACCAGAGAAGCAGCATATGTTCCTGATATCTCTGATTCTGACCTCTGCCTTGGTCATTACTCTCCTCTTCTCTGGTTCTCTTGCCTTCTTCTTTTAAGGAGATATATGATTACATTGGGCCCTCCTGTATAATCCAAAACAGTCTTCTATCTCCTGATCCTTAACCACATCTTCAAAGTCCCTTTTGCCATCTAAAGGAACATATTCTCAGGTAACAGGGATTAGAACCTAGATATCTTTTGAGAGGTCCATGATTCTGCCTACTGCACTTGAAAACATATTCAGCCTATCTGATGGGCTTGGAGCCAGTAAACAATGTGATTATATTCAGGCTCTGCCACCTGGAAGCTGTGTGGCCTTGCATGGGATGTGTGACCTCCCTAGGCCTGGTCTCTCCTCAGTAAAATAAGAGTGAGAAAGCAGGCAGTGAGGAAAGGGCAGCAGGAGAGCTCTTTGCCTGGCCAAGCGCAACCTTGGTGATGGGTAGTTGTTCGAATGCCTGCTGTTGGTTTGACTCCTCTTTGCTGTTCTTTTCCCCCAAGTCTAGCCCTTCCTGTATTGCCTGCAGCCAACAGCCTTCTGCTTGTCTAAAGAAAGGAAGGACTACAGCTGACACCCCCTGCTCTGACTACCCAGCATGCCCCTCTGCCTTCGCCTTTACCTTGTCACCTTGGCTAATTATGTTTCGTCAGGATTTGCTTAGCAGACTACGTGAGGTGTTTCTGATTTCTCACAGTGCTCCACAGGCAGATCTCTCCTCAAAGCAAAAATGTTGTTTGTTTGGTCAGTTTATCTCCTGTTCATTAGTCTTGCCCCTGGAGGTTGCAAGTCTCCGAGGAGAGAATGATGCTCACGGAGATCAAAACCTGGGCGGCTTGAAACCTGGGGACCTGTGGAGAGATTGGGTACACAAGCAGGGTCCTGATGGAACTCCAGAAAGGAGAAAAAGCAGACTCGAGCAGAAAATGGGAAAAGAGGAATGCTAAGGGGAGTCTGATGAGATGATTAACCCACATTTGCAGCTCATGCACTTTTGTCAAACTTTCAGAATAATTTTGGGAGTTGATCACAGAACATCTTTTTCAGGGCAAAGAGAATAAATGCTAGATTTCCTGATTCATGGCTCTGGGATGGAGCTCTATCATTTACATTTCTAGCAAGTTCCCAGGTGATGCTGATATTGGCCAGAGGCATTGCATTGAGGACCACTGGGCTAGTGAGATGAGATGTCTGTCCTTTGTGAGTAAAGGTGTCTCTGGATCCATTCCAGCCCAAGGGCTCAGACAGATCAGATTTCATGCTGCTAGGAATGTCTGCATGACTATACTAAATACTTTCCCAGGTTTAGGTACAGTTTTTGCCTGCAAAGAGTTTGTAGTCAAATCAGAGAGAGGAAAATTGCATGTTAGAAAAGCAGCTAGAATTTTATATCCTAGAGACTACCAAATGGAATTCAAACTTCACTTTCTCTTTGAATCCATGCCTGACCACCACAGTAAGAACTCTCCTTTTAATCCTCATTGTGTCTTGGGCAAAATCTCTCCTCATCTGGCCCTTGTCAGGCTCTACGTATGAAATTATGTTTCCTGTCTTTCTCTTTCAGTAGGCTGTAAAATGCCTGATGTCTAGGATCTCATGCTATTCATCTTAGCTGCATATAGTAAGTGTTCAATAAATACCTGAGAAGTGAATGGTTGCGTGAAGGGCCAAGTGAATAAAGGACTCAATAAGCTGAACCAGAAGTTCCTTGAGGATAAAGAATTTGTGTTTCTTCCAATAGAGAAATCTCCCTTTATCAGGTAGCCTCTCTGGGCATCCCAAACTAATATCTCATTATCCATGATTGAGCCACATGGCAAACCTAACTGCAAACAATGCTGAGAGTGTAGCCTTTTTTTTTTTTTCCTCCCTGTGGAATAATATAACCAGTTAAAATGAAGGAAGATAAGAGTGGATGTTGGGCCCTGACTGGTGTGGCTTGTCCTGCAAACCAAAAAGTCGTGGGTTTGATTTCTGTCATGGAACATGCCTGGGTTCTGGGCCAAAAACTCAGTTGGGGTGTGAGAGAGGCAACTGATCAATGTTTCTCTGGCACATTGATGTTTCTTCCTCTATTTCGCCCTCTCTTTCCATCTCTCTAAAAATAAATAAATAAAATCTTAAAAAAAAAAAAAAAAAAGAAAATAGTGGATATTGAGCTGTTGTCAGGCAGCAGTGTCTGCCAGATGAGCAATGGGGTTCTGAAGGATGGAGGCGAACCTGGAATGAGGGTCCCCAAGCAGGAGAAATAAGAAGGAAAATTACCTGTTTGTCTTCAAGGCCTCCGTGAGGCTGAAGAAGGCCTAGGCCTCTCCGTGGGTTATTTAAAAATAAAGAAATGCAAAAAGAGAGTTTTGGAAATTGTTTTCTGCTCACCTATTTAAATGAAACAAGGTAGCACTTTAAATTTGTTTCCATAATTATAGGCTATGTGGCACTTTGCAAAATTTCTACTAGAGCATCAGGCCGTGGCTGCATTTAATGCTCCGTGTGAAGGGGAGGCCTAGGCCAGTGCCGCTGTGTGCACACACCTTCCCGGTGTGTCATGGCAAGCCTGCCATGCTCTGTGATATTGTCCTTTCAATGGGTATCCCCCACCAGACACCCCCCCACCTCCAGTCCTCATATTCCTTACTGCCCAGACCTAGCACAGAGCCTGGCACCAGCCCATCCTTTAAGGGAGAGATTCTGAGTCAGCAGCATCTTCAGGCCTTCCCCAGAGATGCTCAAATGCCAGGGTCCAGGGTTCTCCCCACATGACTGCAGTGCAGAGGCCCCTGGGGGTGCCGCATGACCAGTGCATCTTTCTTTGAGAAACCTTTTGTGTCCTCCATTCCATGCCAGGCTGGGCAGGCCCCACCGTCCCTACATCCTCTCCTACACAGAGCTTCTGGGCAGCCAGTGGTTAAGTCCATGGTGGGAAGCCATTGTGTGTGAAACACAGGGACAGCAGGCATGCAAAACTACTTCCCTGCCCTGCATGTGGCATAATTGTATTTTCAGGGAGGGCTGGTCTATTAGCCAGGTGCTGGTCTCAACTGTGTAACTTTTATAAAGAAAACACTAAAGGCCTCTCAGGGTGAACGATATTATAATTATGGATGATTTATAGTCTCCAGCTAATGCATACATTGCACTTTGGGAGAATGTTCTACTTGATGTGGCCAGAAACATTAAGCAAAAACAGTGTTGAGGCCTGGGTTAGAAACTCATCTTTTGTTTTGTGTCCAATCTCTCCAGTGCTAAAATATTTGGAATGATATGTCTGCATGCTGCTGTGAAGGAAATGTGAATGTAATATGTGCATTTCTGATTCAGACCAATTGTAATTTCCTTCAAAAATACCTCACTGGTTTAGCATGTTTATTCCTCAGTTGAATGTTTGTGGCATATTGCAGTACAAAAGAAAATAATAATAATAATTTCATGGCTAAGGGAGACCTTAGTGGTTATCTAGCCCAGGGTGACCCAACTTAAATTACAGTGTTGACTGGTAAGTGGCCTGTTACATGAATTAAAATCCAGCACTCAGGGAAAAGAGGAAAAGGAGGAAAATAATGAAAGTTCATGATTAGGGAAAGTTCATACAGCCCCTTTGCCATATCGCCCTGGTTAAGAACAGGCAGACACAGGTGTGAGTCTTATCTGGGCCACCTTTTAATAAGTCACGAAATCTCTCTGGACCTTGGGGTTCATGTGTCCCAACCCAAGTTCCTGTGTCCAGTGGTTTGAAAGGCCAAACTAAACAGAACAAAACAAACCCCTCACACCAGAGTTGAGAACAAGGAAAGGTTTATTGATCAAAAATATATCAACCAAGAAGATGAAAAACATAATGGTGCCTCAAATCCATCTTGCTCGCTGGACTAGGTTAAAGGTTTTTAAGGGGTTAGGGGAAACTAGGTGTCCAGAAGTGCTGGCGAGGCAAGTTTTAATTGGAGGACCTTGGAACTTGGCCATTTATGGCAAACAGGTGTCAATGCCAGATCTTCCTGGACAATAAACCTTTGCTACTGAAAGGTTTCTTCTGGTGTTCAAATTGCAGCTATGTTCTGGTCCTTTTGTTTTGTGTGTGGGTGGGGACTTTGGTTGTGAATGTAGCTAGAGGTCAAAGATCCCTTCTTTGTGCATATTTTGGCTACATGACTTTCAATCTTGGTCTGTTGTCTCTGAAAAGCAACTCCTTAAATAGGTATCTCCTTAAATAGGATAGGACCATTTTGAGCTCCTCCTATGTTTACAGTCAGTTCAAGAAAAAGGGGATTACCGTTCTACCTAATTCCAATGTGTGGAGGAGGAAGTTTTCCACACCAAGAGATTCTCTAACACTAGCAGGGTGTCATATAATTCAACTTACTTCCTACACTGTCTACTTGGAGGCCACATCATCACATCACACAGGTGAAGGGGTCAGTTCCACAAGACTGCCCCTCTGCACACACACACACACACACACTCTCTCTCTCTCTCTCTCCAGACTCAGATAACAAGTCAAGGTTGTCACCTGTGTTTCTAACTGATAGGCTATTGATTAGAGCTTCCAATAATACCCTCTTGAGGTCAATCAATTTGCTAAGATGGCTCAGAGGACTCAGAGAAACATTTTACTTGCTAAAAAACAGTTTATTGTAAGAGGATGTGACTCAGGGACAGTCAGATGGAAGATAGACATAGGGTAAGACATGGGGAAAGGGCATGGACATTTTATGCCACTCTTCCCAAATACCCAGGTGTTCCCCAACCTGGAAGCTCTATGAACCCTGTTCTTTAGGGTTTTTAATGGAGGCTTCTTTACATAGGCATGATTAATTAAATTATTGGTCTCTGGTAGTCGATTCAACCTCCAGCACCTATCCCCACTGCAAAGTGGAAGGATGGGTGGGAATTAAACTTCCAACCCGTTAATCACGATAATCACGTGGTTGGTTCTCCAGGCAACTAGCCCAACTCCCAGATGAAGGCCAAAAGGTCACTTAATTAACATAACAAGAGACACTCTTGCTGCTCTTATCACAGAGAAGAAATTCCAAGAGCTTTAGGAGCTCTGTGCCAGAAATGGGTGTGAAGACCAAGTATGCATTTCTTGTTGTAAATCTCAGTATTACTGGGATCAAAACAGCTCCCCCTCCTGTGCCTGCCAGAACAATAAGTGGGATAATATATGCAAATTACCCCTGTGGCAGTGGCATTGCCCAGGAGAAAACTGGCCTCAGGTGGTGAAAGTCAGCCTTGCTCACCACAGAACAGGATTGCAGAGTATTCATCATTTTACTAAGTAAGAACTGTGTTCTGAGGGAACTTGCCCAAGGTCATCTAGCTAATTAGAGAGGGAGCTGTGCTCTCTCCACTCAGGGTCGAGGCTTTGGTGTTTGTTTACCTGTAACTTTAAGCAGACACCCTGAGATAATTCCTTTTGTTCTCCTACTAGGTGGATGACTTCTCTGGTCCTGAGCGTCTACTGGAATTCTAGCAAAAAAGGGCCTTTAATTGTTTCACTCACTGTGTCTTGAACTAGGCAGAAATCTGCCTATTCCTTCCCAGGGGATGCAGCTTGCTTTACATAGGAGGGAGGAAATAAATTTTATTTTCCTAGAAGTGCATCTATCAAGTGTCACGTTCAGATTTTGCCATACCCACATACCATGCTAATTATTATTTTCTTGCTATTTTTTTTGTAAGTTGACTTGTTAAACATTACCAACTGTGGCATTAATCTAACCAATGACCTGTATTTTTTTTAATACACTTTTGCTTATTGAGGTGAAGTTCACATAACATACAATTAACTCTTTTAAAGTGCATGATTCAGCGACATTTAGTACATTTGTGATGTTGTGCTACCACCACCAATTTCCAGTTTCAAAACATCTTTCTTTATTACCCCAAAAGAATACCTTGTACATGTAAAGTAATCACTACTCATCCTCCCCTTCCTTCATTTCCTGGATAAACTCTAATCTGCTTTCTGTTTCTAGAAATTCACCAATTCTGACTATTTTATATCAAAGGAATCATACGATTTGTGGTCTTTTTATGTCTGGCTTGCTTCACTGAGCATATTTTAAAGGTTCATCCAGGTTGTAACATGTATCAATACTTAATTCCTTTTCATGGTTGAATAATATTGCCTTTTTTTTGGCTATTCCACCATTTTTTTCCCCTTTATTTTTTTAAAAAATTTCATTATATTACAGTTGTCCTGATTTTTTCCCCCATTGCCCTCCTCTGCCCACCCCACCCCCCACTCCCACAGTCAACCACCACAACTTTGTCCAAGTCCATGGGTCATTCATACATGTTCTTTGCCTAGTCCCTTCCCCTTCCTTCCACCATTATCTCCACACCCCCACCCCCTTGGCTGCTGTCAGTCTGTTCCATGTTTCCATGTCTCTGGTTCTATTTTGCTCATTAATTTGTTTTGTTCATTAGATTCCTCTTATAGTTGAGATCATATGGTATTTGCCTTTCACTGAATGGCTTATTTCACTTAGTATAATATTTTTCAGTTCCATCTATTCTGTCACAAAAGGTCAGAATTCCTTCTTCCTTTCTGCTGCATAGTACTCCATTGTGTAAATGTACCAGTTTTTTGATCCACTCATCTACAGATGGGCACTTAGGCTGTTTCCAGCACTTTGCTATTATAAATAGCACTGCTATGAACATAGGGGTGCTTAAGTTCTTCCGAATCAGTGACTTGGGATTCTTAGGTATATTTCCAGCAGTAGAATTGCTGGGTCAAAATGCAGTCCCATTTTTAATTTTTTAAGGAAATTCCATATTGTTTTCCACAGTGGCCACACCAGTCAGCATTCCCACCAACAGTGCACTAAGTTCCCTTTTCTCCACCTCCTTGCCAGATCTTGTTCTTTGTTAATTTATTAACGATAGCCATTTTAGCAGGTGTGAGGTGCTATCTCACTGTAGTTTTAATTTGCATCTCTCTGATGGCTAGTTATGTTTGTTACAGAACCCCTGGGCTGCTCCAATTGAAAACAAACCCACAGGCTCTTTAGTTAGGGGCCCGATTGCCCGCCGCCAAAATTATAACTCTCAATACCAGAGTTTGGTGAAAAGAAAAAGAATTGTTTATTTAACAATTATATAGATTTAGTTATTTGCGGATTTCTGTTATATAGATTTAGTTATTTGCGGATTTCTGTTGTTAAGTCTTATGCTCTTTAAAATATCCACAAACACATATCCTGGCCTCCCCCCCCTACCAAACCAGGCTAGTTTTAGGAAAGTTAGAGAAACCGTTTCCCTATTTTCCAAACACAGTTCAGCTTTACCAGCAGCTGCCAATCACTCAATTCTGATTGGGGAGGTCCTTTCTGTGCTGTGGTGCTCTCCAGCTCTCAATGCAGAACCACCTGGATTCTCAGCCTCCTTGCAAACTGCCTTCTTCCTGCAAACCGAATGGATCTGCTCTCCTTCTCAAAACCGCATGGTGAGAGCCTCTTAAAGCAGCCTGGAGACCCCTTCTCCAAACCACATGGAGAAGGCCCCTTCACCAAGCCACGTGGAGGGAGCACACGAGACAGCGAGAGAGCGAGAGCCCGAGAGCGAGCGCGCAAGCGAGAGCGAGAGCGAGAGAGAGCTAAAATGTCCGCAGCTGCTTATATATCCCTGACTGCATCCTCTGACACAGTGGGCATTGCAAACAGTTCTGACCATTCACAGAACCTTATGTAGGCTCTGTGTGCTTTCTCCATATGGTCCCCTGGTCCAAGACCCCTCCCATCTACCTGAGGCTTTGGATGCATTAAAGCCATTTTGCATAAGAAAGACACTAGCCACCAGCCTCAGGCATGTGGAGGCATTCCAAAAGCTGCTTCCTTCTCCTCATCCCCCAGCCGCAAACTCTGGGGATTTTTGGACTCCCCTGTTCCTGTAACATGTTGGACATTTTTTCATATGTCTGTGGGCCATCTTTATGTCCTCCTTGGAGAAGTGTCTCTCCAGGTCCTTTGCCCACTTTTTAATTGGATTTTTTGTCTTCCTGGTGTTGAGTCATATGAGTTCTTTATATATGTTAGAAATTAAATCTTTGTTCAATGTATCATTGGCAAATACGTTCTCCCATATAGTTGGTTCCCTTTTTGTTTTGATGATGGTTTCTTTGGCTGTGCAGAAGTTTTTTAATTTGATGTAGTCCCATTTATTTTTTCTTTTATTTCCCTTGCCCTAGAAGATATTGGCTAAAATATTGCTCCATGGGATATCTGGAACTTTCTTGCCTATGTCTTTCTCTAGGACTTTTATGGTGTCACAGCTTATATTTAAGTATTTTATTCATTTTGAGTTTATTCTGGTATATGGTATAAGTTGGTGGTCTGATTTCATTTTTTGCATGTACCAGTCCAGTTCTGCCAACACCATTTATTGAAAAGAGTATTTTTACTCCATTGTATGCTCCTGCTCCCTTTGTTAAATATTAATTGACCATAGAGACTTGGGTTTATTTCTTTTTTTTTTTAAGTTTATTTATTTATTTGTTTGTTTATATACTAATTTTTGAAGGGAGGGGAAAGGAGAAAGAGAGGGAGAGAAACATCACTGTGTGGTTGCCTCTCATTTGCACCCCCAACTGGGGACCTGACGTGCAACCTAGTCATGTGCCCTGACTGGAAATTGAACCAGTGACACTTGGCTCACAGGCCGATGCTCAATCCACTGAGCCACAGTAGCCAGGGCCAAGACTTGGGTTTATTTCTGAGCTCTCTGTTCTGTTCCATTGACTTATGTGTCTGTTAGTATGCCAGTACCAGATTATTTTGATTACAGTGGCCTTGTAATATAGTTTCATATCAGGTATTGTGATACCTCCTACTTTGTTCTTCTTTCTCAAGATTGCTGAGGCTATTTGGGGTCATTTTTTGGTTCCATATAAATTTTGAAATATTTGTTCCAGATCTTTGAAATATGCCATTGATATTTTAATAGGAATTGCACTGAATCTATAGATTACTTTAGGTATTATGGACATTTTAATGATGTTAATTCTTCTAATCCATGTACATAGTATGTGATTCCATTTATTTGTATATTCCTCAATTTCTTTCTTCAGTGTTCTATAGTTTTCAAGTACAGGTCTTTTATCTCCTTGATTAAATTTACCCCTAGGTACTTTATTTTCCTTCTTGCTATAGTAAATGAAATTTTTCCCCCAGCTTCTCTTTCTGATAGTTCATTGTTGGCGTACAAAAAATACCATTGATTTTTTTTTTCTATTACAATTGTCCCACTTTTTCTCTCATTGCTCCCCGCTACCCAGCCCACCCATTCTCCCACAGTCAATTCCCACCCCGTTTTCCGTGTCCATGGATTATTTATACTAGTTCCTTTACTAAACCCTTCCCCTACTTACCTCCTTCTCTCCCCCACTTCCCTGCTCTCCCCGATAACTGTTACTCTGTTCCTTGTTCAATTTTGTTCATTTGTTTGTTTGTTCATTTGTCTCCTGTATCAGGTGATAGCATAAGGTATTTTTCTTTCATTGCCTGGGCTATTTCGCTAAGCATAATTCTCTCAAGTTCCATCCATGTTGTCTCAAGTGGCAGGAGTTCCTTCTTTCTTTCTGCTGCATGGTATTCCATTGTATAAACATTGATTCTAAATATTGACTTTGTATCTAGCTATTTTACCAGATTCACTTATTAGGTGGAGTAGTTTTTGTGTGTGGAGACTATAAGGTTTTCTATTTACACCATCATGTCATCTGCAAAAAATGGAAGTTTTACTTCTTTTTTTCCAATTTGGATCCTTTCTTTTTACTTGTCTAATCCCTGTAGCTAGAACTTCCAGTACTATGTTGAATAAGAATGATGAAAGTGGACACCCTTGTCTTGTTCCTAATATCAAGGGCAAAACTTTTAAATTCTGCCTGTTGAGTATCACAATGGCAATAGGTTTCTTGTATATGGCCTTTCTTATGTTGAGGTATGCTCCCTCTACTCCCAGTTTGCTGAGAGATTTTATCATAAATGGGTATTGTACTTTACCAAATGCTTTTTCAGCATCTATTGATATGATCATGTGATTTTTGTCTTTCATTTTGTTTTTGTGGTATATTATGTTTATTGATTTGCAAATATTATACCATCCTTGCATCCCTGGGATTAATCCCACTTGATTGTGGTGTTTGATCTTTTTAAATGCATTGCTGGATACAGTTTGCCAATATTTTGTTGAGGATTTTAGCATCTATTTTCATTAGCAATATTGGCCTGTAGTTTTCTCTCTTTGTTGTGTCTTGACTTGGTTTTGGAATTAGGATAATACTGGCCTCATAGAAAGAGTTTGGGAGTCTCCTCTCTTCTTGGATTTTTTGGAATAGTTTGAGAAGGATAGAAGTTAGCTCTTCCCTAAATGTTTGGTAAAATTCTTCTGTGAAGCCATCCAGTTCAGTGCTTTGTGTGCTGGCAGTTCTTTGCTTACTACTTCAGTTTCACTAGTTGTTATTGGTCTATTGAGGCTTTCTACTTCTTCTTGATTCAGTTTTGGAAGATTGTATGTTTCTAGAAATTTATGCACTTTATCTAGGTTGTCAAGTTTCTTGGCATGTAGTTGTTCATAGTAATGTCTTACAATCTTTTGCATTTCTTTGCTTGTAACTTCTCTTTTGTATCTGATTTTATTTATTTGAGTTTCTTCTCTCTCTTTTTCTTAATGAGTCTAGTTAAAAGTTTGTCAATTTTGTTTATCTTTTCAAGGAATTAACTCCTGGATTCCTTGACCTTTTGAATTGTATTTTTAGTCTCAATGTCATTTAATTTTGGTCTGATCTTGATTATTTCCTTCCTTCCACTAGACCTGAGCCTTAATTTTTGTTGTTCTTTTGTTCTTTTAGAGGTAGGTTTACGTTGTTTATTTGCAATTTTTCTATCTTCTTTAGGTAGGCCTGTATTGCTATGAACTTCCTTCTCAGTACTGCCTTTGCTGTGTCCTATAGGGTTTGTGTTGTTGTGTGTCCATTATCATTTTTTCCCAGGTACTTTTTGATTTTGTCCTTACTCTCATTGTTAAACCATTTATTATTTAATAATATGTTATTCAGTCTCTGTGTATTTAAATGTTTTTGAGTTTTTTCCTTGAGGTTGGTTTCTGGTTTCGAGCCATTGTGATCCAAGAAGATGCTTGATATAATTTCAACTTTATTAAATTTGTTGATGCTTGTCTGGGGTTCTACCACGTGCTCTATCATTGAATATGTTCCATGTGCATTTGAAAAGAATGTATATTTTGCTTTTTTGGGTGAAATGTTCTGTATATATCAATTAAGTCCATTTGATCTAGAGTGTTATTCAATGCTACAATATCCTTGTTGATTCTTTGAAGATTTATCCATTGTTGACAATGGGATGTTAAAAATTATCTGTGATGGCTGTGTTGCTGTCAATATCTTGAAGTCCTCCAAGATTTTCCTTATATATTTAGGTGCTCCTATGTTGAGTGCATATATGTTTACAAGGGTTATATCCTCTTATTGGACTATTCCATTGAGTATTATGTAGTGACCTTCTTTGTCTCTTGTTATGGTCTTTGTTTTGAAGTCTGTTTTGTCTGATATAAGTATTGCTACCCCAGCTTTTTTTTTATGTCCATTTGTTTTGAATATATTTTTTCTATCCCTTCTCTTTCAGCCTATGTAGATCGTTTTTCTGTGGTAGTTCTCTTGTAGACAGCATATATGTGGGTAGTGTTCTCTTATCAATTCAGCTACCCTATGCCTATCGATTGGAGCATTTAATCAATTTACATTTAAGGTTATTATTGATAGGTACTTATTAATTGTGATTTTTCCCTTTGTACTTGTTTCTGTCTTTCTTTCTTTCTCTTCATCTCCTTGGATTAGTCCCTTTAACATCTTTTGCAATGCTGTTTTGGGGAAATGTGCTCTTTTAACCCCTTTTTTTGTCTGAGAAGTTCAATGCTGTTTTGGGGAAATGTGCTCTTTTAACCCCTTTTTTTGTCTGAGAAGTTCCTTATTTCACCTTCCATTTTAAACAAGAGCTTTGAAGACTATACTTTCAGGGATCATTTCTATAGTTTGTCACTAAATAAGAGCCTTGCTGGGTAGAGTAGTCTTGGTTGCAGGCCTTTGCTTTTCATTATTTTGAATATTTTGTGCCATTCCCTCAACCTTGTAGAGTTTCTGTTGAGAAATCCACTAATAGCCTTTTTGGAGCTCCCTTGTATTTTACTAGCTGCCTTTAATATTCTCTTTGCTGCCTTTAATAACCTCCCTTGATGCCTTTAATATTCTCCCTTGCTGCCTTTAATATGCTCTCTTTGTCTTTGAATTTTGCCATTTTAATTATGATGTGTCTTGGAGTGGGATTCTTCGACTTCATCTTGATTGGGACTATCTGCGCTTCCTGGGCTTGTGTGACTTTTTCCCTCACCAAGTTAAGGAATTTTTCTGTTATTATTTTTCAAACAGGTTTTCTATCTCTTGCTCCTTTTCTTCTCCTTCTGGTATCCCTATGATGTGAATATTATTACATTTCATGTTGTCTTGCGGCTCCCTTAAACCATCTTCATTCTTTTGAAGCCTTATTGTTTTGTTTTGTCTCAGTGTTTTTTCTTACTTTGTCCTCCAACTCTCTGATTTAATCATCTGCTTCCTGTAGCCTACTTTCAATTCCTTCTAGTGTATTTTTCATTTTCTCTGGCTCTTATTCATAGTTTCTATGTCCTTTTTCATGCTGAAACTTAGATGTAGTTTCAACTAAGTTCCTTGTATCTCCCATAAAGTTCCTCATAGTTCTCACTGAGCCCCTTGAGCATTCTTATAACCATTATTTTCAACTCTGTGTTTGATAAATTGCTTGCCTCAATTTCATTTAGCACTCTTTCTGGGGATTCCTCCTTTTCCTTTTGATTCAGGGTTGTTTCATTTTCTCCCCATTTTAGGTGACTTGCTTGTTTCTGCTTATTATATTGATCTGCTTTGACTCCCTATCTTTTTGGAGTGGCCTTCTGTGGTAGGAGACTTATGGGAGTCAGTGGTGCAGTCTCCTTGATCCACTAAGCTGGAATTCTTGGATTGCTTTTATACTGTTTATGTGGCCTCTCTGGTTGTAATTGGATTCTGATTATTGCTGGGTTACTTTTTGGTGGGTTCTTCCCTCCAGCTGGCTGCCTGAGAGGCACACTACCCACCACATCTTATATGCTGTTGTACAGGTGCTGCCAAAACAAAACAAAACAACCAAGGAAACAAAGCCTAAACCTGAAAAAATAGCTCTCAACCTTAACCACATGATCAATAACAAATGAGCAAATATTAATAAAATTTGAAAGTGATTAAAACTATTATAAGAAAGGAAAAATGAATATGAGATGACTAATGAAAAGAAAAATAATTTTGATAAGGTAGAGGGAGGAGGAATAATAAAAGTAGGGAATAGAAATAAGGAAAAGAAAGAAAAGAAAATTTACATAGTAAATACAAAAGGGAGGGAATAAGGTAAAATGGACTAAGAAAAGAAAGAATATATATGAGGTTTAAAAAAATAGTGAAAAAAAAGGAGAAATTTGAAGAAAAATTTCTACCACAGCAATATCAATGGCAAATGAGCAAAGATTAACAAAGGTGGAAAGGGCATAAGAAGGAAAGAAAGAAAGAAAGAAAGAAAGAAAGAAAGAAAGAAAGAAAGAAAGAAAGAAAGAAAGAAAGAAAAGAAAAGAAAAGATTATAGAATCTCGAAAGGCAAAAAAAAGTGATTTTGAGAGGCTAGAGGGAGAAGAAATAATAAAATCAAGGAATGAAAACCAGGTTAAGAGAGGGGGGAAAAAAATTAAAACAACAAAAGAAAGGGCAGGAGGTAGGCAAGATGGAGTAGGAGAGGGGGACAGTAAAATTTGAGATTTGAAATACAAAAATAGTGAAGCTCTAGGGATAAAGTTAAAGAAATGCAACCACCACCATATCAACAACCATTGATCAAAGATTAATAGAAAAAAGATATTATTTTAAAAGGGAAAAAGAATATGAGATGACTAATGGCAAGAAAAAAATAGTTTCAAGAGGCTGGAGGGAGGAGAAATAGTAAGATTGTGGAATAGAAACAAGGTGTACAAAGAGAAAAAATAAAATTTAAAGCAAAAATAGAAGAGGAAAGAAGAAGGCAAAATGGAGTAAGAAGGGAGGATTAAGATATGATGTTTGAAATGAATTAAAATAAAAAACAGTAAAATAATAGAAACAAACTTGAAGAAAAGCAAAAAATAATAATAATAAAGGAGTTAAAAAGCTATGTGGGAGAAAAAAATAACCAAAATAATGAAGAAGACTGTAGTGGAATTTATCTCAGCAAGGTTTAGTGTTTGCCACTATTTTCTTTCTGGATTTGCCCCTGGTAATGTCAGATGGTGTCTTAATCTCACCCTGGGTAACCTGTTCAAGACTACCAGCGATCCATTGTTTGTGGCTGTCTCCTCCAGGCTTGGCTGGTCCCCCACTGTTCCGCCCTGCTGGCTTTCCATCAGCACAAGGCCCAGGAGTGGGTCATCTGATGTCTGAGAGCCCTGCAAGTACCACCTCCGCCTGCCTCCAGAGGGGGCCTCTGGTGCGATTGGGAAGGTGGAATCCCTGGGTCACCCCTGGTGGTGCTGTTCAAGCTTCAGGGAAGATTGGCAGGAATGTTTCCCTGTCCCCTGCCACAGGTGTTGGTCTGTCCCAGATTATTTCCAATAATGTATGGCTGCTAATGAATTAGCTTTATTTCCTGTGAGGAGCCAATCTGTGTAAAAGAGGCAGCTCTTTCCTGCTTGGCACTGAGGACAGATCTGTATAAGAGCTGAGGCTGGTGGGGCCCTGGGCACCCCTTGTGTGCTGGTCTCTAATCTCTCTGCTCTGCTGGTTTCAGTGGATCAGAACCCGAGGAACCAGCATAGTTCATAGTGCCTGACGGAAGTTCAGAAAGGGCCATTTTTTTAACTTCTCCTTTGTTCCCCTGTGGATGTGCACCAGGCAGGGGGCTTCTGAGCCTGGCCTCACTGATCTACAGAGCCTGCAATCCCACATGTGGGTGTGGCGCACGCCTGTCCATGAGGAGACCTGCCTGGCTGCAGCAAATCTCAGGTGCTCGGCTCCTGGCCCCCCGGGGCCCCAGCCTGCCACTCTCTTAGGAGACTCAGGCCTGAACTCTCTGCTCTGTGCAGCCCTCTGCTCACCAGCGATGCTGTGCCGGATCCCACAGTTCCTTCACCCTGCCACTTACTCTTCTTCCTGTGCAGCTGGACTCAGTGGGACTGAACTGCATTTTCACTCTGGTTTCTCTGTTGGCAGAGCTGCTGCATACATGACCGAGCATGGGGTCCCTGCCCAGTCTCACCTCAGCTCCCCTTTTGAAAAAGCCTCTTGTGGCCCCACACTCTAGCACCAAGCTCTGGGCAAGGTCTCTACATGCTCCACCTCCCCCAAAAGCACAAAGTCTCTCTCAGTCAGGGCTGTCCACAGCCTGCTAGTGCCTCCAACAGTTTTAGGAGACAGAGTTTCTCTCTGAAACTCTCCCAGTTGGTGCTGCAGCTGTGGACATGCTGCTAGCTATGTGTGTGTGGAGCCTAAGTCTCCCAGACTTTGTATATTCTTCCAAGTTTCTCCCAATTAGAGTTGGTGGTTTCCCTTTGTTGGACTAGGGCCCTGCTTTGTGAGAGGAGAAAGCCACTAAGCTGTGTTCTCTGTCTGATCTCTCAGCTGGTGCAGGCCCCTCACAGAGGGCATTTCCCCCTCAACTTATAAAATCTCTTACCAGACGGTGCAAAGCCTCCTCTGTAGTCATTGGCTTGAAAAATTCGTATCAGCTCAGATTCCGTATCAGCTCAGATTCCGTTAGTTGTTCAGGTGACTTTATCAGAAGATGAGCTGAAAATCCATACTGGGGCAGAAACATGTGGGCTCAGTTTCCACTTACTCAGCCACCATCTTCTGATCCCCTGGTTTCCTCTTTAATCCACTGATGGACATATGAGCTGTTTCCATCTTTTGACTTTTATGAATAATGTTGCTGTGAACACTCATGCACAAGTTTCTATGTGGACATATGTTTTCATTTGTCTTTGTCAACATAAAAAATATCCAAACCTGTCAGAATTTTTATGAGATTATTTGAACCAAACTGATGACAATTTCTGGGAAGCAAAACATCAACCGATTGAGAAAATGCTCCAGAAAATGGCAGTTTGCAGCTTATTTTATACATTACAATCAAAAGAGAAAATGTAAGGGGGTTACATGAAATCCACTGATGATAAATTAGGGAGGTGGGAGAAAGCAAAGCGGGGATACGTCTGGGATTGGATAAAAAGTAAACTGGTAAATACATTTTTTACACAGGTGGGTACAGGGTAGTTAACAGTCAACAACTCAGTAACAATAGCAATGAGGGGATTTGTGGTCTCCCTCTGGTGTGGCGCCTGTGCTTCCAGGGGTCCAGAAAAAGGAAACTTGACCTACAAAGGTATGTTATCAGAGATGCAAAAAGACAATAAACAGGCTCAATTAAGGTAAAGACTGGCTTTTTGTCAGGGTAGATTCTCGCTAAGGACATGACTGCTGGCATGACCTGCTTTTAGTTAGAAAGCTTTATTATCTTTTCTTTTTTTTTTAACTTGAGACCATCCTTGTGATTCATTTTTGTCTGCCTAACGTGGCTAATAAGGCTGCCGTGCAGGTCTCTCTTGAGCTTGTCAGGGTTAGCATGTGACCCCTCTTTGTCCCCATTTTGGATATATATTTAGGAGTGGAATTACTGGGTTATATGGTCTAATACACTTTTTATTAAATAAAAAACACTTTAAAAATATTGTCAGGCAGAATCATTGGTGGCACATGTACAATTTAAGAAATGTCACAAACTATTACTACCCACATGCTTTGAATTTCTACCACTTAGTAACCCTATAAACCAGCCTATTATTTCCCTGGACCAACATTGCAACTTTTCCTGACCATATTCTCACCTGCTACCATCATATCAACTGCTACTTGCCAACACTTGCTTATAATATATTTCTTTCTGGCTTTCTCTTCCTCCCACTGAAATCTTACCCATCCTCAAAGGCTGAGCATAGGCTCATACCTGGACCATGATTTTGCCCTCCTGCCGGCTCCCATACATGTTACTTTCACAAGGTAGTTGAAAATATGAAAAGAATGAGGTACGTGCCTGCTGATAATTTTGAGGACTTAACTTGGAGTTAGATAGTGTGTTATTTGTTTACATGGCTACAGTGTAGTGTTATAAATGAAAAGTATAGACACTAATATAATCTACTGAAGTTAATTAAAAGGTCAACATCTGTCGTTCCATAGAAACTCACTACCTTATCCTTATGTCAATCATTTTGACTTGGATGACTAAACATATCATCAAGCCCATACTGCTTCCTCCCTTTGCAGAAGCTTTATAGTTCTTCTCATTTTCATGTTATACACTAGTGCTAATAATAATAGTAATAATAATAATGGCAACTATTTATCAGGTATCTACTATACTGACATATTTTATCCGCCTGATTTCTTTTCATATTTGTACTAACACAATATGTCTACTCTGTCCTACACAGCAGCCAGCAGCCACATGGGGCTATTGAGCCTTTGAAATGTACATGTTCCTGACTGAGATGTGCTGTAAGTGTGAACTACATGTAAGATTTCAGAAACATAATGTGCAAAAAGAATAAAATGTATTAATAGTTTTTATTTAAATCAAATGTTAAATGATTTTTATTATATTACTCAATCAACTACATTATTAAAATTAATTTCATCTGTTCCTTACTTATTTTTTCTTGGTATAGCTACTAGAAAATCTAAAATGGTATATGTGGCTCACATCTGTGACCCACATTATATTTCTAGTGGACAGTGATGCTGTGGAGTATTAACTCCATTTTACAGATTAAGAAATTGAGGTTTAATTACCCCAAGTCAATACAAAGAGTGGATCCAAGATTCAAAGTCAGATTTGACTGACTTATTATCCAGGATGCTTTATTCAATGCAACCTTCACGATTGGCTGTTATTAGTAAGTACAACACATAGAGTGAATGTAAATTTTACTCCTTCCATTTCCATTTGTGGACAAAAAGGGTCACATATGAAACCTGACAAGCTCAGGGGAGGCCGGCATGGCAGCCTTACAAACTCAGAGACCAGAAGAACCACATAGGATGATCTGAAATTAAAACTTATTAACTAAAAGCAGTTTATATAGGTAGTCATGTCCTAGGCTAGAATTTTCCCCGGCAAAAAGTCAATCTTTACCTTAATTGAGACTGTCTGTTGTCTTTTTGCATCTATGATAATATACCTTTGTAGGTCAAATTTCCTTTTTCTGGACCCCTGAAAGCACAGGCGCCACACCAGAGGGAGGAGACCACAAATCCCCATGTTATTGTTATTGAGTTAATTGTTGACTGTTAATTAATTGTACCCACCTGTGTAAAAGAAGCATGTGTACATCATTTTATTTTTTTATCCAATTGCAGAGGTTTCTCCTCACTTTGCTTTCTCTCACCTTCCCAATTTATCACTGATGGATTTCATTTAACCCACTTACGCCCTCTCTTTTGGTTGTAATGTATAAAATAAGGAGTAGAACTGCCATTCTCTGGAGCATTTCCTCAATCTGTTGAGATTTTGCTTCCCAGCAATTGTCATCAGTTTGGTTCAAATAAACTCATAAAAAATTCTTACAGATTTGGATGTTTCTTACATTGACACCTTCACATGATTAACAAGTTAGTTTCCACTATTTCTTTGCAAAACCTTCATGAATCTTTCAAACAACAGTCCCAAAATTTTGAACTGCCCTTTTACTAATTCTACACATCACCTCTCCATGATGCAAGCAGTCAAAGCTACTTCATTTCACATTGTACCCATCAGTAGCTTCCAGAAACTAGCATTTTTACCATCTTTCCAACTTTTTTTTTCAAATAAATTTTTGTTGATGTCTTTTGTTTTTGTTTTCAAAATCCCCTGTTAAGGATGGGACTCAGTCTCTGTTCTCAGTTTGTACTTAAACAAAAACCCCAATTATAGCCTTTGCCAGGAACCCTGTAAAAAATACCAGAGAGAAAAAAAAGCTGGCACATATCTTCAGAAAGACCCAAGAGTCCTGGATATCTCTCTAGGGCTTTGTCTTTTAAGCTGGGTCTCAGGGTAACATGCAGGAGCCTTGGTCCCTAGCCTTTTTTGCAAAGAGCTCTTTCTGGCTACAATTATATTGTGTTAAGGTACATATTCATAACAAAGACACTCAACAGAGAATATTGCACCTGGTGACTAAGCCTGTCTGATGAAATGAATATATGGGATCATATGTGAAATCGAGTTTCTGAACATGAGTGTAGCTCTATATTATATAAAGAAATTCAGAAATGCTTTCTGTCCTTGATGTGTTCCATTTGGGGAATTCATCCATTTCTGTCTCCTCCTCCTTTAAATCTGAAAGGAGGGAAGCAAGTCAGTAGAAATTTTCTGCTTCAAAGGAAGATCAATGCTAGTAATGTTCATTTTCCTAAGTGCAGCCATCTCCTAACATGAAAGTTAGGCAGATCTGTCTTCTGCACCCAAGTGAGGGCTAAGATAGTTCAGACAGAATTTTCTCTTCTCAAAGTAAGGAGTGTATGCTATTTGATGGATATATTGCTTCAGCGGGAACGTCTGCATCCCTCCTGGAAATCTTTCACAGCCTGAGTCCTTCTGCTCGCAGCAGCAGACATCCAGCTACCTCTCACAGCAGTGTCCTGGGGAGGACCCCATCCTTTGTCAGGAAACCTGGAAAAATACCCAAGAGGAAAGAAAGCTGGCACACACTTTCAAAAGGACCCGGGAGTCCTGGGTATCTCTCTAGGGCTTTGTTTTTTAAACTGGGTCTCAGGGTAACCTGCAGGAGACCCACTTAGCAATTTGTTAAAAACGCAGCTTTAGGGCCTCCAGCCCAACCTACTGAATCAGATCATTGGGACATCTTAATTTTTATCAAGATACCCAAGTGATCCCAGTGCCTGCTAATGTTTATGAGCTATGACTGTAGAAGGACTTCATAGATGCTGGACAAAACCATCTTAAATCCAATCAAATGAAATATTAATTAAATAAATGTCTGCTTGGACCCCAATTCATAACTTTTATGTTGTAATTCTGTTTTGAAATCCAGAGGCACCATTTAATGAATGGTACCCAGGGACATAAACATGAATTATTTACTCATTTTCCCAAACCCTTTTACCCTTCTCAGTGAAAATGTGGCTGCATATCACGGAGAGTCCCACCTGATGGGAGAGGTCTGTGGTTCTTCCCAAGAAAAAACTTGTTCTCTGCCCTAAGAATGCAAGCAGGATGGAGCACCAACTTCTCATTTATATTATGCTTAATAAATAATCATGGACCCGGAAATATGCATGAGCATTGATTAGAGGCATTATCAGTCAATAAACAAGTATTTTTAGTGCCACAAATGCAGGCTTAGCCCTTTCCTTAAGTAAAAGATGGCAAAGAAGGAGGAAGAGTGGGTGAATGGGAAGAAAGAGGCAAATATCTTAATTGGCTATAAGAGATTATGTTTTAAATACCATTCTTCTGTTTCATAACAACAGATAATGTTTACTGAGTGATTTCTATTCATCATGTAGCCTACACATATTAATTTCTTCAAATTAATTCCTTCAAACAATCCTGTAGGGTAGTTACTATAATATTATTAGCTGTATTTAATAGATGAAAAAATCTGAGGTATATAGAGTTGTGGTAAATTCCTCAGCATCAAACAACTAACAAGTGGTCAGCCTGGGGTTTGAAACATGGGGTTGTAGTCCAGAGCCAACTACCTTAAGCTCTTCTCTCTAATTCCTCTGCCTTGAAGCTTGTTTTAGAAAAAAATACTTGTATCTTCTTTTTTTTGTTGTTAATATATTTTATTGATTATATTGATACAATAGTTCCAATTTTCCCCTTTGCTCCCCTCCACCCAGCACCCCCTGCCCCAGCAATCCCCCCCCAAGTCCATGCCCATGGTTTGTACATACAAGCTCTCCTGCTTCACCCTTTCATATATTCTTCTTCTTTTCTTTAATAAATAAATGATTAATTAATTATTTTAACAATAAAAAATAACAGTCCCTCCCTCTCAGATATTAAGACCCTTTATAATCTTATAAAGGACAATGGGCGAAGGTCTCAAGCTCCTCTAGCTGCTTCAAGCTGGACATGGTCATCGTCGTCCTACCTACCCTTGGGCCCAGAAATCCCTAATAAGAGTGGGGGTGTGGAGGGGAGTGTGACCTTCCCACATGGGGAAGGATCATGCAGACTCCAGGTCAGTTGGCTGTCCCCGGACAATGGCGTGCTTGGTTTAACAGGCTGGCATCCTTGTTGTATTCTGGGGGCAAGAGATTTGGCAAAAGGGTTAAAAGACATCATTCAATTCATAACTACTAGATGACAAAAGGCAGGGATTAATTTTTCAATGTCCCACATTAGGGAAAAAAAAGGGGGGGGCTTCTTTGGAGGAAGGTGTGCCAGGCACATCTCACCTGTCCAAAACCCTTTTGCCCATTATGCTTAGTTTGGGCTGAGGGAAATATTTTAGGTTTCCCCTCTCTCAGACCTCTGGACCCTTTCAGTCCAAGCCATTAGGATAGAAAAGAGAAACCAGTTTTAAAGTGAAGCCCACAGACCACCCCATTCTTCACCAACCCAGCCACTTAGTTCAGCCAAACCGTTGAGTCTCAGGAGGCAGCACTGCAGACAGGATTAAGTGAGGCCTATAGTACAGACAATCACTCAGATAATGAGATCATAGGCTTATGCACTTTGAAAACAGAAAACACATGTTAATTTATGTAACATAACCCACAAACAAGTCTCTAAATCTGTAAGACTGTCTTATTGGAAAGACATCCAGTTCCAAGGCATTTGACGTTCTTCTTGCCTGTAAATTAAATATCTTTGATGACACACCACAGACATAGTTTAACTTTCAAGTGAAAACATATTTTAAATGAAAAGAAACTTTAAAGATGGTTAACTGTACTACTTTATAGTCTACCACTGATCATTGTGATTTTCCTTGAATAATAATTTTTCTCCCCAAGATTACCCTCCTTGTCATTAAAGGGACTGCATTAAGTCCATTTTAAATTTATCCTGTTCATTTGCATAAACACAACAAGAGCAGCAAATGATCACTTATGATCTTTACTGCTTTGCTAGAACTTATGCAAAGAACATTGGGATGCCTTTTATTTTTCTTTCTTGTCTGATTGCTGTGGCTAGAACTTCCAAGACTATGTTGAATAGGAGTGGAGAGAGTGGACATCCTTGTCTTGTTCTTGACCTCAGGTGGAATGCTCTCAGTTTTTGCTCATTGAGTATGATGTTGGCTTCAGGTTTCTCATATATGGCCTTTATTATGTTGAGGTATGCTCCCTCTATTCCCATTTTGCTGAGTTTTCATCATAAATGGGCATTGTACTTTATCAAATGCTTTTTCTGCATCTATTGATATGATCATGTGATTTTTGTCTTTCATTTTGTTTATATGGTGTATTATGTTTATTGATTTGTGAATATTAAACCATCCTTGCATCCCTGGGATGAATCCCACTTGATCGTGGTGTATGATCTTTCTAATATGTTGCTGGATCCTGTTTGCCAATATTTTGTTGAGGATTTTAGCACCTATGTTCATGAGCGATATTGGCCAGTAGTTTTCTTTCTTTGTTGTGTCTTGACCTGGTTTTGGAATTAGGGTAATACTGGTTTCATAGAACAAGTTTGGGAGTCTTTCCTCTTCTTGGATCTTTTGCAATAGTCTGAGGCAGATAGGAGTTAGTTCTTTCCTAAATATTTTGTAGAATTCACCTGTGAAGCCATCTGGTCCAGGGCTTTTGTGTGCTGGGAGTTTTTTGATTACTGCTTCAATTTTACTAGTTGTTATTCGTCTATTCAGGCTTTCTGCTTCTTCTTGATTCAGTTTGTGAAAACTATATGTTTCCAGGAATTTGTCCATTTCCTCTAGGTTGTCAAATTTCTTGCCATACAGTTGTTCGTAATAATTTCTTACAATTCTTTGTATTTCTGTGGTGTCAGTTGTGATTTCTCCCCTTTTGTTTCTGATTTTAGTTGTTTGGGTCCTCTCTCTTTTTTTCATGATGAGCCTGGTTAAAGGCTTGTCAATTTTGTTTATCTTTTCAAAGAACCAGCTCCTACTTATGTTGGTCTTTTGAATTGTTTGTTTACTCTCTCTATCATTTAATTCTGCTCTGATCTTGATGATTTCCTTTCTTCTACTCGCTCTGGGCTTTGTTTGTTGTTGTTCCTCCAGTTCTAGTAGCTGTAGGGTTAAATTTTTTATTAAAGATTCTTCTAGCTTTTTTAGGTAGGCCTGTATTGCTATGAACTTTCCTTTCAGGACTGTTTTCTCTGTCGTCGTCGTCGGCAGCCGTCCGTCTCGAGAGACGATGGTGTAGCTTCCCAAGAGTCTATCTGCACCGCCAAGAATGGCTGTGCAGTCCGACTCGGGAGTGACACAGTATCTGTCTCCTCCCGTGTTGAATCGACATCTTGTGATGACGCTGGAGTGTCCTCTCCAGTAAAGCTGAAGCTACAGAGCCTGGGCAGGGTGATATGGAGGGTCTGCTGTTGCCCATGCAGCAGACCCCCCCACCTCTCTTCGCAGCTGAAGGGTCCAAGGGAAAGACGGAGTCAATACAGCTTGGCTTCAGGTGCGCCGCAGGAGTTGCCGGTGTTGACTCCAACGTCAAACCGCCTTAGGGACTCCGGCTCTGGATTTTCTGTCAGGGTTTACTCCCTTAGCCTTTCCCCTGAAGAGGTATGCCGCAAGGCAGCGGAGATTTTTTGGAGTCAGAGTTTTCCTTCTCTGTGTTTTCTCTGTATCCCATAGGTTTTTGTTTGTTGTGTGTTCATTATCATTAGTTTCCAGAAACTTTTTGATTTCTTCCTTGATGTCATTGTTAACCCATTCATTATTTAATAGCATTATTTATTCTCCATGAGTTTGAACGTTTTTGAGCTTTTTCCTTGAGGTTGATTTCCAGTTTCAGGGCATTGTGATCTGAGAAGATGCTTGATATAATTTCAATTTTCTTCAATTTGTTGAGGCTTGTTTTGTGTCCTACCATGTGGTCTATCTTTGACAATGTTCCATGTGCACTTGAAAAGAATGTATATTTTCCTTCTTTGGGGTGAAAATTTCTATATATTTCGACTAAGTCCATTTGATCTAGAGTGTTGTTCAGTGCCTCAATATCTTTGGTGTTTCTTTGCTTCGAAGATCTGTCCATTGTTGACAATGGGGTGTTAAAGTCCCCTACTATGAGTGTGTTGCTGTCTATATCTTTCTTGGAGTCTTTCAGAATTTTCCTTACATATTTGGGTGCTCCTAAGTTGGGTGCATATATATTTATAAGGGTTATATCTTCTTGATGGATTTTTCCCTTAAGTATTATGAAATGTCTTTCTTTGTCTCTTTTTATGGCCTTTGCTGTGAAATCTGTTTTGTCTGATATAAGTATTGCTACCCCAGCTTTTTTTTTCATGTCCATTTGCTTGAAATACTTTTTTCCATCCCTTCATTTTCAGTCTGTGTAGATCTTTTGTTCTAAGGTGGGTCTCTTGTAGAAAGCATATCTGTGGGTCACTTTTTCTAATCCATTCAGCTACCCTATGTCTTTTGATTGGAGCATTTAATTCATTTACATTTAAGGTTATTACCTATAAGTACTTATTCATTGTCATTTCCCCCCTTTGTACTCGTGTTCCTCTCTGTCTCTCTCTGTTTCTTCATCTTCTTAAAGCAGACCCTTTAGCATCTCTTGCAATGCTGGTTTGGTGGAGATGTATTCTTTTAGCCTTCTTTTGTCTTGGAAACTCCTTATTTCACCTTCCATTTTGAATGAGAGCCTTGCCGGGTAGAGTGTTCTTGGGTGCAGGCCTTTGTTTTTCATTGCTTGGAATATTTTTTGCCATTCCCTTCTGGCTTGTAGTGTTTCTGCTGAGATATCTGATGATAGCCTTATTGGAGCTCCCTTGTATGTTATTAGTTGTTTCTCTCTTGCTGCTTTTAGGATTCTCTCTTTGTATTTCAATGTTGCCATTTTAATTATGATGTGTCTTGAAGTGGGCCTGTTGGGATTCGTCTTCATTGGAACCCTTTGTGCTTCCTGGACTTGCATGATTCTTTCTCTCCTCATGTTAGGGAAGTTTTCTGTCATTAGTTTTTCAAAGAGATTTTCTATCCCTTGCTCTTCTTCTTCTCCTTCTGGAATTCCTACGATATGGATATTATGACGTTTCATGTTGTCCTGCAACTGTCTTAGAACCTCTTCAGTCTTGTTCAGTCTTTTTTCATTTTGTTGCACTGTCTGGGAGTTTTTGTCTATGTTGTCCTCCAGCTCGCTGATCCGATCTTCTGCTTCCTCTAGCCTGCTTTTAATTCCTTCTACTGTGTTCTTCAATTCAGAGATCGCATTCTTCATTTCCTCCTGGTTCTTATTGATAGCTTCTATGTCCTTTTTTTATGCTGGTGTAATTCTCAGTAAGTTCCTTGTAGTTTTTCTGGAGTTCCTTGTAGTTTCCCTGGAGTTCTTTGTAGTTTCCGCTGAGTTCATTGAGCTTCTCCACAATCCATGCTTTCAATTCCATATCTGATAGTTGGCTCCCCTCTATTTCATTTAGCACTCTTTCTGGGGACTCTACCTTTCCTTTCGATGGGGAGTTGTTTCTCTGTCTCCCCATTTTTGTGACTCCTATTGTTTGTTGGTGCTTCTGAGAATGATCTGCACTTCCTGGATCTGCCCCTGGTGGTGTCAGATCATGTACCAGTCTGGGCTTAGGCAACCTGTTGGAGACTTCCAGGGATCTACTGCCTCTGTCTATCTTCTTTAGTTGTTAATCTATTCAATCTGTGATTAGCCCATCAGGCTTCAGGACTGTGAGTGTGGCAGCTTAATTCCTATAGGCTGGGCTTTTGCTTCCCCTCAGGCTGATGCCACTTGGAGGGAAATGATCTGCCTGCAGTACTGGGGATGAGTCAGCACTGGGACCTGGTCAGCTGCTCCCCCAGTTCTCCCCTCAAAGCCACCGCACCAAACTCTCCCCAAGTGTCTCCAGTCCTCTCTGCCTTTCCTCTGCTTGAGCCCCGGGTAAGTGGGGGCCAAAATATTTTCATTTGTGATCCACTTAAGAGCTCTTTTTCTCCTGCTGTTTCTCTCTGGCTAGCAAGAAACCCTGTGGTTTTTCGCTTTTCACAGCTGGATACTATTTTACTTTCCACTCTGTTGCTGTAGGCTGGGAAGCCTAGCTGAGGGTTTAGACCCTTCCCTTTTCAGGGGGAACCCCCAGCTGCTGAACTGTCTCTCAGTCCTTCAGCTTCCACCTGTGGGAGCCCAGACAGCCCTTCCACATCTTTGCACTTCCTACTGGTCACATTGTGATGTAGCAGCCTTTTCTGTCTCTCCGTGGTTATAAGGCGTCTTTCTAGCTAGTGTTTGGTTGGTTATTTGAGATGATTTCTCCAAAATTAAGTTGTAAATCTAGACTGGTCCTGGGAGGAGGTTGGTGTAGCTTCCACTTACTCCTCCACCATCTTGGATCCCTGTATCTTCTAATAAATGACCAAAAATCCAATGGGTTTTATTGACAGTGGGAGGTGGAAATCTGTATTGATTTTTTTATTAGTCAGTGTTCTTCAGAGAAACAGAACTAATGGGATATATTTAGATATACAGAAAGAGATTTATCATGAAGAGTTGGCACAGGTGATTATGGAGGCTGCACACTGGAGGCCCAAGAAAGTTGGTGGCATAGTTCCAGTTCAAACTCAAAGGCCCAAGAACCAGGGTAACTGAAGTCCCAATGCAGGAAAAGATGGATATCCCAGCTCAAGCAGGAGAGCAACTTTTTCTTCCAATTTGTTCTATTCAGTCCCTCAAAAGATTGTATGATAGCCACCCACATTGGTGAAGGTTATCTTCTTTATCCAGTCTACAGATTCAAATGCTAATCTTCCCTGGAAACTTTCTCACTGACATACCAAGACATAATGTTTTACCAGCTATCTGGGCATCCCTTATTCCAGTCAAGTTGACACGTGAAATGAACCATAACAATGACAGATCCATATTACATTGTAATTGGGAGTGATGCTTTATGTTACATATAAGGAAAAGGATTTCCAAGAGGTTAGGTGACTTGGCAGAGATCATCCCCAATATGGTTCTGGAGAGATCTTTGTGCTTCTGTCTGAAACCAGAACTCTTTCTTCTGTTTACTTTGCTTCCTGAGTCCATAAATAGCTTGCTTGAGTTGATCTTTAGGAAGCTAGACAAATGCTAGCCATCAATAAAGCACCAAGGACAACAGAAGCTCTTGTAATACTAGTTTCCTAGGGCTTCCTAACAAATTGTCACAAACTGGGTGGCTAGAAAGAATAGAAATGTATTCTATTACAGGTTTGTTGGCTAGATGTCTAAGATCAGTGTGTCATCATAGCTGGTTCCTTCTGAAGCCTTTAGGAAGTACTTTTATATTGCATTTTTCTCCTAGTTTTCTGGTGGCTCTAGACAGTCGCTTGGTATTTCTTGGCTTGTGGCTGAATCTCTCCAGTCTCTGCCTCCATCTTACATGGCCTTTTCTTCTGTGTCTGTTTGTGTCCTCTTCATTTTTTACAAGTACACTAGTTGTTGGGTTTAGGGTCCACCCTAAATTCAGGATGACCTCATCTCAAGATCTGTAACTTCATTACATCTGCAAAAGCTTTATTTCCAAATAAGAGCACATTCCTAGGCATCAGGGGTTAGGTCTAAACATTGTCTTTTTTGAGGATACTATAATACCCTCTACAATGTCTAAAATTCTGTGTTTGCTAAGTGAATTTATGCTTCAGTGAATTCAGTGCAACATCTCAGGTATGCTGGTTGTGGTGAAGCCCATGGACTTCAGGACCTGGCATCCTTGTTTTCAGTTCCAGCACCATTCTTTTTCTATGTAACCTTGGTTAAATTTCCCAAACTCCCCACAGTGTCATCTCTTGATTTGGGAAATGGTGGCATTAATCCTGAATTCACTAAATGCATGCATTTTCTATTTTGTATTACAAATCCTCATACATTTAACAGCTTCACACATATTTATTATCTCACAGTTTATATGGGTCAGGAGTTTGGCAGAGTTTAGCTTGATCCTCTGCTCAGGGTCTCACAAGGCTGTCATGAAGTTGTCCTGGGGGCTGCATCTCATCCAGGGTCTTGACTAGAGGGAGGTCTGCTTCCAAGCTCATTCAACTATTGACACAACTCATTTGCTTGTAACTGTAAGTCTGAGGGCCCTTGCTTTCTTCTGGCCACTGGAGACTGCGTTTAGCTTGTAGAGATTGCCCAAAGTGAATTTCCATCACCTTTGTCCCTTTCTGTTGATCGGCAGCAACTCATAAGTCCCACCCACTTTCAAGAGGAGTAAATTATTCAAGAGCATGAACACCAGAAATCAAATATCATTTGGGTCATCTTTAAGTCTGTACACCACACTGAACTGTCTCATGAATTAGAATATGCACAAAGCTCCTAGCACAATGCCTAACTCCCGGTTGATATTCATTGCATATAACTGCTGTCGTTAATTGGTAGTTATAATTATTACTGCTCTGATTTTAGGGTCTCTACATATCTCCACATAGGCTGTGCACTGCACAGCTCCAGGGGGCACTATCTACATAGAGCACGATGTGAGTGGAGCCCCTAGGATATGTGAAACTCAACGGTTCTTGCTATGATGGAGAGGTCTAACACATTGGAATAGACCTCTGAATGACCTGATATAAACTAACTGATTTAGAAGTTGGATAGCACTGGACTTTTGTTCTGACTGTTGAGAGGTAATGACATATCTTGTTTAGTGCTGGCCTGTGCATGCTGACTTTTAGAACCCCAGCCAGCTAGCACAAGGCAGGAATGCAGTCTTTTGCTGTCTCCACTAGCAGACTGTAATGCCTCTTCCTGAACTTGAGGGTGGTTGCCAATCTTTTTGCTTGTTTTTCTGCAGTGTTTTTCTTTAATTAGTATCCTTTGTTTTCCTATTTCTGTGTTTGGATTCTCAACAAAGAGTCGGCTTCTTTTTCAAGGGATAAATGAACTTGTGATTCTTTTCCTACTGCTTTTGAATGTGAATTTTATAAGCACTCGAGGCTAGGTGAGTGCTGAGTCAATTTAGACCACCTTAAATGTTACATCATCTACCACTCCAAAAATCTGAAAGCCTCCTGAGAAGGCAGACACATCTCTGGTAATTGCCGTATTGTATGGTGACTTGGTAATAAATTAAGAAGCCAGCATTCATCTCAGTAGGGGTCATGTTATTATAATAGTGTCAATATTGTTAACTTTCCCATTTCCAGGTATTTCTTCTCTGACAGTAAACAAAGGGGCCTTTATTTCTGTATTTCTTTGTGATTATTGCTGGTGATGGCTAATCAGAATATACCCAAATCATTTGATTTAAGTAGAACTTAATGAACAGATTGCTTGCAAATCTATGGGTGGAGGAACCCATAGACAGTACAGCATCCTTGAAGATTAAAATAGCAATTTTTATCACTCCTGGGCCTGGAGAGCATGTGAGAGAATGAGCAAAAGGTCCATGATGAATTTTGTAATAAGTATCCTGGCCTCCTTTTCCTCCTTCTCTCTGTTCACTCGCCTGAATTCTCCATTGGCCCAACCCAAAGGCTGTTAGGAGCTGTATCCTGTTGATGACGTCTGCTGGTGATCCTCCAGAATGCAGTGTGAAGAAGGATGGAGGGTGGGTCTGCCGGGGTGCCTGGATGATGACAGCACACCCTCTGTCTATCACCCCTTCATGGTTTCCTTCCAGCCTTTAAGGCAGTAGGGGGCCAGGGAAGTGGTCAATATCACAGATGTCAAGGGCTTATAGTTGAGCCTCATGCTTTGGAGTTCAATAAAAGCCCTGTCAACTACTAGCTGTGTGGCCTTAGGAAAGTGACTTAACCTCTTTGAGCTTTCTTTACCTACAAGATGATGTATTGATACAAACACTTCTTGGTCATAATGTGGTAAATATTGCAATTCCCATCCCATTCCCTAAGTTCTTTTTCTCCATAGCACATGTCATCTAAATGCTCTATATTTACTTACTTATTGCCTCAAAACTTTCACCATCTAACTGGAGTGTGATTTTCATAAAGGCATGGATTTGGGCATATTTTATTCACTGACAAATCTTCAATGGTAAGAGCCATTACTGGCATAGAATAAGCAATCAATAAATATTTGGGGCATCAATAAATGAGACAGTGGTCACAAAGGGCTTAGCACAACGCCTAGAATGTATTAAGGGCTTATGTGTGATCAAGTATTTGATAGTAAGTATATCAAAGTTTATTTTAAATGCATAAACCCAGGCAGACAAGTATAGAACAGGAAATCTCTGGGTAGGTATGATTATTTGGAAATGTAAATAAAATAAGCCAGTGAAATGGTCTGCAGTGAGTTTCTCATAAAGATAGATGAGTAAAAACAGTTTCTTTCTCTGAGCAATTTTGTTTTGTCATTATTTGTTTCATTCATTCCTTTTTGTATAAATAACCTAAAGAAGTTCTTAAATTCATGATCTTAGAGGTCAGATTTCTCCACATTGTCTATAAACCAAAACTGAAATGCTTACCAACTGCACAACTGCCAGTGAGTCAGTGCTTTGAGATTTGCACGTGCAGAGGATTTCTGTTCGGTCCTGATGAGGTTCAGAACTGGCTTCCCAAAGATGTGCTACTCTGGAATGTGGATTGTTTTGAGATGAAGGCAGTCAAGACCATAATAGCTCAATAGGAACTTTTACTTCTCCCTTAAATAATTCAAATTGGGGTCCATAATAAGAGCTAATACCAGGAAAAAAAAACAACTTTTTATGATTTATCTATATGCCAGGGCAAATTTCTAATTACTGAGTACCTGTTTTCCTTAGTGTCCTGCAATAACCTTCCTCCTCTCTGAATCCCTGAGTGCTGTATCTCAGCCTTAGTTCAGAATATCATATACACCTTATTTTAACTTCTAGTCACGGAATCTCTCATGTATGTGGGGCCTCTGACTGTCTCCCGTGTGCGGGGTTCTTATATGTATGTATGCAATTAAATTCAGTTATGTTCTCTTGTTAATCTGTCTCATGTCAATTTAATTATTAGACCAGCCAGAAGAACGTAGAAGGGTAGAACAAAATTTCTACCTCCTCTGCAGTCCTCACCATAAGGCACGTGTCAGAATTTCTCTGTGGTCAAACATAGATTTTAGGTGCAATAGGCAGATAGAGTTAATGACATTTTTAAGTGGCCTGAGATCCTGTGGGCCTAGAGAACCTTTTGGAAATTAGTGGGAAGGACTCTTTCAGGCTTTTGAAAGGTAACACAGGTTGTGTGCTTATTTATACATTCTTCTCTCTCAGGGAGCCAAGAACTCCCTTTGTCTTGAAGTTGTAGAAGATGCAGCTTTGTAGTCTGAAGGAACATCTGTGCATATTTAAGGTAAAGATGCCACTTAGCTCTTCTTCCTTTTAAGAACTGGTGAAAGAGAATATACATCTTAGGGCCTCAACATTTAAATGCTTCTTCTGGGTCCCCTGAGTTCTTAAAAGTAGCATTTCAATCTGGAGTTCTCTGTCCCATGCTGATACAAAAAATAAAAAATAAACAGATAAATAAATAAATACCCTCGTGGCTCTTTTTTATTTCTATTTTTCATTTAGACTTGGAGCATCCTCCTTGCAGGTATTCCCCCAGGACATGCTAATCTGTGTTTTTTGTTGTTGCTGGAATGTGATTGTTCCTTCTTTCCTCCCCCAAGCCTCTGGCAGGTTATTAGGCAGCTTTTCCAGGCAGCTGCTCACCCAGCACCCACTGTTATTAACCCTTGAATACCTAATTCCCAGAACCCATTCTCTTCCCCCACACCAGTTTTTCTCACATTTGCATTTGTATCAGAATCACCTGAAAGACCGGTGATTGGACCCCACCCTCAGATTTTCTGAATCCAGAGGCCTGAGTGGGATTCAAAAATGTGCATTTCTAACAAATTCTCAAGTTGTACTGATGCTGCTAGTCTACCATGCCCCAGTGGAAGCAAATTCATTAATGCAGCCTTATGTTAACAGACCAATCTCCTTCAAGACTGTTTTTATTCTTCCTTTCTTTTTTTTTTTTTATTTATATATGTATTTTGCTGTGTTTATTTATTTATTTTTAGAGAGAGGGGAAAGGAGAAAGAGAGGAAGAGAAACATCACTGTGTGGTTTCCTCTCACTTGCGCCCCCAACTGGGGACCTGACGTGCAACCTAGTCATGTGCCCTGACTGGGAATCGAACCAGTGACACTTGGCTCACAGGCCGATGCTCAATCCACTGAGCCACAGCAGCCAGGGCTTCCTTTCTTTTAATAACAATCCAAACAAATGCAGAGACTTTTTTTGATTTCTTTGTTCCCTGCTGTGTCCTCACTGCCCAGAACAGTGTCTGACTGACACAGGGGCTCAGTGACAACGGTGGTGATGTCATCATCACCTGGCTTCCCTGAACCTGGAAGGAAAGTTTGAGGTCAAGTGGAGGCCTCATTCATCTTTGTAACTCAGGGCCCTCCTAATGCCTGGGAGATTGAAATCTCCTGGTACATGTTTGTTCTGCTGGACTGAGCTGATCTAGAGAGCCAGAAACCTAATTCTAAAGGAAGCAGAGCTATGGGGATCCCACCGTAGATTATTTTGGTGTGTAAAATAATAACCTAATGCTACTACTAATAATAGTGACCATAGTTGCAATTTCCTAAAATGTCTCGCTGAGCAGCTGCTTTGCTGGTGTGGCTCCTTTACTCTCACCCCAAACTCTCTAGATCAGCAGCTTTCAAGCCACAAGAACTTCTAAAACATGCCATACCTGACTAATCAGGGGCACTGACCTCTTTTCCCTTAGACTGTCAGATAAAAGGAAAAAAATGACAACAGCCAGCACAACAATGGCTGCCTTGTGTGAATGGATCAAAATTATATCTTTTTTTTTTGTCAGACTAGCAAAAAATTAGATATATTTTTGTTGTGCTGCAGAATTTTAGTAATTAGTTTATGTGTGCCATGAGATGAAAAAGGTTGGAAATCGCTGCTCTAGAGTTCTGATTTCCCCCACTGTGGTTGAACCCCCAGCTGATTGGGAGCTGGTGGGTACTCTGTTTTTAATCCCTTCAGCAGATGGCATAATTCTTAGTGTGTATGATTAGGGTTCTCCACATTGGCTGCACACTGGCACCATATGGGGAGTGTTAGAAAAGATTGTAGACTGGGTACTGCCCCCAGAGATTCTAGTTTAATTGGTCTGGTGTTCCCTGGGTATTGGGATTCTTAAAAGCAACAGCAAAGGTTATGGACCATTGGAGGCTGCGTGGAGGGGATCTGGAAGAACAGGGAGGTGAGAAAAAAGGAGGAGAGGACCTTAATTTCTGGAGCTAGCAAGAAGCATTTTTAGAGCAGAGATAGTTGCAGGTTTTGCCACCCCCAAATTTGTCTTTTTGGCATAAGGATAATTTTGAGCTAAAGGCAATCAAAGTTCAGCAGCTTCAGGAAAATCTCTTTACATCCCCACTCAGCTGCCTAATTTATATTGGAAATAGGGCCTATACTCGGAAGAGACCTGTTACAGGAGACACCTTTATATTGTACCTAAGGGACCTATCTGCATGACATGGCAGCCTTTGTTTCCACACCCCTCCTCTGCCTCCCTGTGAATGGCATTTCTCCCTTGCATCACCACAGTCCTGCCTTAGCTTAAGGTGGTATGAAGGCCCCAATTGCCTGACTGCCTTTGACTTTTTATATCTTTATGGGACTCTTGTATGTGGGAGATTTGTAAGTGTTTTTCTTGTTAATATGTCTTATGTCAATTTGATCATCAGGCCGGCCAAAGCACCAAGGAGGGTACAAGGAAAAGGTTTGCCCGCGGCACAGAAGAGTGAAAGGCGCACTGGCTAGCGCAGACCTTAGGACACATTTGAGGACAGAGCCTTGAACTCAGCAACGAACCTATTTTAATGTGTTAATTATGCACCCTCTTGTCTTCCGTAATCATTTTATCTGGAGTAACCTTGTTGGCCAAGGAGATTATAAATTCCTTGGGATCAGCCATGTGTTAGTTGCTCTGTAACCCCCAAGATCTCCAGCGGCACTGCATTCATGTGTGCGTCTTCCAAAAATAGCCCTCAAATAATTGAAGAAGCACAAGGTCAGAGTGGGAAGTGAAAAAGTGCAGACTTTGCCAGTCAGTAACAGTTGCATGTATCTGTTTCATCATTTCAAATCATTTGCCTTTCCTCTATTTTATTTTTTTAAATGAACAGAGAGAGCAAGAGAGACAGACAGAGACAGAAAGAGAGAGACACAGAGAGACACACAGAGAAAGAGAAAACAACAATAACAACCAAAAAGTCAGACACATACTATTATCACAAACACTGTCATCACAACAAAAACTTAGAAATGGAGTCCAGTGGAGCATCCATTTTCAGATAGCTAGGCATCAAGTCCCCAAAGCAGATGTCATTTCATGTCATGGAGAAGTAAAGATGTTCACAGTGCCGCAGACCTGCGTGCATACACCACACACACACACACACACACACACACACACACACACACACACACACACACGCTTAAGTGCCAAGTGAGCAGACACCAGTGAATTAGGGAGAAGCCAGGAAGAGAGAGTGTTTCCCCCAATCCCCACTCTAGTGTTTTATTCACAGGCTCACATTGAAACATTTCAATATTTTATTAAACATATCTCTTCTCCCAGACACCCTGCTACCTTTAGAGCAAACACAGTCCATGCTTGGAAGCTAAGTGTGTTCTTACAACTGCTTGGCTCCTAATCTTCATCATGGAGAAGAAAAACGAGTGCTAAGGATTAAATTAGAGACAGGAAGCTGTGGTAATGTGGAAAGGGATTAAGCTCACATTTTTAATTTGTGATATGAATATAGAAAGGGTTAGGATATCAAGGCAAGTAAGTCATAGTTGTCAAGATGACAATCCACACACCATATTGATGGCTCCACCCGGTAAGCAGCAGCCCTCTGGTACAGATCCGAAGTGGGCTTTTCTGTATTCTAAGCAGTTTTTGACACAGTGTTTTGCTTTATTGCAAACCACATTGTTTTCAGAAAGCTTAAAAATCCAGTTATGACTGTAGCTGTGAGGGAAAAGGTCTGCATGGTGCCGGGGAAATTTAATTTTTAGCTTAAAAAACGAACGACCAAATTCAATTTTTCTCACATTTAGGGATTCTTAGAGTTATATCCAGCTTGCATAACTAGTATATTAGAGAATGTGTTACTATGGGGTTATTTTTTAAACACATTTATTATTTATGAAATGCAGAGGAAAATAGTTAGAAATGATTGTTTCATGGAATATCCTGTAGCTTTTTTTATTGTATTCAAAGAAATTGCTCATGCTGTTTTAATTCTAACATTAAAAGTTAAATCTCTTTTCATCCTGACCTACATTTTTTAAATGCTACTTTAGCCCTTATTATGGGGACAGAAAATGAGGTGTTGGAAAATGTCCACTGTGAGTTTCTTACCCTTGGTTTGTAGGTAGTCAGACTGATCCTTGCCAACCTGTCCGGGAAGGTGCAGGGGGAAAAACGGAGTGAGGTCTCTCTCCTGTTCTATCAGCATCCTGCACAATCCTTGTCTTCCAAAGCAAATCTCCTCCAGCCAGTAATGCTGGTTAGGTAATGCTGGTCTGCTCTTAAATGACAAGAAGTTTCTTTTCTGCCTTTCACTCTGTGCTAGGGAAATGAAGAGGAGAAAAGAGATATTATTACATATCGGACAAGGGATTAACATCCCTTATATTCAATATTATATAGCAAACTTCTAAAACTCAACAACAACAAAATAAAGCATGTGATTCAAAAAATGGGCAAAGGGTTAGAATAGACATCTCTCCAAAGAAGATATGCAAATGGCCATTAAGCACATGAAAAGATATTCATCATTATTCTTTATTAGGGAAATGCAAATTGAAACCATGAAACACCACTTCATATCCATTAGGATGTCTATTATAAAACAAAAACAAGCTGAAATTAAGCATTGGCAAAGAAGTGGAGAAATTTGAATGCTTGTGCTGGTGGCAATGTAACTAGTATGATATTGTCTCAAAAAATAATTACCGTATGAATCCCCAATTCCACTTCTGGTTATACACCCAAAAGAATTGACAGCAGGATCTTAAGAGTTCCTATGTGTGTAGTAGAATTTTACACAGTAGCTTAAAAGGTTCAACCAATCCAGATGTCCATCAGTGGATAAATAAATGTGTTACATCATACAATGGAATACTATTCAGTTTTAAAAAGTAGGGAAATTCTGACACCTCTTCCAACAGAGGTGAACCATGGAGACATTACGCTAAGGGTAATAAGGCAGTCCCAAAAAACACAAATAATGAATGATTCCATTTATGTGATGTACCTGCAATAGTCAAATCCATGGAGATAGAAGGTAGAATGGTGGTTGCTGGGAACTGGGAGAAGCAGGAGTGGGGAGTTGTTAAATGACTATACAGTTTGAGTTTTACAAAATGAAAAAAAATTCTGGAATGGGTGAGGGTGATGGTTACACACCTGTGTGAATGTGCTTAATGCCATAAAGCTGTACATTTAAAAATTGATAAAATGGTAAATTTTATATTATGTCTATTTACACAAATCAGAAACACTGTATTAACAGAAATTGAGAAGTGTCTTATCACCTTGGTATCCAGGAAAACTGTCAGAGGAAGATTCCTGTTGCTCAGGCAGCCTGTGGAGAGGCCGTGGGAGGAGCAACTGGGGCCCCCTGCCAACAACCAGCATTTATGTGCCCACCACGGAAGTCACCCTGGCAGCAGACCCTCCAGGTTCAACCACACCTCCAGTTGATTACAGCCCCCCACCCCATTCTCACGCCCACACCCAGTCTTCAAGTCTTCCACTCGAGACCCTTGACACGGTGGAGCAAAGACCATCTGCCTCTGCTGTATTCTGTCTGAATTCCTGACCCACAGAAACTATGAGATGATAAATGATTGTTGCTGTTTTGAACCACTAAAGTTTGGGGTTAATTTTTCTCACAACAATAGATAGCATCATAGGGTCAGCCAATATATGCAGTCAACATAACCATCTGCTATCTTTGAATATTTAGAAATGCATAGCTTATCACCAGCATACATGCACACACACACACAGACACACACAGACACACACCACAAATTTGTTGACATCTTATTCTTGAATTTGACTTGCTTTTTTCAAAGGTGATGAGAAGTTCTGAAAATCAGAGTGGCAGCTAAGTGAGGTGTCCCTCTTCTCTTAGCTGGAAGGTTGGAAAGTGCCTTGTAGAAGAGGTCGGGTGGGCTGGCAGGTGGAAAGTGGGCTTGTTTTCAAGGCCTGCCACAAGCACGGGCAGGCTTCTCTGGGCTAGGATATCTCTGGTAGAGAACCTAGACAGCAGGGATGTTACATTCCCGCACATCAGCTGCTAATGGAACCCTTGGGTTTATGTGACTGGGGACCAATCTGCGCCAATGTGTAAATATGTCTGCTTTGCTTACACTCAGGCACTGATTGCATATCTGGGGTTAATGAGCTAAGTTTGAATAAAGGCAAGAGGGTGTCTTCTCAATGCACAAGGGTGTTCTGCCTGCATCAGGCTGACTACTGGCGTTTCCTGAGATCTGAGGTTTGCTTTCTGCTCTGGGGGTTCAGTTCTCATGCACCTGATGAATGCTGACCTTAATTTGGTGTGTTGCAGTTACTGTGAGCTGTGGAAGGATATTACCTTAAGGATATTCTTTTGAATATTAAATTAGAATAAATTAAGGCATGCTGCATATTAAGCCTAAATCAGAGTTGAGTAATTGCCTTCCATTTTATGCCACTAAGTTTGTTGAAAATGCAAGATATTTGTTTTAATTACCAAGTTTTTGAACTGACTCCCAGCGAGAGGGTGCCCAAACAGAAACGAAGAAAAACTTTTTTGTGACTTCATGTAATTTAAGTAGTAACACCTAACCAGATAAAATTTATTAGTATTTCTCCTGTCATTACTTTCTTTCTTCAGCCAATATTGAGTGACTCCTCACTATGGGTTATGATGTGAAGTGACCTGGAGATAATATTAACAGCTACATTTTTTTAATGCTTAATCACTTCCTGGATACTCTGGTCTAAGCACTTGACATGCATATAAAATGTATATTGTAGCACTGTAAGGCAAATGGGACCCATCACTCCCATTTTATAGATTTAGAAACTAAGTCACAGAGAGGATAACATCCCAAAACTCACACAGCTAGAGATAGGATATGAACCTGGCAAATCCTAAATTCTTAATTCCATCCTCTACTGATAATGCAAAGCTGAAAAAATGTTTTCTACTTTTGAGCATATAATTCCTAGAAAACATGGCTTCTGGAGTTGATTTTAAACTGGTTACTGAAATTTTAAAGACCCACCAGCCAACAATGTTTTCTTTTAAGTGTTACCTAAAGAAACATCATATTTTCCTAACCCTTTATTTGGAAAATTCCAAATGTATCTATAAAAAAGTAGAGAGAATACTGTAATGAATTGCCATGTACCTATCACCCAGATTCAACAATTACCAACAAATGACCAGTGTTGCTTCTGTTTTACCCCCATTCACTACCCATCCCTCACAACCACCACACATGCAGAGTACTTTTTTTTTGGAGCAGATCATGTTTTGGTTATATTTCATTGTGTATTTCTAAAATATAAGCATTTTAACATGTGATTTCTTGATGAAATATCTAACCAACCAGTTTGGCTAGTGGAAGCTATATAAAGTACATTGGATTTCCTTTAGGAGAGCTTTATCAGTGTGGGCTTTCCTATTTTTGAGTTTTGGACGTGTTGCCCATTTAACTGTCAGTGGAAATGGGAGCTGGCTAACAGTGAGGTTGAGATCTCTGGGCTTCTGCTCACTTGCATGAAAAGACTGTGTTTAAACACCTTGAAAAAGGAATCTACTTATGGACATCTTGAACTCCTTAAGTTCATGGTTTAAAAAGTGTGTGAATTTACTTCCCTCATACAGAATATAATTTGCATTGCTCAAATTGACCACTGTTTTATAAATCCCAGGTTGATTACAAATATCTGTGCAGGGTGGGGCAGAAGTAGGTTTACAGTTTTGGGTACACGAATTAAGAGTTTATTCCTGTATTATCATTTATTAATTACTGTATTATTTTCCATATGAACAAGTGTAGACCTACATTTGCCACACCCTGTATTAATCACTTTTGTAAGGAAATAAACCTGGTGGCAATTCATCATAAAAATGCCAAGTGTGGCTACACTCAAATTGTGGCAGCAAGTAAGGTTTGTTTAGGACTGTTTGGGGATGGCTCTTTGTAGATATTTACCTGATCTTAAAATAATTGAGTTTGTCCACAACTTCAAAGTGTCAAAGTATTAGATATAATACCAAACACATGTTATCTTTCCATGGAGCTGTATTATACAAAGTTTGGAACTGAATAAGGAAGTGGTTGCTGTGGCCTTTTATTCTTTATATATTATTGACACTTGGATTTGTCATATTTGCCTTCTTGTAAATTCATTTCACAGGCTGTGATGGACCTGTTAGGGCTGCACAATCAACTCCTCTTAATATCCTTGAACTTTATGAAGACTGAAACTTCCACAGAAAATGGAAACTCCATGCATTGTTCTCTTAAAATTGAAGCAGATTGAATGGTGCTTTCTTCCTTAATTTTGGAGTCACAAGACAAGGGAAAGAACGTTGGGTTAATAACTTGAAGATCTGTATTGTCTCAAAACATTTATTTTTTTAACTAATTCTATGGATGACGCTCTCTGAGCTTCAATATTTCTGGAAAACAGGGATAATAGTATCCTGTCTCATTCACTGAGTCATTGTGAGCATCACAGGTAGGATGGATCCCTGAGTGCTTCTCTGCACCCGTGGTAGATATCACTAATAGATCATTTCACCTTGCTGTTGAGTCTGGATGTAGCTTTAATGATTGGATAGCTCTTTTCTCCACACTACTCCTAACAGGCACCACCAGTCAACTGGACAAAGACTTCAGGATGGAACAAACTTGTCATCATTACACTGAATTAAATGATATACATATAAGGACTTTCTAAGAAAATATTTTCAAAGCACTATATCAGTCTAATTCATTGTTGTCATCATCATTATTATTTTTTTATCTGGAATTCACTACATGCAATTGCCAAGTTTGGGGAGACCCACTTTTACCCAGGGGATATCCAGTGACATTCTCCTTCCTAAATCCTGACCTTGAGTTTACCTTCTCAGGTTGTTTTGGAGTACTTTGTCTTGCCCTGAGCCCTATATGGTCAATATTCAACTTGCTACCCTGTTTTAATTTCTTGTGTACATATCCAGCAGTAAGCTGGGAGAGAAACAGGGTAATACACAAACTATAGAAAGAAAATATGTTTTTCTCCCTTTTTGCAGCAGTAAACACCTAAATCAAAGCCACAACTGATTCCTGGACAATTTTTTAGCCTTTCTATTCTTTGGTATCCTCATAAGTAAAACGGAAATAATATTGAATCCATATCATAGTGTTGTCATGAGCATTAAATGAAAAATAAAGTGTTGCCATGGCTTGTATGACTCAGTTAGTTAGAGTGCTGGCCCATATACCAAACGGTTGCAGGTTTCATACCTGGTCAGGGTATGTGTGGGAGGGAACTGATCAATGTTTCTCTCTCTCTCTCTCTCTCTCCTCTCTCTCCCCCCACCCCTCTCCCCACCCCTCCCACCCTTCCCTTTCTCTATAAAATCAGTAAACAAGACCTTGGGTGAGGATTAAAAAAACACATAAATAAAGTGCTTAGAACATTACCCGGGAAGTAATATGGGGTCAGAAAATATACCTGCTACTGCTGCTATTGTGATTTTTGCTTTTCTTTTCATCATTGTTATTGTTAGTGGCACCTAAAATCTCTTAGCCCTACCTGTGATATGGGAGATATACTGAAAGCATTAAATGAGGTACAAGCCCAACATTCTAGCATTACCAGACATTCAATTAATGTTGATTTGTTTCCTTTCCAGCATTTCATGGCTAGATTCTAGTGTTTGGTGGGGTTAAGTGTGAATACCCAGCTGGGTGTTTTAGAGCTATCCTCTGAAGGACAGGAAGTGGGAAATGGAGATTTTGTCCTGGAATGCACTGTAACAGTACTGTAGTGACTTTTTTTGGATATCTACCTCAACATGTGGTGAGCTCTGGACCATTAGTTCTCGCATGGATTTTGTCCTTTTCCTATCAGATTATTGATGAAGAACCTGTGGCCCAGAAAAATTTAGCAACCTGCCAAGGTCACAACATCAGTTAATGGCATAGCTGAAGTGAGATGCCAGGCACACTCTTTTCATGGGAGAGATATATATTTGATCTATTAAGTTTTGAAATTTGATGTATGAAAACTACAACTTTTTCTTCACTTCTCAAACAAATATCCCAGTCTAGAACATGAGTCATTATTTTGGACAAACTTTGTTTGAAAGGAAAATAAAATAAATTATCCAGAGTCACAAATATTATAGAATTTGGTCTAGAATTTTACTTATTTCTATAACATAGATGCTTACTATATATCATAAACATCTATTTTTATCTAGGTTAATGAATGTACTCTCTTCTGCGTGGGATTTAAACCAAGTTTCAGAGTTTTTCATTAAGAGGATTTCATGTAGATGGTAGAAGACAAATGTCAAGGCTCCTGGTAATTTACTGTCTATTACTGAATTCCACTCCATAAATATATTATTTAATCAAAACTCCTGTTTAAATGAGACAGTAAAATGGCATGGATAATATTTCAAGTTTGCATAATTTATACCATATATAGAATTTACTTTAAAAAGGTGAAGCAAGGGAGGGAGCTTGAGCATGGGGTCCCACTGCTGCCCCTTTGGGAAGGGGGCATTGTGAGTTGCTGTGACCAAGCTGAAATCTATGAGCTCTTTCAAAGCAAAGGCTCAACCACAACCCATTTCCCCTCAGACAATTCCTGGAACTTAATGATTCAGGATCAGCTAAAACTCCTTTAATCTCCTCTCTGTCCACACAGCAAAAACTGATGAGCGGGTGATGATAATGATGGTTCATGTAAGCATTGATGAGGGGAAAAATAATTCTTTGAACCTTTAATGAAATTTCCCTACATCTAATCCACTCTCTCGGAGAGAACCAAAAAATTGAGTATCCAGTCATCTTCCCAGACAGTGACTTGGACACTGTGTGTATACATGTATTTGTGTGGGTGTGTCTATTTAAATTAACAATCAAATCCTCTTGATAATATTATCTTATTACAAACATTCCTCCTATGACTCTCTTTTGAAGGATGTTTGGAGCAGCTATCTGATCAGCAGTCCCACCGTTACACGAGGAAGCATGGTATAATATGAAGCTCCCAGTTTATGCAGCCAGAGAATGCTGAGTTCAAATGAGATCTATGTATCTATCTATCTCTCTATTTAAATTAGTGTGGCTTCCAGCAAGAAACTCAGTCATGCACAGCCTCAGTTTTCTCACCTGTAGAATTAGGAAGCCCCTAACTTTTACTATGCAAGAAAATCATCTAACATACAGTCGTCGTCGGCAGCCGTCCGTCTCGAGAGACGATGGTGTAGCTTTTTAAGAGTCTATCTGCACCGCCGAGAATGGCTGTGCAGTCTGACTCGGGAGTGACACGGTATCTGTCTCCTCCCGTGTTGAATTGACATCTTGCGATGACGCTGGAGTGTCCCCTCCAGTGAAGCTGAAGCTACAGAGCCTGGGCAGGGTGATATGGAGGGTCTGCTGTTGCCCAAGCAGCAGACCCCCCCTCTCTTCGCAGCTGAAGGGTCCAAGGGAAAGACGGAGTCAATACAGCTTGGCTTCAGGTGCGCCGCAGGAGTTGCCCGTGTTGACTACAACGTCAAACCACTTTAGGGACTCCGGCTCCGGATTTTCTGTCGGGGTTTACTCCCTTAGCCTTTCCCCTGAAGAGGTATGCCGCAAGGCAGCGGAGGTTTTTTGGAGTCAGAGTAGAAGCATCATAAACCTTAGAGTCACTCTCCCTTGCCAGTTGGAAATTGTGCTGCTGAATTTCTTGAAGATTCTTGCCTATGTCCACCAATAGACTTGAAATTCCTGCAAGAACTCTCCTACCTGCTCAATAAGCCTCCTCTGTCACCCTACATATGAGTTTATCTACAAAGTAGATCTATTGTGGAGATAGAGCTGATAATAAAGAAGGATGATGATGAGTCTAGAGAAATGAGTTTGGTCTGGTAGGTCTGAAAAAAGTGGTAACTATGCCTAGAGATGGAAGGCTGATGAAACTATACACTCTATAGAGGGGGGGGGGGTCTAACAGATCGGAATGAGCTATAATTGTGCCGACAACATCTCCACTCCAGGTTATTTGGTGATCAAGATATAGTGGACACTTGGGGTAGGGGGAGATGCTAGGACAGAATTGAAGGCTGGATGAGATGAAGAGGAGAAAAATGAGATGTTTTCTGAATTTTATGTAAGCATGAGGCTGAGGAGTCCCAGAGCACAAATGACTAACTAGGGACTCTCTTGAGAGACAAAGACTCTCCAGCAGGGAAAAAAAATTTGATATTACATATTGTCTCCAAGTCACTATCAGGGAAGATGGCTGACTCTGAATAGGTTTTGAGGAGGATAGTTCTTCTGGGTGGTCATCACATAGCGCTAACAATCTGAGGCATGCCAAAGGACAGCCCTGGGTTACTGTCCAGGTTCAAGGCAGAGCTCTAAATCACCAGGCACTTTTGGGAGATGTTTCATAGCAGAACAAAGGACACTGGATTCCTCAAAGCTCTTTCTGCTCAGGACCCAAATGAGGAAGCTGGAAATAAGATCCCTGAATGCCTTTGTGCTAGATGCTCTTGGTAACCAGACCAGATCCCCTTACTGAGCTGGTGCACCCATCCTCCACCTGCAAGTCTTATTTCTTGCTAGTGGTTTCCAGTGGCCTGTCTCCACAGAACTGCTGTTGGTCAAACGGTTTTGACCTTATTTTCCTAAGAGGTGAAACCTTCCCCTTCCCAAAGGGGAAGCCAGCATTCAATGACTGATCCAGGTGCAGAAAGGCTAGGCCTTTTGCCTTAATGTGGGATGACTGTGCAGAGCACTTGACTACAAAGCCCCAAACCTATGGATCAGCCTAGGCTGGACTCAACTTGAGGCTACATCTTTGCTGGCTCCTTCCCTGTTCTATCCTGTTTTTCTCACCTCCTTATAGATGACGATGGCTTGGATCAGAGTGGTAGTGGTGAAAGCGAAAACAAGTGCTCAGATTCTGGTGTATTTGGGGGATCTTTTAAGAAATGTGTCTTAGGAGATAGGTTCTCCTAGATCTCAGGTTCAATCTTAAACCATTACCAATTTTTCAAGGGGGGAGGTCTGGCTATACATCTCAGTCTCAAGAGTGCAAGAACTGCCCCCCCCACACACGCACAGTTTCCATGTCTCAAACATAGTTTCCTGTGCACCCTTTCTGCTGTTCTGTTCTTGTATTCTTGGATAAACCCCGATATCATAGCTACCTTGTATGGGAGTATCTCATCCATGCAAACTGGAAAAAAAAAACAAAAACAAAAAAAAAAATCCACGAGGAATAGAAGGCTTTGGCTATGATTTGTCAGACTGCAATTAACAACTCAAATTGATTGGTGATGGCTGATTCCTGGGTGGGTATGAATTTGCAGCTCTCAGCTATTTTGTCCATAAGAATGAGGGCAGGCAGAGTGGCTGACTGCTAACTGTATCGAGTAGTCTTTGCTCCTCCTGGGTGAAGGGGGTCATGACTTTCTGCAGCATTTATTCTTATCTTAACATTCTGTATCCCATGTTCTAATGCATTATTCAGGTTTTGAGAGGACAGAGCAGAGGCCAGGTCTGCACCCAAAGATCTTTTACCGGGGTCAGGCAGAGGCGCAGGTGTAATAAGTAGGAATGAGAATGTGGACAAAAGAGAGCTGTGACCTCAGACTGCTTAGGAAAGCAAATTGGCAGTGAAATTTTAGCTCAGCCTCTTACTTGTCACCTGTCCTTGGGCCAGTCGTGTAACCTCTCTTAGCCCATTATGATGGTGATAATGTGTATACCAGAGATCTCAAACTCAGATGCTTACCCAGGATCAGACAGTTAATCTAATCAGACAAAGCTGATCAGTTAATAACCTGGATAATGCATGCCATCTCTAAATGTTCATATAGCAATGTAGGCCCAATTGTGCCAGATTTTTTTTTATTTTTAAAGAAAAGCTAGATACTTGGATTTTTTAAAATGGAAAATCTACTAGTTCACCTTTTTTGGAATGCACTATATAACCAAACAAGCAAATCTATAGCAAATGGGCAACGGATTTGCAACTTTCAAGTTTACTTTTGTAACACAGGCTCTTGGTACCCTCCTCTCCCCACCTCAAGCAGGCATTTACTGTTTCAAGACAGTCTGTCTTGGCTTCTATATAAGCCTTTTGGTTTGAGGTTTTTCTGGGACCATCTCTGCCCACACAGATGTGAGGTTGGAAATGCCAGAGAATTAGAGCAAGCTTCTTTCAGTAACCTTCAATGTGTGATTCAGGATTTAGTTTATAAATACTCCTGCTTCTTTACCTCTCAGGAGTTAGCAAGTATTTTTCAGGGAAGGACCAGATATAGTAAATAGTTTAGGATTTGGGGGCCATATAATCTCTGTTACAACTACTCAACTCCACCACTGTAGCTGGAAAGCAGACATGCACAATAACATATGGGCATGCTGTGTTCCAATAAAACTTTATAAAAACAAGCAGTGGACTGGGTTTGTCCAGCTGGCCCAATTCTGGCCCTGCATTACTTATTGGAGCTGTAAAACATGCATTCTATACTTACTCCTTGTGTTCTCTGGTGGAAATAAGCTTCACTCACAATGTCAGCTGGCTTGGTAGTGGGCTTGTAGTGGGCTTCCTGTTTTACTGCCCTCACCCCACCTTTATGGGTTGGTGCTCCCGAAAACCATACTCCCTTTCCCTTTAGGCTCCTTGCATTTGAAACTTGGTCTCAAAAAACCTAAAGCAGTTATTATTTGGGTTTGAGTTTTAGAGCCCCCACAACAGCGTTTGAATTCCAGCTCTACCAGTCCTGCTTATGTTGCCTTCAGCAAGTGACTTAAGCTCTTTTTGCCTCGGGCTTTTCATCTGAGACAATAATGGCAATACCCATTCAAAGAATAGTTTTGAGGATTTTATGAGATGCTAAACTCTTAGCACATTGCCTGGCACTAGGAATGTTTCAATAAACGCCAGCTGTGATTGCAATTCTTAGTGTAGAGGATGGAGGTTAAAACTGCAGGAGCCCTCTGGCTGTCTTTTAGGAATCTGCCAAAATGCTGAGTCTAAGGCTAATATTTTTATTTATTTTTTGCCTTTATTTTGAAATAAGGTCACCCTTCCCTCTAGTGGAACATGATTTAACTGTCTCTAAAAGATAAGATTATAAAGACACCTGGGTGCGAATTTGCAACCTGAGCCTTTTGAATCTTAATCACTCTCAGTGGTTCCCTAAGAGAAGGAACAGATGGGAGAATGAAGCTTCTATCTTCAACTGGCCTTATTTCAACCGTCTGGGAACATATGTTCTTAGGAAGGATGTAGGGATGTGCTTAAATAAAGCCAAAAAAGATGTGAGAGGAGAGGAATCCTCCAGTATGTGAAAGGACCACCTTCCTGCTGTGTCCTCACTTGGCCTTTTCTCTACACACACAGCCCTGATGTCTCTTCCTCTTCTTATAAGGACACTGGTTCTATGGGGCCAGGACCTCCCTTTATGTCTTAACTTTAATCGCTCCCTTAAAGTTCCTGTCTCCAAGTACAGTTGCATTGGGCGTTAGAGCTTCAACTCATGACTTTTTGGAGGGACACAACTCAGTGCATAACATGAAAATCTTCAAATTTCTTCTTCATTCTCCTGCCTGTTTTCAAGCCATATCTGGAAGGAATGCCATTCTCACTTTTGCTTGCTGGATTATTCTTCCTATAAAGTTGACTCCATTCTCTGCTTGAGTTTTCCCTACACACACATCTTCACCTAAGCAGACCCACACACTCCTCTGTATCTAACAACTTCACGTACACATCCGTTACATTACTCCATTGAATCACAGTTACTTGTTTCAATGACTGTCCTCCTACCCATCACCCACTCCTTCTTACTCACTACACAGAATGCATACTGAGAACAAGAATAATGACTCAGGTGTTTAGTGTCCCCAGTGCCTGGAACAGAGTAGATGTTCAATGAATGTTTGATAACTTGATTGAATTGAAGCTGAACAAACAGAAAATGCATTTGGCATTCCTCTGCCCACCCCCCACCCCTGGCTTAGAAATTGTATGTGAGTTAGGAGACTTATTTCTATAACACTGAGATAATACAACCAACAGTCAGGTGCTATGTACCTTGTGTAGAAGCTCCATGCCTCTTTTAATGATGCAGGAAGAAGCAAAGTGCAGGATGAGTTGTGTAATGGAAAAAGAGTGGCTTTGGACAGTTACCCTGGGAATCTGCTATTCTACAAGGAAGGAAAGTTACATGGAACCATGAAACTCAGGTAGATGACTTTCATTTAATACTAGGACAGAAGGCTTCTATCACCACAGACATCAGTGAGTCTAGTCCCTGCCTCACCTTTTTATTTTTTTGTGTGAACCAGTGGAGAAAAGCTGAGAGAATAAATGAAGCATAGTAGAATCACTCATTTTTCCTGAGGGGTCTGGTTCAACTGCCCATAGGCTAGAAACTGGGGTGATCTTTCATTATTATTTCAAATTGTTCCAGCTAAATGCTACTGCTTAACAAACTGCCCTAAAATAGTGACTTAAAATAATAGCATTCACTTACTTTTGCTAAAGAATCTGTCTTTTGGGGTCATCTCAAGTAGGCGATTCTTGTGATTCCAGAGAGAGCAGCTGGGTCTGGGGTTGTTTTGAAGACTTCCTTAGTCACATTACTGGGCTGAGAAGATTGTGAGTGTAGGAACTTGTCTTAGTCCATTTGGGCAGCCACAACAGAATATTACAGACTGGGTGGCTTATACACAGTAGAAATTAATTTCTTACAGTTAAGGAGACTAGGAGTTCACGATAATGACTGTTCCAGGTTCGTGTCTGGTGAGACCCATTCCTGGTTCATAGATAGCCATCATCTCACTTTGTGCTCAAATGTTGGAAGGGACAAGGGAGCTCTTAGGGGTCTCTTTCATAAGGGCACTAATCCCATTTGTGGGGGTTCCACCCACATGACTTAATCACCTCCAAAAGGCCTCACCTCCTCACTTTGGAAGTTAGGTTTTAATATATAAATTTGGGGGAGACACAAACATTCAATCTATATCAGTGTTGGAATAGCTAGGACTACTCAGATCTCTCTGTCTCTCTGTGCCATCTCTTCACATGGTCTCCATGGTGGTGGAGAGATGGCCTCTTATATGTGAATCACTTTCACCAGATAGGTTCAATGAGGAGGAAACAGGTTCACCTGCACAGAAGGTGCTGTAGATGCCGCCTCTTGGTCGGGGAAGGGAAATATTATGGAAGAATATGTGGGAGAAAATACTGTAGCTGTTGTTGAAGAAGATGATTTTCTGTATGTGGTTAATCATATTTACATACATTTATCTTTCTGGAAACTGTTGTCGTGTGCCTCATTTGACAATGCTCCAGATGTCCACTGGCCATCGTCCACATGACACTTATCATAGAGAAACCCTTCCCTGCTGTCTTTTACCAGAAAGAACTTGTTTTCACTTCTGTAGATTCTGGTCCTAAAAAGGCACCCTAGAGGTAAAAGCTCTCCTGATTCTCAAAGGAGTCAAAAGAAATTCTCTTTATTTACCTGTGCAGAAAAGGAAAGTCCTAGTTTTGAAAGAAGTAGTTAATTGAGGCCAATTGGGAACTAAACTTAGGAAGAGTAGCATTGGTAGAACATCCTCAGCTAGCCTGACAGTGTATATTAAGCATCATTATTTCCATTTTCTAGATGGAAAAACCAAGTCACGAAAGTTAAAATGTTTTGTGGAAGCCTCCCAATCAGTGTAAACTAAGGTGTATGATTCTTTTAATTGGAAAAAATATATAACCATTATAATCCCTTTATAATTTGCTAAGCTGGATATGTATGTTTGGTGTTTTACAACTTTTATTTTCCATGGGACACTTTCTTCAAATGGAACTACTTTAAGACAAATGATCTAAGGGGGCTCTACCATAAATAATTTAATAGCTTTTAACATACAGAGCACACCATTCTTCATGAGCATGCTATACACACATGCAGCTAGGTACACACACATGCACACACAACGCACACATATTTTTATATAAATAAAGGATGGTGATTGATTCTATAGGTTTATAGGTGGACATCCAGATGTCAATCCAGTTTTCAATTAATATTCACAACAGAGGAAAACAATCATTTTATGGATTAATTGAATCTGTCTTTGCATATCAATGGCCAAAACTTTTTGTTTATGTAAAGATTTTTTCCCTCATAATTATATCTCTCTTAAGACAGAAGAGTAAACTGTAATTGATAAAAGTGTTCACATTTTTACAAATCTGACAAGTCTTACTCAAAATTCAAGACAAGATATTGAGCCAAGTCTACATATCTCAGATGACAATAAAGGAGCAATATAATTTCTCTGTCAACAAGGCTCTAACACAGAGTAACAGACAACAAACACCTAAAGTGTCAGTCACCTTTGCAGGCAGTTTTGAAGTTGGATTTTAGATTGAGTAGCTGTGATTTATTTTGATGTCAAAAAGTTATTCACATTTTTATGTGGGGAAAAAAAGTGGCAGATCACCAGAGTGTTAATTTTTAAAGTGCTACATGATAAATCAGCAGAGTGATTCTGGTCATCTCCCCGAATTTGACACAGAGATTTGCTTATTTATGGCATTTTAAGGTCTGAGGAGTTGATTTACATTTGCAATAACTTGGCCCCATTCATTTGCAATTAATGATTGGCATTTTTACTTTTATTTATTTTTATTGTTTATTCTACTACAGTTGTTCTAATTTTTCCCCCTTCATCCTCTCCCTGTTCCCACAATCAATCCCCACACGGTTGTCCATGCCCATGGGTCATTCATACATCTTCTTTGACTAATGCCTTCCCCTTCTCTTGGTATTTTTAAAATTACATGACTATAAATTGTCAGGCAGGAACAAACTTCCATTTAAAACATGAACATAATTTTGTTGTAACATTTATTTGTTTTAATTTTTAAAATACGATAGGATATAACACATTGCTAGTAGAATCTTCACTTTTTGTATTCCCCACCAAATATCATTTATAATCCTACATCCTCAGGAATAGCTTTTACAACCACCTCATTTTGTAGGTGAGGAAAGGGAGGCCCAGAGAGGGATGACTTTTCTAGGGTGGTTCTCTAACAGTGGTCTGGTTAATCTGGGGAGTTTGCTATGAGTGCTGACTACCTAGCCTACTCTTAGATGTGGGGCTGAACCCAGATAACAGGCTCTCCAGAACATGTGGACGCATGGCCTGATTTGGGATCCAAATTCAGAGGCAGATGGAAGGGGTTCAAACCCCATTTATATCGCTTACCAGCGATATAGATGGTGTCCTCATCTGTCAAGTCAGAAGGGCTAATTTTCCCAACCTTACAGGCTGTTTTAATGATGAAGTTTAATATGGGGAGTCCCTGGCATGCCATAGTAAGTTGTCAATAAATTATGCTTTCCCTCCTTCACCTTTAAACCCTTCCAGTGCATGCATACACACACATGCACACACACACAGCCTTCTGCCTCCTGCATTAATTGATTAATATTATGAAATTTTTGTTCTACATCCCACTGGTTAAAGGTCTTTAAAATGATCACTCTCAAGCAAAGTGTGAATCTCATGGAATTGGTTCAGTTCAGTGCTTGCTCTTTCAAAGGACAGTTTTAGCTGCTCTGTATCAGTGTAATATTCTATTCCTCATGTGACAGCAGCTGGAGAGAAAAATAATAGTATTTGCCATCCTTTCCCACCACAAATCCCTTTGTAATGAGGGTAAAGACGCCTTTTTGATTAAACTGGTTACCTTGGCTTTGTTTGGCAAACCTGAGCGAGGGCTGCAGAGGCAGGAGTTGTGAGGGGGAGCTGGCCAAATCACCAAATCAGAGAACAGATGGAGAAGTGAGGGCAGGACTGAGGAGTGTACACAGGAGAACCTGCAAAGAGGCAGGACCAGGAGAGTTTGGGAATAGTGGGATTTAAGGAGGTGGGTGATGAGTTCTGGACTTGCTGTGGATTCCCTATTTGTCATCTCCTGCATTAATGATTCCCCCCTCTCTGAGTCCTTTGGCATCCAATCCCCCTGTGTCCAGACTGACCTCAAGACTTGGTTTTCTTCTAGTTACTCTTGTATTTGTCATGGGAAAGCCACATGCAGGACTTTCTCACATATTCCTCAAAGAGAGAGTATGCCAGACTCTAATTGAATAGTAAATGCAGAGTGGGGAAGTAGAATCAGACACCAGGGACTAATGGGGGCAATTTTGGATTTTGCCTCTCTTCAGATGTGGGAGATAGAAGTGAGTAGCTGAAAGCCTCCCTTCTCTGCGTGCTATTTATAGAGCGGTTCTTTGTTATCTAGTTCATCCTCTCAAAATATTGTTATGTAACAGCTTTAAATTAATTTCATGTCATCTGTCATGAACTCAGGTGGGCAGTTCTAGCTTGGGGTCTCATGTGGTTACAATCAGAAAGTAGCTGGAGCTGGAGTCATCAGAGGATTTGAATGGGCTCCAACATGTCTCCTTTCCTCTGGCCTCTGGGCTGGGTTGGCTGGAACAGCTCATGGATGGCCAGGCATCTCTCTTCTCACATTGCCTCTCCATGTTGATAACCTGGGCCTTCTTATAGCATGGTGGCCTCAGATCTCGTAAATGTTGCCTGGCTTTCTCCAGAGTGCATCTTCCGAGGCAGTCATGAGGAAGCTGCAAGACTTCTTTTGACGTAGCCTCACAAGTCACATAGCACTACTTCCAGCAATTCTGTCAATTACAGAGGACCAGCCCAACCACAGTGTAGGAGGGACAGACTGACAGACATGAAGATATAGGGAGTCATGGTTTATCAGAGGGCCACCTTTGGAGAATAGCCTCACTGATCTTAAAGGCTGAGCTGTGAAATGGGTGATGGGATTTTATACCTTTTTTTGAAACGCAAAGGGAGGGAAAGTTAACTTAATATGGGAGGGCTGCAAAAGTTGAGGCGCAGCATTTTTTCCAGTAAGCTTGGCCGTCTTTGCTGAGCCCGGCACTATGTAGCCATTAGCAGGCGGGCAATGCTTTGCTTTATGAGGCAATTATTCCAACACACTCTATTCAAAATACACATTAGAACTTAACCTTCTGAATCCTGAAGTAGCATTTTTATCACCCAACATTAGAAAAGAGACAGAGTCAGCATATTCCCCCCACCTCGCTTTTATGATCTGGTATCGTTAATAAAGCTTTGGGCAAGGACCTTCTCCAATTCTTCTGGATAATTTGTGACACAAAAGGCATTCTATGATACAATTGTCTGTTGACTTATTTGGTAACAGAGGAAACATGTGGCTCATTTAAAAAATAAAGTCAGAGAATTAAACAATCCAAAGAAATCTTTCCTCTCAACAAGGTGAAGCAGGTCCAGTATAGAGATGTGATGTTATTGGATATGCACAAGTAGAAATGGGAAGTTAATATGGAATTTCTAATTAGGGTCACATGCTAATGAACTCCCTCTTCATGTTAGTTTTATGCTGCTTCAGAAATTTTTTATCATATGCTTAAAAATTTATGGCCAGAAACATTAATGAAAATGAGGCGTGAATTGGAAATTGTGTCATTATGGAGATGAGGGTGGCCCGGCATTGCTGATTTTCAAGGAGGTATCTTTTATTGCCTTTTTCGAGAACTGAGAAATGACACAGGTAAAATTAATGGTAAGGCGTATTCTCTATCCTGACACAGGCGGTGTGGTTATATGTAAAGTTATAAAAGTTTGATTTTAATAAGATTTTGAATTAATTATAAGAAGAATATTAATCATAATTGACAGTCATTTATCAGAATAAAACTTCACCGTCTAAGTAATATTATAGTTCTTAAGTGCATGAAGATATGCATTTTCTTTTTCTCTGGGCTTTGTCTTTTCGGAAATTAAAACCCACCTTTGCAGAATACCATGGATTGGGAAGCACCTGCTTTTTCATCTGTGAATATTCACTAGAATTCAGATTGTATTTTAAAAGGATCTCTGCTTGCTAAGCTTGGGGGACAGGCAGATTTTGTGAAGCTGCGTTCATGAAGAGGGGAAAGAGCGCAGACATATTAAACTTTCTCTCTTTTTAATCTCTGAAAAACTGTTGTTTTCAATACATCTGATAACTGTCAGATTTGAATGGATTTTCAGAAAGGTGCATTTCAAATTTGTAAGAATTGTATCTTAAACTTATCACAGCAGGAATGAATGCAAAAGTCAGAAGAAAATCTTATTTCTAGGCCAGCTCTTTAGTGAGTGACTCTCTCTGTCTCTCTCTCTCTCTGTCTCTCTCTCTCTCTCTCTCTCTCTCTCTCTCTCTATCTATCTATCTATGTATCTATCTATCTATCTATCTATCTATCTATCTATCTATCTATCTCCATTTGCTTTGAGCTCAGGGCACCAGCCACTCTTCAGGTGACCCCTCTTTCCTATATCCCTTCCCCTGGCCCATCTCAGCTTCATCCAAACGTACCCTTCTTGAGTGCAGGAGTAACCTTCTTTCTCCTTTCTCCCCTTCTCTCCACCTGCCCTATTTCTTTCTCTCTCCTTGCTTCCTAAAATTGTTCTAGTAACCAGTTTGGATTTGTGGGGTTGTTTTTTTCTTCACACCAAGCAATTCTTTAACACATGCTGAGTGTCCTGCAACTCAACTCAATTCTGACACTGTACCTGGAGACAGCATCAGATCCCACAGTTTAAGGGCACAGTCCTACCAGACTACCTCCTCCCCCAACTTCAGATGCCAATTTCAAGTCCAGGTTGCCACCTGTGCATCTGACTGACTGGCTGTAGAGGGGAGGTTTCCTCAACCCCTTCACTGGGTTCAATTAACTTACTAGAGCAGCTCACAGAACTCAGAGAAACATCTACTTGTTACATCACAGGTTTATTGTAACAGGATATAATTCCAGAAACAGCCAGGTGGAAGAGATGAGCAGGGAAGGGTCTGCAGGAAGGGGTTGCAGAGCTCCCATGCCCTCTCTGAGTTTGCCACCCTCCCAACATCTCTGTATGTTCAACAATCCAGAAGCTCTTCCTACCCTTCCTTTTGGGTTTTTATGTAGGATTCATTACATAGGCATGATTGAATAAATCACTGGCTATTGGAGATTGATTCAACCTCCAGGCCCTCTTCCCTCCCTGAAGATGGGGGGCTGGAGTGGGGCATGCGGATGATTGAAAGTTCTGATCTTCTGATCACATGTTTGGTTCTCCAGGCAACCAGCCTGCATTTTAGATGAGGGCCATAAGTCACCTCATTAACATAACAAGAGACACCTTTGTTGTTCTTACTGCTTTCAGTAGGTTTTAGGCTTGCTCTATGCACTAACCCAGGACAAAGACCAAACATATATTTCTTATTGAAAGCCACAATATCACACCTGCCCTGCCCTGGAGGGAGGTCCAGCACCTTGTTTCCCTGATTGTCCTCCTCTTACTTTAGAGAACCAGAGGAGGATACAGAACCCAGTTGTTAACCCCTGCAATCAGCACATGCCCTTTCATCTGTAGAGATTGGTTCTAGGATGGCTGTGTGATGCAAACCAGGACTGTAAGACTAAATGCCTGGGGGATTAATCTGGAAGGATGGAGCCCCTGGTTTTCTGACCTCCTAGGGAGGACCTGTGGAGAGTAAGGTACACAGAGGACAGCAGAGTAAGCCAGGCAGACAGTGCTGTCCAGAGAACAATGGAGCCCCAGGGCTCCTCCCTTTGTGAACTCCACCTCTATATCAGTGTCCTGGGGCTGCCACAACAAATTATCTCTGACTTGCTGACTTACAACTACACAACATTATTATTTCATGGTTCTGAAGACCACAGATAAAAGGTGTCTGCACGGCCACACTCCCTCTGAGGGCTCTAGGACCTTGCCTTACCTCTTACAGCATCTGGTGGCTCGACATGTTCCTTAATTTATAGCAGAATAATTCCAGGCTCTGCTTTTGTTTTCATAAGGCCCTCTTGTGAGTGTGTGCGTGAAACCTCCCACTCCTTTCTTTTATAAGGACACCCTTATTGGATTTAAGTCCCACCCTATATGCAGGATGGACTCACCTAGAGACCCTTGACTTAATTACATCTGCAGACTATTGCCAGAACAGTTACATTCATAATGTTAGGAGTTAGGGCTTGGACATATCTTTTTTGGGGGACACAATTCAACTTGCTAGAAGCAGTGTAACATTTTCTGCTGTGTAACTTACTTATTAATACATTTGTTCCCACTGAAGAGTCCTAGTTAACATACCCCCTGTATCTGTGGTCTCCTCTCCTGATTTCCCTCCCTGGAGATTGGGGAGTTGAGGGGCGCTGAAAGTTCTGACCCTCTAATCACGTTTCAAAGCTCAAAAGGACCATATAGATAATTCAGGTCAATACCTTAAAATAAAGCTTGGGGTGCTGGGAGAGATCTTGCCCACCCCTCAGCAATGTGCATGGCTAGGGAAGAAAGAAATGCTGACTCCCAGGCAGAGCTTTAGCTCTATAACACTGGGATCTGAAACACAATTCATTGCGTAAAATGCCGAGAGCAAAGATCCAGACAATGCCATCTCCTCCTTCATTGAGGAAGTAGAGATCCACCGTGCCTGCATGACAAGCTTGGGTTCTGCCCTCTGATTGGTCCCCCAACTAGCACATGACACGTATATTTTTAGAAGTCATTTACTGGCTAATTTTGTGTCAAGAAGTAGCATCAAAAGCAACTATTATGTTGTCATAAAACTAGCGGCTCCCAGGGTCTTTCCCTCATGATTGTTTATTTTTGATGATTGATTTTTCAACTTTGCAATAGTGAGAATAAGGTCCCAGCACCATTTTCAGAATTTTAAAAACCTCATGTGAAATCACAATGCTTTGCTTTCAGTTGGACTTTTAAGCAAGTGGTGGTAACATCAGGTACTCATGTTCCTCTGACCCATTGGTCCATAATTGAATGTACAATACCTTAGATGATCTGCTGGCAAAGGAGTCAATGACTCTATAGAAACTTAAAACTTACATTTTTGATTGAAAAAATTACTATTGAGAAGCAGTTAAGAACTTCTCAGCAGGGCCGTTTGGAAAACTTGAAGCTAGGAGGTCCTTTGAAAGAGCCTGGTTGGCCTCCCTGCTCACCAGATCCTTGCTGTGTGACCCTGCGCAACTCACTACTCCACCTGTCTAAGCTGATTTTCTCCTCTGTAAAATTAAGCCAGGCTAATTGCTCCTTTCAGGATTACAGGAAATAACAAATGCAAAGCACTTAGTGCCTGTGTGACATATATTAGGTGCTTAATAAATAATATTTGAAATGATTAAGAGGGTTACTTTATTATCTTTAGACATCTCTCCTTCCCTGGAGTGTGGGGATGCAAGTATTATAGGGCTCCTCCCTGGATCGTGAGGCAGGTTTATCCAGGCTCTGTGTCCATGGGTCTTGGCCAGTGCAGCTGTACTACAGAGTTGCCTGTGCAGGGGATTATGGGAGAACGTGAATCACTGATTCAAAGGGAATCACTGCTTCCTTGCATTGTACTGAGGTATAAATACTTCTGAGGTGTGAAAACGGGAAAGTTTGTGGCCAGAATGACCACGCACATAGATGAACCTAACCTCCATTGTGATTTTTGGAAACATGAGTAGAGTGACCACATTATCTAAATATAAAAAGGCAGATGTGATTGGCAACAAGTGGGGATGATCATAATAATGTTTTGGTCTCCTCAGGTGCTTTCAGCATTACAAGCCCTCACTTAAGTCCTGTGTTTATTTAACTCATATAATCTGCACAGAAATACAATCTAAACTATTGTATTGATGAGGAAAATGAGGCACAGGGAGATTAAGTGGTTTACTCAAGGAAATAAGGGGAGATAGACAGCATCAAGCAGTGGGGCTTCAGTACCAAGTTCTTGATTGGTATTGTTTGAGAGGAAGGAACTTTTCTCTACCCTTCTAGGTTCTTCCAGTTGGCCTAATAATTAAATCAACATGAGGCAGATTAGGAAGAGAAAATGACCAGATTTAATTGCATATGTATGTATGGGAACCTCACTTCACATACATGAAAGGTTTAGAAAGAAAGTTAAAATGAAGCCTATATAACATCCTGAGATAAGGATGAGGTAAGGCACCTTGGAGCTTCAGAAGGGAGGAAGGTCATTGCAAGACGATAAGAAGAGCAGATGTTCAGTAATTAGAAGTTTGCCCTGCCCTATAGATAGGTCATAAAACTTATTTCTTGTAATAACTCATCATGGGCAAGTCCCCTAATTTAAATTTTTAAGGGAGAGGTCAAAGCTTTTTATCAGCCCACAGGGTCTCAATCACCTTCAGCTCAAAATAATCCACATGCCAAAGTAACATTTCTTGGGAAAGCCTGTTCTGAACCCCTTCAGTATTCATAGGGCCTTCTAGTGGGAATAAATGCTCTCAAAAATAGGGAGTATTTTAGAAAATCTCAGATATGTGTTCCCTCTAGGGCTTTCTGAGTAGTGATTTATAGAATCCTCAACAACAGACCGGGAGCTTATGCAAGGAAGGCATGGCTCTGCTAAAAGCACACACTTACACTGTCATCAGAGACCATGCTACCCCTGTGAGCCAGTCACCTTCCTTTCTCAATCCCTCCCTCCACTCACCGTGGCCAGGCCGGGGCCAAAGTGGATTTAACAAGCATCTCATGTTACCAGGCACTGTTCTAGACTGAGGATATGATGTGAGCTGTGTCAGAACCACTTCTGGCTCTATGAGAGCACATAATCTAGGCAGAAAGACAACCTTAAAGCAATAGTTTCAGCAGTGTTGGGAGGAAAGGTGCACGGCTTTATGAGCAGAGATTCACAAAGGACTGAGGTTAAGAGGGGACAGTGTCTCTTGCCATCAAAGGAGCGGGGACTCAAAAGTGCTCATTAGCTGGTGAGAGGGGTGGAGAAGAAGGGTGATCCAGAGAGATGGATCAAATTGTGCAATGGCTTTGATTTTAGAAGAAAATAAAGGATAAATAAGTTAGTTAAAAGCAAAGACTGGAAAATATGGGGTCATGGAGCAAGAGGTGAGGTGGAGATGATGGTGATGCTATTAGAGGCCAGCTCATGTAGGATGAATTCAAGTAGAACATTTTTTTAAAGTATATTTTATTGATTTTGCTGTTACAATTGTCCCAACTTCTTTCCCTTTGTCTGCCTCTTCCCAGTACCCCCCTTCCCACCAGCAACTGCCTCCCATCCTTAGTTCACGTTCATGGGTCGTGCATGTAAGTTCTTTGGCTTCACCCTTTCCTGTGCTAGTTTTAACAATCCCATCTATTTTGTTCCTACCAATTATGCTTCTTGATCCCTGAACCATTTTCCCCTTTCTCCTCCTTCCCCCTCCCACCTAATAACCCTCCAATTGATCCCCATGCTTATGATTCTGTTCCTGTTCTGGTTGTTTGCTTAGTTTGTTTTTATTTTATTTTTTAGATTCTGTTGTTGATAGTTGTGAGTTTGTTGTCATTTTAATGGTCATAGTTTTGATCTTCTTTTCCTTAAACAAGTCCCTTTAATATTTTGTATAATAATGGCTTGGTGATGATGAACTCCTTTAGCTTTACCTTGTCTCAGAAGCACTTCATCTGCCCTTCCGTTCTAAATGATAGCTTTGTTGGATAGAGTAATCTTGGTTGTAGGTCCTTGTTTTTCATCACTTTGCATTCTTCTTGCCAGTCCCTTCTTGCCTGCAAAGTTTCTTTTGAGACATTAGCTGACAGTCTTATGGGAACTCCTTTGTAGGTAACTCTCTTCTTTTCTCTTACTGCTTTAAGGGTCTCTCTTTATCTTTAACCATTAGCATTTTAATTATGATGTGTCTCAATGTGGTCCTCTTTGGATCCCACTTATTTGAGGCTCTCTGTGCTTCCTGGACTTGTATGTCTATTTCCTTTGCCAGGTCAGGGAAGTTTTCTTTCATTACTTTTCAAATAAGTTTTCAATTTCTTGCTCTTATTCTTCTCCTTCTGGCAGCCCTATGATTCAGGTGTTGGTTTCTTTGCCTCCTCAATTTGGTAACCTCTCTGTGTTTATATCTATGTATTGGGTAGAGCTGCTCTGACTCCATGTCTTGATAATATGGACTAATGTAGTAGGTGTCTTGTAGGGTCCAGTGGCACAGCCTCCCCTATACCCAAGCTGAGTGCTCGAGGTGTGCCTTTTGTGTGGGCTAAATACACCCTCCTCTTGTAGTTGAGCCTATATTGCTATTGGCAGGTCAATGGGAGGGATTTACCAAGGCCAGTCAGCTGCAAGGACTGGCTGTGACCATTAACCACCAACCTCCACCTGTGGAGGATCAGCTGTGCAGGAGCAGGGTGCTGGTGCTCTGACATGATCTGTAGCTGCCCACTGGGTGTGCTAGCCCTGGGGTTTCCTGGGTGTTGCAGGCTAGGGTCAGCCCCACCTGTGTTTTGCCAGGGGCACCCTGCCTGAGCTATAAAGCAATCTGAGATGGTTGCTACTTGTGATGAGTGTGGAGATTCCCAGGTGAAGCCAAGCTGTGAATTTAAGCTGGCTGCTGGTAGTGCTGGGCCTTGAGCTCACTGAGGCCAGCTGTTGCTTGATTGATAGGACTTAGGAAGTTGTGACGCTTGAGCCAAGACCAGCCATTCATATGGAAAAGTAGCTCTGGACTTGTAAATTGGGTGGGGTGGAGTCTCTGGGGATCTCCAAGGAGGGTCAAATAGAGTTAGCCAGGTTGATGGAGTCTCAGACATGGCATCAGCCTGCCAGCTTTGTGTGGGGAGGGCCCAGAAAAGAGACACTGGCTTCTGCTCACTCTGATGCCAGACACTTCAGTTCCTCCCTGTACACCACTGGTGCCTTTCAAGCTGCTACCTTGGTGCTGGAGCTCAGAGGGAGTGAGTCTGAGTAGGTGAGTCCGCGTGTGGGTTCTTTAAGATGAACTGCTTCAAGCTCCAGCAGTTTTTACCACTAATGCAATCCCTGCCAGTTTTTGCATCCAGAAGTTGTGGGGACTTACCTTCCTGGCACTGGAACCCTGGGCTGGGGAGGCCTGGTGTGGGGCTGGGACTACTCACTCCTGAGGTATCCTCCCAAATTTTTATTCACCACATGTGGGCGAAGGACCAGCCCATCAGCATCTGTACCCCTCTCACACATCTTGATGGATATGGTTTCTTTAATTTCATAGTTGTCAGACTTCCATTCAACTTGGTTTCTGATAGTTCTGAGTGAGAGTTGTTCTATATTTTAGTTGTCATTTTGATGTGGTTGTGCAAAGAGGTGAGCCATGTCTGCCTATGCCACCATCTTGGCTGGATCCCTCCTCAAGCACAACATTTTGATCTAAATCCTAAATACAATGAGAAGTCACTCTAATCCTTCTTTCAATTCCCTTCCCTCCCCTTCCCCTTCCTCCCTCCCTCCCTTCCTTCCTCTCTCTCTCTCCATCATTTATCTTTTTATCATCTATCTGTATTTATTTATATGTCCACTCATCTTTCTATCTATCCATCCATCCATCATTCAGCAGCAGGCTGAGGGTATCATTTTCCATGAATAGGAAGGCAGATCAGACAGAGTGACATGTCCGTGGGAAGGCCACTTAGGGGTTATAATAAAAAGGCATGGAGTTTGAGCCAGGATGGTGGCAGTGGGTAGATCTGAGATGCGTTAGGAAGAATAATAGAAATACTATACAGTAAGTAACCTGACCCACATATGTGTTCCCCCACACAGCTCTAAGTATCATCTGCTTCCCCACTGGCCCTTGCTTCGCTATCCTAAGCACAGTTTCATGAACTGGGAAGAATTTGCTCAAGAATTGTGTTGCTCTCTTCAGGGCTGGGTCCAAGACATTGGACACCGTAGATCTTCATCAAAACAGGCATTCTTAAATCATCTATGTCCATCTGCCTGTGGAGCTGTGGATCCCTGGCCATCCATGGGCAGCAGCAGGTGACCAAACCATAAAAGTATGATTTCAAAAAGAGAGGGACTAGAAACAACTAGATGTACCTTCTTAAGGAATTGGATTGTCAGTCTGAAAAAATACACTCCTTATCACTGCTCCGATTCCTCCCACCAACTGTTCCTCTGCCCCGGGTGCCAGAAGGATGAAAACGATCTGGGAGAGAGGCTGGCAGTTCTGCTGATGACAGCGCAAAGGCAGCGTCTGCTCTTGTAAGGAAGCTGCGCGGTCTCCCAGGGCTGGGAGGCGGTGGGCACAACCCCACGATGTGGGAAAGCCCCCCGAAACAGATCTCCTGCTCTTTGCTTGCACCCTGCACTCCCCGCACAGCAGGCCTCGCCACTCCGCCTCAGGAGTTGGAACCTCTTCTTCCTGGGTCAGCTGTGTTTCCCCTTTCCATTCAGAGTGACTGACAGCCTCTTCTCTGCCATGCCTTTAACTCAGCAAGACCCCCAGGCAAGCTGTTATTCTGAGAGAAGAGCTTTGAAAAGCAGCCTAGTGAAATTAGCAGTGATGGAAATGATGAAAACGTTTCATTTTTTTTTCCTTTGCTTATTTCCCCCCCTTATGTAGGCATTTTACATGATTTTTCATGCTCGCATCTCATTCAGGCCAATTAGGACATCAAGACTTCTCCATGCTTTTGGCTAAAGTTCTTGAGGCGCGTTTTCACAGAGCCGTCAGAGAGATTTAGAAGAGAAAGTCTGGCAGAAAAAACCTCAGAAGGACATGCGGGTGTGAGTGACGGATCCTTCTCATTCTGTCAGTATCAGTGTGCATTTACATAATGTGCCATCTCCCAGAGGACTCCAAGAAACCCACAGGAACCTCTCTGCATCCTAGTACACCCCCCTTTCTCTCAGCAGCTGGTCTCCCCTCCCTCCTCATTGCCTATTACCTGGTAAACTGGTTGATACCTTCATTACCCCAAAATGTGTTAATCCAGGTGCCTTTTTAGCAAAACCTGTGTGCCTTCTGGCTGCTGGAGGCTGTTCGTGACTCTTGGCTCTATGTCAGCATTCACATAATAAGCTCATTAGAGGGAAGCACCAGTCCCCAGTCACCAGGTGAGTGGGTGCTCAGGAAGTGTACTTTGAGAGACAGAAGACATCAGAACAAAGCCCGGAGGTAGGAATCTCCTGTCCCTCTCCTGCATTTAATGCAGTCCCCTGAGCAGAGGTGTCAAGACAAGTTATCAGAATGACCTGCTAATGAATTGGTTAAGAGCACTGGTTTTGGAGTCATTCAGACCACTCTTAGCTCTGTGACCACCAGATAGCTAAATTAACCTCTCTGAGTCCCAAGAACCTTCACCTGTCAAGTGAGAATGAGAGTGAAGTTCTGTGAAGAACTTGGTGATCATGGATGAAAATGCTTAGGCAGTTATTCAACAATATTTAAAGCAGGGCTTAGGGTGAGTTGATTGAGGCAGTGCCCTGCAAGTACACGTGTAGAAACTGTCTTTATTTAAAATTTTGACATTTTGTCCATTTTGCATTTTTTATATTTATTTTGATTTTGTAACAGATTGTGTTATAAAATATGGTTTATCTTGATTAGGACAGAGTTGTCTGGTGCCCCTTCAGTTTTGTGCCTGACCCTAGTCAAGGACCTAATTTTTAACATCAACCACATGAAGGGGCTTCACTAATTGCTGGGCATGCAATGGTGTGACACCCAAAATGCTTTGAGTGATGTATAGCAGCTTTCCAAGGGTGGCACAGAAAGGGGCATTTGCTATCTGATATCATGAGAAGTCCTTCTAAATAAGAATAGACGGTAGGTTCAGAGATTCAACATCATCATCAAAGAGTCACCTGGAGTATTTCTGTCTAGAAACTTATATTTTCTTTTATTTTATCAATGTACTGGCTTGGCCCTTACGCTTAGCCTTTCTCATTTCCAAGACAGGTAATGTAGGTCCAATTATGACATGTACAGACGACAAGATTGGCTCGATAAACAGCTGCCCCTACCCCTGCGCCTTCTCTTAAAGTCTCATTAGCCAGAATTAGGTTCAATGCTTGCAGAGAGTCCAGGGAAAGTGACTACCTGGAAATTTTAGCCTCCGGAGAAGGAAGTAGGCTCTGCCAGGAAGGAAGGACTACTTTCAGGCCACAAATTAGTCTGTGCTGTGCTGCCTCTTCCATCTGAAACACACACACACACACACACACACACACACACACACACACACACACACAACTTCCTGCCCGTATTGGGCTGTAGAATAGTAGGGGAGAAAAAATAGCTTTTTTTTTCTACCCTTCTAAGTTCTCAACTGGGACTGCTGTAACAAAAGACAGAGTCACAAGAGAAAAGCATACAGATATTCAATGTGAGTTTTACATGACATGGGCACTTTCATAAGGAAATGAAAGGACCAAGAAATCATTTAATTTGAGTGTTTTTTGCTAGACTTGTGAAAGAGTGGAAAATTATGAACAAAAATTATGGGACAAACGATATAAAGTACAGGTAGTAAATGGGGAAACTTAGCAGGGAAGTCCAGATTCCTCTCGGAGTTCCTTTGTCTTCAGAGGTAAGGCTGCTCCTTTCCTCTGGGCACAGGGAGAGCACATCTCATGTAAGGGTCGCCTGACCCGCTTCAGGTGAGGGGCAGAAAGTCCTTTCTGCACAGGCCATTTCTCAGGTCCCTTCAGCTTAAAATATTCAGTCAACCACAGCACTATATTTGGAAACATTTCTTCAACCCCACCAGAATATTTACCACATTTATTCAACCAATATTTTTTGAGGTTGATGCTACCTGCACCAGATATAGTGATGAATAGGACAGACCCATTTTCCAATCACATGGGACTTGCAATAGAGTGAGGGCATGACAGACCAGTAAATGAATAAGTTCACTAATAAATAGGAAGAAAATTATTAGAAAATAATATTTGCTGTGCAGATATTCAAATTAGAGAGATGGGTTCTGGCGGGCAGCTGAACTGTCACCTTAGGTTGGCTTTTCCTGGAAGTCCTTCCTAAGAAATTCCTGTAAACCAAGTTAGGAATGAGAGGAGAGCGCCAGCCACAGAAACAGGGAAGGGACTGTCCAGGGGAAGGAACAGACACTAAGGCTGGAAGTGGAGAATGGGTTGGCTGTTCTGGGGAGTAGAGTGAAAGGGTCCAAGAAGGTTTTGGAGGGATCGGCTGGGGCTATGTCACATGGCCTTCTAGGTGGTGGCTGTGTGCGTTTGTATGTGTAAACTACTGGAGGGTTCTGAGCAACAGAATGACTCCACAGTTTACGTATTAAAGGATCACCAGCTGTTATGGGGAACGTGGAGAATGAAGACAGAGATTCCAACTCAGAAGCTATTATAATAGTCCCAGCCAGAGGTGACAGCAATTGTGACTAGCACATTATGAGTGGAGATGTAGGAAGGTGGATAGATTGGGGATATGTTGTTCCAATAAAGGTGACAGGCCTGTTCATATTGCATGTGAAAGGAGAGGGGAAGAGAGGAAATGGAATAAGACAGAGAAAGCATTTACAAGAGCAGCAACAGTGTGGGGAAGGTGGAAATTGGGCTGGTTGGGGAAAAAACAGGGTGTGAGCTGAGCAAGAGACCCCCACTCTAGACAACGCTTCCACAAGAGTTTTGCTATGAAGTATTGCAGAAAGAAGAGAGCAGAAAGTCAGGGCTTTTTTCTTCCAAGAGGGAAATATTACAGCACATAATTTTATTCCATGGTGGTAAAAACACATAACTTAAACTTCACCATGTTAACCATTTTTGAGTGCATTGTTCAGTAAAGTATATTTACATTGCTGTGAAACAGAGCTCCAGAACTTTTTAATCTTTTAAATCAACCTCTCTAACTGTTGAACAATAACAGCCCACTTCCGTCTATCTCCAGCCACTGGAAACCATCATTCTTTCTGTGTCTATGAATTTGACTACTTTCAATACCTCATTTATGTGGAATCTTATAGTACTGGTCTTTTTGTGACTGGTTTATGTCACACAGAATAACGTCCTTAAGGTTTATCCATGTTGGAGAATGTGCCAGGATTTCCTTCCTCTCTAAGGCTGAATAATGTTCCATTGTGTGTATATAAGGCATTTTCTTTACTCATCTGTTGATGGACATTTGGGTTGCTCCCACTTTTTGGCTATTGCGAATAATGTTGCTATGAAACATGAGGGTGAAGAGAGAGTACAGCACATGTTCTTCCTGATTGGAATGATACATAGGGAAGGTGTTGATTATTCAGAAGAACCAGAAAATTGCCAGAGCAGATCCCTCAGAAACACCAGTTTAAGTGAGTGGCTGTCTCTGATGGGTACAGGGGCAGGGGCTCCTGTCCCTAAAAACAAGTGGGAAATCCACCTGTTTTTGGTGTCAGGTGGGTGAAGAAATTTCTGTTTAAATGCTGGCATTTTCTCAAAGAAGCTAGTGATAAGGCCATCAGCTTCAAGTGTGTGTGTGTGTGTGTATGTGGAGGGCTGTCTGGGGCATCAGAGGTGCCTTCCCTTAATAGACTGCATGATCAACATAAGTACTTGAAATCAAGTTGATGCATTTCCTTGTGTGCCATGCAGACAAAATAAAGCTCAGCTTTGTTGTCAGACAAAAGCAGCACTTATTATAATGGTTGGCATTTCAGAGATAATTCAACTATAAGAGATAATAACACATCAATCAGGCAGGAAGCATTTTGCCCAGTAATACCAACAGTATAATAGGCAAATAATAGACTGTTCTGGAACCAGCCAGGAATTTTCTTTGCCTGAAACACTCCTATTTCTAGCAGACGCTTAACGTGGATTTTTTTTCACCTTCTATTTGGAGAGTCTGTTTATTTCTTTCTTCCCGAGGGTATGGTGAGATAGAGATTGTGAATGGTGAGGACTTTTTATTGTTTTTGACAGTTAGCAAAGATACTTTTCTTCTTTAGAACTGGGCCACCAACTGAAAAATAAACCTGTTTCAGATTTGTGAGTCCAGCATATTGAATGATGTGATGGTCGCTTTTAGGTTCCAGGGAGTCTGACTGCACTTTTTAACGGGGGATGGTTAAGCCCATATGAGTCCAGGGGCCTGCGTCAGTCTGTGTCTGGACTGATGCCACTGCAGTAGATAATAGTCCAGTTTCTGGTGACAGAAATCACATCCTTTATTTCCATTTCTGGAAGACTATCAGGATGAGGGGACACTGACTGAAGTCCCCTTTGCATTCCTTCTCCAACCCTAGCTCTGCACGCTCTGGAGACTGCCATGCCACACAGCTCAGAAAGCTTCCCCTATAGCATTCCTTTCCACTTGTCATAATCAGGACTTGCCAGGCCCTTCCCTTGCTTCTCCTCCTCTTATCCAGGCCACCCTCATGGTCAGTGTTCCCCAAAGGCCCTTCTTCCTGGGAAAAGGCAGCTGGGGCTTCACCCTCACTCTATTTTTTCTTTTTTTAAAGCATCATTCCAAAAGAATTTTGTTCTCCTTTTGCCCTTAATTCTGAAAGGAAAGGAGGAGCCAGACACACATTATTACCTTTCCTTCTGCCACCATTATATAACAATATAGGGGGGAGTAAGAAGAGAACACTGGCTCAGCAACTCCTCTGGGCTCGGAGTGAGCTGGAAGGTGCTTCCTGCATTTAGCATCCAGCACTAGCTTTCTGGTCCATACTCTGGGACTAAGGAAAGGAGACCCCTGCGCATACAATTTAAGAGAGCACCAAAAAACTGTGTAATCAAGAAAAGTCATATTTTAATGCAAATAAACATGATTAATGTAAAAGTCCACAATGCATAAAGTATTATCAAAATTGTAAATAATGGCATCTAGGTGCAGAGTTGGGTCATATTTGTGTTTAAAATTTTCATATTGATCACCATGGGTTTTTGCATTAATTTATTTTTTAAATAAAAACAGCACTTAAATATTATGGCTCTTGATTACTGACATTTTGGTGCCCCTTAAGTTTTGTGCCACAAGTGAGTGCCTCACTCACGTTACCCTAACTCTGGGCCTCTTTGTGGCTGAACTTCTCCATCTCTGTGCCTCTCTCTAATGACTGCTTCTTCCCACCTCACTCCCTGATAACTGCCCGAGGTCTACCAATTGTCATACTACAGAAGATATCTTGATTGAGCTGATGTATTGGCCAGCCCACCGATAGTTGCCTTTGCTCCTGGCAAATTCCACTGATCCAGTCAGATATGGTGAGCGTGGAATCCTTCAGACCCAACCAAGGCTAACTGTACAAAAGTCACTATTCAAAGGAGCGATAGACTTGGCTTTAGTCCAGTTTTCTTGGGGGCATTGCTGTACCAGTGCACATATGTGAATGATGCCTACGAGAAATTGATCAGGTGTTTATTGCCCATTCTATAGATGAGGAAATTGAGCTACATGGTCAGAATTTTAGTCCTTCTCCACAGATTTCCCTCCTTGGTGCATCAACTTGGGAAGAGCCCTGCTCATATGCTCATAGGCTGAAGGTTTCTTATACACCTTAGGATCTTAAAAGTGTGATCTGCAAAAGCTTTTTTTTTTTTTTTTTTTTTTGGTGGATATTTAGCAACTTCCTGAGTAAGGAGATAATTTTAATATGTGATAATAGTAGTAATAAAATTAGCATCAATTACTTATTTTTCCTAGGAGTTCTACATAAGTTATTTCTATAGCTCCATGAGATAAGGATTATTATTTCAGAGAAGGAAACCAGGCACAGAGAGAAAAAGAGACTTGCTTAGCTGTACTGAGGGCAGGAATTTGAAGGTGGGCAGTCTGGCTCTGGAGCACAACCTCTGAACTTCTCCATTCTACTGCCAACAAGCCCGCTTCTTTCCATGACTAAATGAAGTGAACTGGATTTTCAGAATCCAGTTTCCAGAGGCAAACATTGTTACGTATACATCTGTGCTTTTTCTCTGATACGCCTCTGAGGTTCATAGCTCAGGACTGCTGATTCCCCTGGACCCCGAGACTCTCGTCACTCGGCCCAGCTGATAATCACTGTAGCCCTTGTGCTAGCCTGGTGCTGGGCACATGAGCAGCCTCTGGGTGAACGTTGTTTGAAACAGGCTGGAGAAATGCTGAATAAAAGCCACATTTTGAACAGAAAAAAGCCCTCTTTTCCCATAGACAGGATGGATCAAAGGTACCTGGGGCTTGTTTGCTGTAGCTGGGTAACCTGTGTCCCAGTCTGGTCTGAGAACAAACACACGAGCAGGGAGGCTCTCTAGAGACAATGAGAAGAGGTGCGTCTCTGAAGCTCCCCAGAAAAAAATAAATGAACTTTTCGCACAGTTATCTAGGGTTGCCTTGTAAGGTGCTCAGCACTGTCCTGTGTCTTTGTTTCCTGGCTCCTCCAAGTCCCTCCCTCCTCTTAACCTTCCCTGCTCCCCACTGTCCCTGGGTGTCAATTACAGCTGACTTAGCAGGCTCCAGCCCCCCAACACAACAGCCGGGTGTGATGCCTTGAGCCCCATGGCATAAGGCAGTGCAGCTAATTAGCCAGGCTTGGCTGTGCCCTCTGCTTCAGTTTGAAAAGCTTCTTGAAAAACAAGTTTCTGGCATTGGACTGCATTGCCTTGTACTTTATGCATGCTCTAAATATCTCCACTGTGGTACTAGTAGTCACATTTCATGCAAAAAAAAAATAAGATTTTTTCCTGTTGCTCCATTTTCAGCTGGTCTTTGAAATTCAGTGTAGCTGCCTATATAGATGTCATGTTGATGATGATGACAGCTAGCATTTACTAAGCAAATGATACCTTTCCAGAACAGTGATAAGCCCTCAATGCATATCCGCTCATTAGATTCTCATAGCAAGTAGGTTATATTTTTATCCCATTTTATAGCAGGGAAAGCTGAGGCATATAGAGGTTAAGTAAGTCACTTATGAGAATATAGCCCCTGCCTCTTTTCTTGTCTTTGTTCCATAGGTCTTCCACATATTTTCTCTTTTAACCCTCTCAATAAGCTTGTGTTCTTGTAGTCTCCTTTTTTTGCAGGGAGGGGGAACTGGACTTGAAATTTTGTGAATTTAAGTGGGGTGCTGTAAATCACAGAATAAGTTTGGAAGCAGGATTTGAACCCCAGCAGCTTGATTCTAGAGCTGAGGCTCTGTGGCCACACTATCGTCTCTATGCTAGGTAAGTGGCTTCTATCCCTTCAGGTAGTGTTCTTCATGTCATTGTGCCTGGGGATGCTGGGTGGTGAATGGAAACCTGGGCACCAGGCACATCTCTGTGAGGATCACCTCTGCCACCTGACAACAATTATTATGTAAGTTAGAGATAATCTATGTAAAATAGTATTCAGACACTCAACATGATTATTATGGTCTCAGATAAAATGGTAGCAAGAGTCAGACCTGAATATAAATCTTGGCTCTAGTATGAGTAGTGTTTGGAATGTTGGGAGGCTATTTAAATCCTCAAGTCTCAGTTTTCCCCTCTTTAAAATGTGAATAATAATAAAATACAGTAAAAGAGTAAAAACGTTGTGGAACTCTGAGCCACTGTAGGATTAAACACTGGGATATCAGTGTTCAGCCACGAGTAGCCTTTAGTGTAATTATGAATGTGTTAGTGGGTTCTGAGCAACATCCGTGCACAACAGAACCACTGAATTCAAGTGGAAGGAAAGTTCTCTGAAGAGAAGAAATCACAGTGATTTACAGCTTCTGTTCTTCCCCTTGTACCTTTCTATTGATTGAGGTGGCCGTATATTGTGATTAATTAAAATCAATACCTTCAAGTGGATACAGTGATGCTTTTTACAAAAGAAGAGACAGCAAGACTGTAGAAAGGGGTGTAACTTTCGATTGCAGTTGGGGAGCCCACCACTTTCCCCTCAGGCTGCAGAAATAACTTCTGTCTCAACAGAACATAAGTAAATAAGCATTTAAGGCATTGCCATCTTTGTGAGGTGTGGAAGACTCTGATCACTAGTCACATAACAGTGGCTGGTCTCCCAGAAAGGAAAAGTTGTGTTGGTAAGTATTTTACCATTTTCTCATGCTTACAAAACCCCAGGTTTGCTCAGCCTGGAAATATGCTCAGCTAGGTGTTTGCTCCGTTAGCCTCCTGAGCGGCTCCAGCAGCCATATGACAAGTTCCATTAGAAGAGCTGTAACTGGAAGTTTACTGTTGGTGTCTGGGGAAGCTTTTGATTTCTTCATGGAAGGTGACACCTCCAGGTGGCGCTCTCTGTCCTCCCACTCTTTCTCCTCAACTTTTATGGGGTAACAATAATAGGGTTGCAGCCACTGATTCACAACCATATGAGACGCTGCCTCTAAACAGAGCTGCTGAGCCAGCGACTGGACAGGCTACCCCTGAACTCATGCCATGGGAAAAAAATTAATCTTTTATTTAGTCATGCCTCCACAGTTAGGATTTCTATTTGTAACCAAAATAACTTAAAAGGTTATTGCAAATTTTTATTTCATATATAAGTAAGGGGTGATGTGTGTATGATATGGGGCATTAATTTTCCATATATCCTATTAGATTTTTTGTTGTTGTTAGATACAAGGACCTATTACTGTGTAACAGTCTGTCTTGTCTTTTTTTCTTTTAATCATTTTTTCCCCGCCAAAAACTCATTTGCTATTTTCAAACAGAGGAAAAAAATTAAGAAAAGCACAAAAGTTCACTTCTTACTTGCAAAATCCTCAATCTTTATTTGCATTTCTTGGCCCATTGGCTACCCATGACCAGAAAAATGTTTTTCAAGCTGATATTTTGACACAGGAATCAAAACAGTGTTTGGAAACCACTTTAATAAGTTTTGCTACAAAATTCCAGTTATAAAGAGATGTTAATATTTCTCAAGGAAGAAAAACAATACAGCCAAGACTCCAACATACCTGTATCGAATTTGGAGAAAACAATGAAATCAAAAAGTGAGAAGAACCTGTTCATCAGTGATGAGAGCAAGTACATTTTCACTTAGGTTAACTCTTTAATGGCAGAAGAGAATAGACATATTCCTCTGAATGGTGTGTGATATAATTTCTTCAAAGCCTCGTGCTTTTTCTTACATATTCATGTGCAATTTTTATCTTTTGTTACCATATATCCAGGTTGGTTTATATGACATAATGGGGGGCCTGTGCCAATCACTGAGCTGAATTAATGGTCCAGAGAGATGTCCTTGTTTATCTTATTGTGTTGCTATAAACTGACAACCAATTTGAGAGGCCTGAGAATTGTTCTGTAATCAGAAAACAAGTGCCCAAAGACAAGTTAAGCTGCTTTCAATTGGAAAAGACTTTTCCAGGTAACAAAGATGATTCACATATATTCTCCCTTTTTGGTCTTTCTAGAAACCTCTTGTTCACTTGCCATGTTTTGATTTGGGGGATTTCATTAGTGAGGAAGCTGCATCTAATCCAGGTCATGACTGGGATCCTGGGTTATCGTCATCCATCCTTAAGTCCTTGGACTGCAGCAGGCTGCTCCTCATTTGTTAATGAGTGTCAGGGATGGAACGGTCTCAGAGGTGGCCCTGCAAATCAGTCCATTGACCCACAGAACGACTCTCCGTGTTAACAGTTCGAAATTACAGTTACCAAGAGTTGAACACCACTTTGTGCCAGGAACTGCGCTAAGCACCCCCTTTCAGGTACATTGTCACATTTGCTATTCACAATCAACATCAGAGGTAGATTTATTTGCTACTGTCCCATTTTGAAAGATGTGGAAACAGAGGCCCACAGAATTTTGGGAACTTGCCTCATGTCACACTGCTGGGAAGTGGTTGTGCTGAGACTTGAACTGTGGTTTTCCTCTCCCCAAACCCTTAGCCATTCAGTCTGCAGTTTCCTAGCAGCAAGGGCACATGGAACCTCCATCTCTGGCTCCCACATCCCCCATCGTGTGGTCCCATCACCTGCATTAGTTATCCTGTTGGCGATTGCAGAAGTACTTGGAACCACTAGTAACTTAATTAGTGATATGCGCTTGTCTGCCCAGTGAGTTTAGTTCATCCCTTCTTTACCTGTAAATAAATTATGAGGAAAGTGGAGAATTATGAGGGGGGTATCCTCAAAAAAGCCAGGGGGAAACATATCCAGAGTGCTATAATTATCTATTTGCTGCTTCTGGTCCACAGACTTGCCAGCTTTTTTTTTTTTAATGGGATTATGGAAGATGAAAAGGAAACGCTTACTTCAGCTTTTAAGACCGATGTAAGCAATTTTGCATTGCACTTACTCCCAGGGGTGGTGTGAGAATGTTTCTAGTAAATTAAAATATAATAAAGGCATTGGCAACATGGCAACTTTTATATTAATTTCTTAATTTTTCTCAGGCTTAATTATAAATCTCTTGGGGAGAAGAGGAGAGTCCTGTGGGTTCTTGAAAAGATAGTGTACGTTCACAGGCATGGAGGTCTGGTCCTCTGGGGAGAGGTGTGTGCACTGTGATGTTGACTGTGGGGAGGCTGTGTGGTGCATGTGCTGTTCATGGCTAAAAGCTAGTGATTCCCCATGGATGAGGTTCCCCATGAATGAGGACAGCTGGCTGGGAGGTCCAGTTGTTCTGCTAAGTGGAAAGGGTGGTATCAGACAAGTTTTGTGACTCTTTGAATGGCAGCATTGTGTCGTGGGTATCACACCAGGTATCACACCAGTCTCTGTAGTTTGACTTCTCAGGCTTAAAACCCTGGCTCCTCTGTTACCTGGAGAAATTTGATGAGCTTCTTCCTCTGTAAAATAGAGTATGGGGGTATTTATTGGGTTGACCAAAAAGTTTGTTTGTTTCTTTTTTTCCTGTAAGATGGCTCTAGTAGCACTTACTTGTCTTTAACTTCATTGGAAACAATTTTTTTAGACTGTGTGTGACAGCTGTCATATCAGCATGCATTTAGAAATTGGTGAAATTTTTGTGTAACCATTTTAATATTGAAGACGGAAGAAAATAGGCAACGCTTTTGGCATATTACACTTTATTATTTCAAGAAAGGTAAAAGTGCAACTGAAATGCCAAAAAAGATTTGTGCAGTGTATGGAGAAGGTGCTGTGACTGATCAAATGTGTCAAAAGTGATTTTTGGAGTTTTGTGCTAGAGATTTCTCTCTGGAGGATGTTCCACAGTTGGGTAGACAAGTTGAAATTGATAACAATCAAATAGAGATGTTAATTGAGAACAATCAACATTATATCATGTGGGAGATAACCTACATAATCAAAATATCCAGATCAATAAAGTTATTGGTGAAATTGAGAAATGTGTCTTTTATCTTACAGAAAAAAAACATAGGGACTTTTTGGCTAACCCAATATTTATGTCACATGGGAAGTGTATGTATTTATTTATGTCATATGGGAATATGTGCAAAAGCCTGTGTCCTGGTTGCATTGCTGAGCCACGAAACCAACCTGGGCTTGTCTCCTGCCAGATATGGAATCAGGAAAACCATAAGTATCCTCACCGTGGAAGCCACAGTCAGCCAAGTGTTGTTCTTTGCATCCTGAAGCATCTTTACTCTTATTCACTAAATTGAAGTGATGCAGCAATTTCATGAATTCCAGGTTTATTGAATCATGGAATATTCCTGCTGGACAGAATCTAAGGTCTTTCCAGTGAATTTTCTACATCACTTTTTCTTCTGTACCAATCAATATCTTTTGAGGAAAGTGGAGATGAGAGGAGAAAATCCTCAAAAAAAAATCCAGGGTAAAATACCCAGAGTGATAAGATTATCTATTTTCTGGGCAAAGCTGGCCAGATTCCAATAAATGATTGTATCTGGCTTTTTCTTCATTAGACTCAGGAAGTTCCCAGGCTCTAGTTTAGGATTTAATGGTTATTGCTAACATCTTCTATAAGGCAGTAGTTCTAATTTCGTTTCTCTCCTCTGCACTTTTGTACTCTGTTGTGGCTTTAAACACACAATTCTTTCCTATTTTAATTGTTTTCTTCCTCTTACCTCTGTCTTTTGGGCTGTGTGCTACTTATAAGTAGGGAATATATCTTATTATGGTTTTATATGTCTGTCACATAGTAAACAATCAGATGAACAAATCAAAGAATGAACTAATATGTGTTGCTGAAACATTAATTCCATTGTAGGTTAATGGATGCTACACACACATCCATGCACACACACAGTTTCATGGTTTTAAAGGAAGTATAGGATACCTTCGATGGAAAAGATTGAAAATATTTCATTTTGCAGGACTTCTCAGTACCTTTAATATGCCAATGAAAGAGAATCATTAATCTCCAAGAGGATGGTATAGAAAAAACAGTTTCCAAACTTACTGGGTCAAATACATTTTTTTTCCAAAGAATATCTTGTAGGAACTCATTTTAAAGAGTATCATTATTTCTAATTTTAAATGTTCTTTATTTTTCTCCAAATTTGTGACATTTTTCTAACTTTATTCCAAGTAATATAGACTTCTGCAAAAGTACAAAACTAGCACAATAACACCTGCATATCACTACTTAAATTGACAATTTTTAACATTTTAGGACATTTGCTCATTCTATCTCCCTCCTTCCCTTCCTTCATCCCTCTCTTCATTTTTTTATCGGTATATTTTTCTGACAACAAGAGGGTCATCCTTTGGATGCAGCTGGGATGTACTTCTCTGCTTGCCTTTAAGAAAATAACTGAACATGCTGTAGGGCAGATGCCTGTATGTTTCACGTGTCTTGATGATTTATTAAATCCAATCCTAGCAGAATCCTACGACCTCAAGGTGCAGAGAGACCTGAAAAGGCATTCAATCTAACCTCTGCTCACCTACCCATCCCCCCTCTATTCCATATCCATTTTTCATGCTTTCAGGTGCCATTTATTATTTCTTCCGGGGTTAGCGAGTCAATTCTGAGTGGAATGAAACTTGCAAATGAAGCCTGTGGAGAGTCTGCCCTCTTTCTGGGTATCATCCAAGTGGTCTATTAGCTGCTTCCATTGATCAAAATCTTGTGTGGGTGTAGTAAGGCTAATAACAGGAGCACAATAAGAGAGCAGTATTTTGAAAGAGGACTGAAGTGTTTTGCCAACTTTTGACTACCCTTGATAACAAGAATGAGAACTTTGACCCTGATTATTCACAGATTCATTGAATCATGGAATATGCATGCTGAAAAGGATCTCAGGGATCATCTGGTTCAGCCTTTGCATTTTTCAGACCAGGAAGCAGAGAATGAGAGAATGAAAGATTTGCCTAAAGTCTCATAGCTGCCAGGTTTCTGATTTGGGGTCAGGTTATTTCCCAAGCCACAGAACTGATCTCAAAACAGTAACAGAAAACTTTCAAGACAAATATATGCATGTATACATACATACATAGATGTGCATATGTACAAATATGAATACATAGACCCAGGTGCACAGAACTATGTACAACCTCATTCATAGATGAAGGTTCTGTTTCATCCAGATATTACTCATGATGGGAGGTTATATTGATCCCTGTTTGCAGACTAGAAATGTGAACTTGGTCATGGAAATTTACTGAGGAACATATCTTACTCAATTACCTAGTTCCTCTTGCAGCTACGGAAGGAGGAAGGATAACAGTAAACATCACAAAGCTGCTGGGATGACTATCTGCTCAGTGAAATGACAAAAGAAACATAGAAATGCAGCTTTACTGAGAGGGTAGCTCATAGCAGTCACATTTTATCCTTATTCAAGTCCAAACTGAAATGTTTATTGTGGCTAGAAAGAGACCCCAAAGGAAAGTTGAATTTACCAAATGCCAACTAGGCCTGTGTACACACATCATCTAATTTGATCGTCATCATAGCCATATTACTGGTAAAAATAAATACAATGAGGCTACTATTTACCCTAAATCACACAGCCAGTTAATGATGAAACCAAAAATCAAATTAGAGGAGAGAGCAACAGGAGAAAGATGGGACAACTGTAATAGAACAACAATTTAAAAAATGGAAAAATATATACAAAAACAAAATTAACCCACCTCCCAAACAAACAAACAAACAAAAAATAATCAGATTAGGTCTAAAGATTCCTCTCTTCTTGTTCAGTATCCAAGTTCTTGTTAGCAGTGAGAACATAGCATCAAAGAAAGGAAACAAATCTCAAACAGAAACACCCAAAAAAGTCATATTGCCCTAACAGTAAATCTCCTCCTAATTTTGGGAAATAAACTTACATTTCTCTGCCTTTTTCTTTGGTGAGAATAGTCTCTCTTCTCACCACATCTCTATAGACCAATGCTGTCAAGTGGAACTTTCTGTGATGATGGAAATGTTCTGTAATCTTACCATTTAATATGCAAGCTATTAGCCTCATATCACTATTGAGCAAGTATAACACACACACACCAGATTTTAAAGACATAATACATTAAAAGAGGATAAAACAGCTCATTGATGCTTCCAAAATTACTGGTTGTATGTTGAAAAGATAATAAGTTGTCTAAATTTAATTTATTGTTAAAATTAGTTTTACCTATTTTCTCTTTTTAAATGAATACTAGAATATCTAGAATTGCATACATTGCTGGCATATTTGTGTTTTGCATCATAGATATGGATGGTTTGTCTATGATTATGTGTATAAATTATAATTACATACACCTATATATCTATGTATATATCTATTAGCTATCTAGTAAATGTCATTTTATTTTTAATAGAAAATGTCATATAATATATAATAATTTATAATTGCTCTTATCATTAACAGTATATTTAGGGCTTTTTTTCTCATATTTGTACATGTAAATCAACATCATTAGACTTATATACTATTTGGCATTGTTTAAGCAGATTTATGAGTTGCTCATCCATTTATATGCAGTGCCATGGGTGGATATAATGTGAAAAAAGGGAAGCAGGTGGAGTTCTGGAGAACACAATCATTTAAAAGTTGGCCAAAAGTTATCCCTGCAGACTGGTTTGAGAATTAAGACAGAGTGACAGGACCTATCCAGACAGAGGTAGTGATGGAAACCAAAAGATGGAAGTTCCAAAAAGAGCCAAACAAAAGAGATATGGGGATAGATGTCAAGTAAGAGACCTTTTGGAAACTGGCTGTACATTTAGAAACTACGGAAGTGCTCTCTCATCCAGGAAGTGAAGAGAAGAACATCTGAATTAACATGGGTTGTACATTAAATGGGAGATGAGGCTTTAGAGCCTATAAATGTAGACTTAACTTCTCTTTCTAGAAGTCTATAGAATATTTATATAACCTTATGTTGTCAAGTAGCATTCAGAAAATGAAGGTTAAGCCAAAAAGTGTAATAAAAAGATTAAAATGTTTACATTTTTGAGGTGGAGTATTTAAAGATGCACTATAAATAAACCCAAACAACAAAGGCACCCTGGGAACATGTCTGCCACATATATGAAATATAGTTGTTTAGTTTCTGTGTATTAGAATATAAACATCAGGAGGGCAGAGGCCATATGCTTTTGGTTCAACATGTATCCCTAACAACTAACAGAGTGCTTGGCACACAGTAGGCACTCAAGCAAACATTTGTGGAATAAATTAATGGGGCTGGAACCCTCCATTTTGGATGTTTTTGCCTTTTCCTTTTTACAAATTCTGACAGTTCTTACATTGAGAGGTGGCATTCTGCCCCAATAAAAGTTATCCAGATCTACCAACTCAAAAAACCATCATATGGCTGTTGGGTGTGGCCTTGGACAGTTATTTCAGCTCACTGATCTTGTGTGCCTGCCTCAGGATAATTCCAGCCCAACCTATTTATCAAGATCCAGAAAAAGAATATGTGCCCAAGAGATTTGAAAACGGAAAACCACAGTACATCTATCTGGAATTGTTCTTGACAAAATAAGGCTTCTATTTTCCATGGAGCATAGCATAGATGAGAAAAGTTGTTGTCACAATTTATTGTACAAGAATCACTGAGGTGCTCATTGAGCTACACATTCCAATGTGCTGTGCCCAGATATGCTAATTCATTAGACCGAGGGTGGGTTCTGGCCACCCGTATTTCTTCAAGTCAGCAAACGTTTACTAAGGTACATATTGTATGTACAGGTACAACACAGTGTGCCAGCGATGTATCAATAAGTAAGAAGATAGCATCTGCACCTTAGGAAGCCTACAGTCTCAGAGGGGTATGAGCACAACAATTAGCACAAATAAATGGATATTTCTAACTGTAAAAATAGTTCTTGGGTGATTGTCATGATCTACCCGTATCTCGACCATGGACTCTTAATAAGAATCACCTGGGGATTTTACTCCAAATCCAGTTTATTGGGGCTCACCCACAGTTTCTGATTCAATCAATAGAATTTGGGTCCCACAATCTGCGTTGCAATAGAACTCCCACCATGTCAACTGCTGACACTCCAAGGAGTATTCTTTCATAACTACTGGCAGGAGTGTGACTTAGCTCTGAGAAACAGCAGCGCACATCTTTGCTGTTCAGAATTTTCCCTGTTATTCAGGAGAACAGGCTGACGAGGAGGCGGTCTCTTACTAGATGGTTCATCCCTTCAAAAGCCAGTTTGGGTTTCATCAGTAGCCATGACATTGCTCTGTGGTGCTAAATGCAGAGAAGGGGAATGCTGTGAAGACTAGGTATGAGGGCGAGTAAGTATTAAAGCTGCACGTGGGGACCCGATGCTGAGAGAGCCACAGAAAGCTTTGGAAACCTGCTACTAATCTTATAGACCAGGTCACTGGGTCCAGTGAGGTCTCCTGAACTACCCAAGCTCACAAAGGGAACAAGCGCCAAGGCCAGGTTTTCTGACTCTTGTGTCCAGAATTCACTGTATTTTCTGTTGTGACTGGTGGCCATTGACCAGAAAGCCTGATTCCTTCCCTTTCTACTAGAAAAGAATAAGTTCTGGTGTTTCATCAAAGAATCATTGTCCATTGCCTGAGTAGGGTGTAGTTAATGAGAAAAATTATAATGATTTTCTTTGTATATCACAGAATCTTGCTTCCCCAATTACTTCTTTGCTGTAAACATGAGGTCAGGAGCCTGAGAGTGGACATGTTTCTTGTTCGAATTTTTGATAGACTTTAATGCTGTGGCTGTCATCTGGCCCTCATGGTGATTCCCAGATTTCCTTTGTTATTTCACTACATTCCTCTTTGGTTCTCCATTGATAGGCTGAACTGTACCATCCACTTTCCTTTCTTTGTCTTGCTTGTTGTATAAAATGATTTGAAGCAGAGAGGTGTTGATGGCTGAAAGATGGCTGGTGGCCCTGGGAGAGGTTGTTGGAATTATAGACCACAGTGTTACACACCTTCCTGGGAGTCAGGTTTATTGTTCAAACCATCTTTCTGAGAATCTGGATCTCCAACTTAACAGAAAAACAGTTTGTACTATTAAAAACAGTGAAAATGGCAAACTCATTCAGTGTCTCCCTAATGAAGGCATTTTCTCTTGTTAGAAATTCACTCAGACTTTTCCAGATATTTTGCGGAGCAAGGGACTGACCACAGTCAGGGGCTGGGGTGGGAAGCAATCTTGTCACATTGGAGAAAGACTGTGCCTGGGAAACCTGGTAAAAGTCTTTTCCTCCTCATCATTTTATTCCACATAGTGAGGCACCAGGGGCACTGAACATATGGAGAGACTTGAGTTTAATTGTTAAAATTCTGCTCAGCCAGGCCACTTCTTCACAGCATTTTGCACTATTTAGCATTTGTGTGCATTAGGTAATATACTTAATGTTTCTCCCTCCAATCCAATTTGCTTGTGTTTGGCAGCAGCTCAGTTCCATGGGCACAGGTGAGGGGTGGGGGTGGGGGCAGGGGTGGGCGAGAGACAGGGAGACCATAAATCTGCCCTGGTAGAGTACGGAAGCAGTATTGCTATGTTTGATGGTAGGTTTGCATGCACGCTCCTAAATGCTTGTGAAGCAGTACCACCTCTTCCCCGAAAGTCTCTCAGGGATGAAATTAATGTATCTCATATTGTATTGATTGTAGCCAATAAGTGTCTAAATGATTTGATGTAAGGCAGAGAGATTATGCAGGGAAGAGAGGGGCAGAGGCAGCTTTAGAAGAAGTATGTGGTTTAATTACTGACTGAATTTCACCAATCCTCCTCCTCCCCTAGGAATTTAACAAATAGGCCTAAGTGCACTTTAGCTGTTCTTGACATCTGTTGGAATGATATCTGCCTGTGTTGAGGGGAGCTGGGAATTGGGCTTGAGGTATTGTCAGGGGGTGGATCAGGGAGCCACAGGATGCTCCTTTGCAGTCTGCAAAATTAGGAGGAGGAAAATACTGCATTGGCACTTTAAGGTTAAGCTGTGAAGAGCAGAGCTTTATCTAATAGGAGTCTGCCCTCCAGTTTAATGAAGTCATCTCCATCTTAAATGCAAGGTTAGATATGTGTGTCTATATTCTAATGATCTTAAAAGCCCAGGTGCTGACCCAGATTGAACTTAAAAACTGGATGGTGGACAGCCAAATGCTTTATGCACTTGACTGGGAAAACCACTCACAGTTACCTCCTTCTAATGCATGTTATGAATTGCTGGGAAATTCCATGTCTTTTATATAAACAGTAGAAGACTGCTTTCTCTTTCTTTCTTTTTTAAATGGAAAGAAAGAGAAGCTAAGATCAAACTTAAAGTCAATGTTGACCCCAGCACAGGGAAGACGGATGTTGTGAATCTGCTAGTGGTTTGATTACATCAATAATTCAAAGAAAGTACCGTCCACTTAATCTCTTTTATGCTTCTCCAACAGAAAGGCTCCTGGTTTTATTCTGAAAGTCCTAAAGCTATCATTTTCCTCGATGCTCTCTGAAATATGTGTTTTGTTATGCTTGAAACATTTATATGTGCTATTGACCAAATTATGTGTAAGCCATTTGGTTTCACAGAGAGATAAAAATCCACTTTAGATAGTAGACTCAAGGGGAGATGCTATCAAAACCAAATTCCAAATTCAACTTGGGTATCTGTTCATCAGGACATGTCCCTGATAGGACATTCTCTTCTTGGTTTATTTGTTTGTGTATATTGGCTAGTCTTAAATACACACACACACACACACACACACACACACACACATATATATGTATAAATATATACGCATATAGGCATGTATATGTATATATGTCATGCACATGGTACCAGATAATCGTGACTAAAACTCTCCTTGGTTAAGTGGGAAATTAAAAATTCAGAACAACCACAGTTTATTGTCTGACATCTGTGATTGAAGCTGATATTTCTATGGGAATTTTTCCTAAAGTGAAGCTTTTCACATTAGGAATCAGATGTAGTATAGTGTTATCACTGTAGTGCTGACAAAGATATTGTGATTTGAAAGTAGCCCCCCTGTGTTTGTCTGTGTATGTTAGGGGTGGTGGTTCTGTTCTGTATATGGCAGACTTTAGGAGGAGTTTTGTGTTATTATTATTATTTGATAGCCGAAAAAGGTGTTCTAAAATTCTCCAGCTAATAATCTTGCTGGTAGAGATAGAAGAGGGTGATTCAAAAATAGAAGCTAGACATGCTCACGCATTAGATTGGTTCAGGTTTCATAGCTCCACACATAACTATCTGCTCCTCTCTATCACCCTAATTATTAGAACCACCAAACTATTAGAGCACATATATAGGAAAAATAACCTAGTTCCTATAGGTCTGAAACTTTCTAGCCCCTCTTCTCATTTTCCCATTGAAGCTATATTTATAGCATAAAAATCTAAACTTCCAGACTTACCTTAATAATTGGTCCCCAGGTTGATGGCCCTGGGGCATGTTGAAGGACCATCAATGATCCAAGCATATTCAATTAGTTATAATGTCAAGGGCATTTTATTGTACCTAAATTCTCTCAGAAATAGTCATGTAGGATACATGCAGCTTCTGAAGAGCCATTGCACTTGAATTTCTATGCATCCATATAAAACATTTTCTCCGAGCTCCTGCTTTTAAATGAAAACAAACACAATGACAATCAGTATTCTGGTTTAGAACAATATTAGAATAATACTGGAATTTTTCAAGTTTTATATTGAGACTGCTTTCTTTATGTATGTATGTGCACAATATCTGTATCTATCCATCTATCTGTCCACAAAGATAGGACTCGCTTTAGGCACTATTGTAAGTGCTTTACAGATATTTAACTTATTTAATTACCTGACATCCCTATGATGTAAGCATTATACCCATCCCCATTTTTCTGATGGGGCCAGTGAGGCAGAAAAAGGCCAGTTGACTTGTTCAAGGTCACAGAACTAGTAAGTGGTAGGGCTGGGATTCAATCCCAGTGACTTAATAAAAACAATAGTTTGCAATTATTGAGCACTTCCCATAAGTCAAATATAGGGATTTAATTTTTTCTTTTTCAGTATTCACAACAAACCTATGAATTGATCATTACCCATTTCTATTTTGAAGAATGGGATTGAGAAGCTGTTAGACTAAAACATCTTTGATCATACAGCTAGAAAATGATGGGCCTGAGCTTCCCATCCAGGCAATTAGATTACAAAGTGCTCAATGTATTATAATAAAACTTCTTACACATATATACATGCATACCTAAATACATATATTTCACATATTTGTCTTTATAATAAGTAAAATATAGATGTATATAGGAGTGAAAAGGCAAGGCACACCTTTTTCTGTGTTAACTGTGTTTTGCACTTAAACTCACATCTCTGGAATGAGGTGTCTTTTCTTACTATTAGCTTAAACACAGAGTTATCGTATCATTTTCACAATATAACTGGAAGGTGTTTGAGGAGATGGAAAATCCTTTGAACACCAGAGAGATTTGACCCAACATTATTTTTTTCAAAAGGAAAAGGTGATCTGCAGCCAATACATGTTTATATTTATTTAAAAAGCATACTTATGAATATCAAGAGGCATCAGCAGAAGGTTCATTTGGAGATGGAAGTTGAAAATATGTTGAACTTCTAAGAGGGAAATGACTGCTTGATCAGAGTTCATTTATATCCAAGAGCATTGCACCAGCAATAAACTTTAAGTTAATGCTAACAATTTTAATTTGTATCTTTTAATTGTTGGATTTTGAATTGCTTTCCAATTTCCCACAGAGTTTAATGTGTATGCAAATTACACAGCCAAGAAATTCAAGATACAAAAGATAGATTGCATTTTGCAAACATGCCATAATTATTGCTTAATTTTTAAAGGGTCTTTCTCTTCATCAGGGTATTGTTCAATTTCCTGAAACTGAACAGAAGACAACTTTTGGTTAATGATTAGTATAAATCTTGTGATGGAATTTAATTGAATGCTAACTTTGTTGTTTTCACAACTGCAAATTACTATTTCTCTGAGGTAGGGTTTCTTGCTCTCCTAGCACAAATAATTCATCTTCTAATAATAGCAGGAAAGAGTTATCAGAACATCCTTTTAATTGTCTAAAGGTTGTGCACTCGCATACAAGCTGTTATAACAAGGCAAAAACAACTCTCACATCTATTTTATTTTATTTCAGTCAATTTAGAGAGAGAGAGAGGAAGAGTGAGAAACATGGATTTGTTGTTCTACTTATTTATGCATTTATTGGTTGATTCTTATATGTGCCCTGACTGGGGATTGAACCCACATCCTTGGTGTAGTGGGTTGAGGCTCTAACCACAGAGAAATCCGGCCAGGGCTCTCATATCTATTTTAATGTTATATTTTTTATTCCAATTAGATTTATCAGTGTTATCAGTATTTGGTCTCAGCAAAACAAAGAAAAAAGACAGTTCTGAAGAAGATAGATGTGGTTCTATTGTTAACATTCAAGGTAGGAAATGCCTAGATTTAGAGGAAAAAAAAATATGTCATATTTAGTATAAAATGGCAGCAGTTTAAGCAATAGATTTGGTGGATTAGTAGTGCTTTAACTACTAAGTATTTAATTTACAAATGTTTGTTGATTACCTACTGGGTTCCAGAAATTGTCCTAGCTATGAAAATTCAAAATATTCCATATCTAGGACAGATGAACAATACTTACTAGTTGCTACCATTGTGATCATATATTGAAAAGGTATAAATTATGATACTGATTGAAAGTGGGGAAAGGGTGAAGTCAGTGAGCTAAAGAATGATTTGGGGTTGGTTGCAGTCATGGTCAAGGAAGGCATCATAGGAGAAGTGATGTCTGAGCTCATGGTAAAGGGTTGACCCAGGAAGAGCAAGAAACAGAAAGTTCCAGAAAATGGAGACAATTATAAAGACCCAGGTGGGAATAAGCCAGGTGTGTTAAAGAACCAAAAGAGGTTTTCATTTAGCTTATGTCTTTATGGTGAAATAATGGTATTTCTTTTTAATGTTTCAAAATGCCAGACCCCTTTCACATTTTGTGTCATTTACCATCAGACTGTTGTAACAATAAAGGCCATTTAATGGGTGGGCACACGTTACCTGCACAGAAGACTAAACACATTGAGTTTTCTTGGGAAAGTGGAAAGGGCATCTCAGTTATGGCCTTAGCTCTGGAATTACTCCTAAGTTTTCTTGAAGATCTTAACAAACACTGTAATGATGTTTACCACTCCAGTTTGGACCAATGTGGTTGGACCAATGTGGTTCATTGATACCTAAACTCATTTTTAAAATGGTGGCTTTATAATTTTTATCATAAAAATATTCATTATGACAAAAGTAAGGAGAATGCTATACTAAACCTTCACATACTCACCACCCATCTTTAACTACTAACCAATCGTGGGCAACCTTGTTTCTTTTATACTTTAATCTTCCTCCCTGTGCCCCACAAATACTTTCCAGCAAATACCAAACAATATATTATTATTAAATATTTCACATTATGTGTATTCAAAAGATGAGGAAATCTTAGGAAAAAGCACTATATCATTAACCTCACTATGCATTATATACTAACATGAATCCCTTAATATAATCAAATATTCAAACATATCTGAAAATATTTTTCTATGTATATTAAAAGATGAAAAATTTGTAGGAAAACATATTATTAACATTATTAAGCCTTAAAAATGAAAATTAATTTCTTAATATGGTCAAATATTATATATATACATATGTGTGTGTGTGTGTGTGTGTGTATAGTCTGTCCAGAAAAAGTCCAGCCATTGTCAGTGAAACAAGAATGGTTTGCACAACATCAATGTAACCTGGCAGCGAAGGATAGCAGACTGGAATGCACATGTGTGAACGAAGACGATTTCACTGTACTAGTCAGTGGGGGTGGCAGACACCATTGAGTGACCATGTGTACTGTGTGGCAGTCACATTCAAACAACTGAGCAAGTAGAGCAATGAATCTGCATCACATTTTGCATTAAGGTTGAACATTCCTCCATGGAAAATATCTGGATGATGCAGAAGGCTGCAGCTAAGGGCAACTGGTGAGTGGCAGCTTCATCATGACAATGTGCCTGCTCATGCACCATGTCTCCTCTAGAGTTTTTTGGTGAAACATCAGATCACCCAGGTGACTCAACCCTGCTACAGCCCAGGTCTGGTGCCCTGTGGCTTCTAGCTTTATCTAAAACTAGGATCATTTTGAAAAGGAAGAGATTTCAGACTGTCAATGAGATTCAGGAAAATACAACAGGGCAGCTGATGGTATTGGGACAACTGTGTGAGATTCCAAGTTGCCTACTCTGAAGGGGACTGAGGAATCAATATCCTATGTGCAGTGTTTCTTGTATCTTGTATCTTCTTCAATAAATCTCTCTATTTTTTTATATTACATGGCTGGATACCTTTGTGTGTGTGTGTGTGTGTGTTGTGTGTGTGTGTGTGTGTGTGTGTGTATTTGCTTAAAGGTCAGGAATTAAAGTTTTGTATATAAATCAAACAAAAATTAGTTGGTGTCTCTCAGTCTCTTTTACTCTACTGGTACCACCTTCTAACTAATTGTTCTCGTTTTTGTTTCCATTTTCCTTTGCAACCTATTAGTTGAGGATATTCGATCATTGTTATTGAAGCATCCCCCCATAGTCTAGCTTTGCTCACTGCATTCTCTTCCACTATATTTTCTATAATCTGGTGGTTAGAATCAGAAGTTTGATAATATTTTTGTTCAGTTGTTTTTGGCAAAAGCACATCATAAATTTAATCATGTATCTCCATCAGAAGGCCTAACATGTGTGGCTAGAAGTCTTTTTCTTAGAATTTTTAACAGCCACTAACAACCATTGGTTATCATTCTTTCTTCATTTATTATGCAGAATACTTCTACAGAAAGAAGTCTATCATTATTTGTTTTTAATTTTTTTATTTTTATTTTTGCTTACCCCAAGGTACAGTTCATATAAGAAATACAGGACACACATACCATTCTTTGTATTTTTCCATTTTTCAAATAACTGAGTTCATTTGCTTGAGTCTTCCATAAATGACCAGTGATTTTTCTTAGATTTCATGTGAAGCCCAATTTTTGGTCACTGGGACCTTCTTTCAGTTGGCTCCTTTGTGTGTGAGCGGAAGCCTCGTTGCTTTATGAGATGACAGTGTGTTCACAGATGAACTTGTACATTTCCTGCCCCCAACCAGGACTCAGTCACATATATATATATTTTATCCTCACCAGAGGATATATGTACTGATTTTTTTAGAGAGAGAGGAACAGAGGGAGAGAGAGAAACATTGATAGGTTGCCTTCTGCATGTACCCTGACCAAGGATTGACCCCTTAATATTTTGGTGTATGGGAGGGTACTCCAAACAACCGAGCCCACAGCCAGAGCATATCAGTTATCTTTTAGTGGAAGCTTTTTAGATAAATCATTTGGGAAAGTTAATGAAAATCTTTATTATTCTATTTAAATATCTATTGAGCACCTATTTAACCTTCTTCTAGTAAGAGGGTCCCACTCTTCTGAGAAGAGCGGTTCCGTCTGGTTCTCATGCTCAGGACTGAGCATGTGGGTAAGGCGGTGACATTCAGAGTGACTGATAGCCCTGGGTGTAACGATTCATTCAGAGATGTTCTCGCATTCATACGGGCCACTTAAAGCCCCTTTGGGACTAGGATATTAACCTCTATGAAGAAATCATTCCTTCCTCATGGGGTTTTTAGGATGATGAGAGATGAGCCTACAGTTATGGTAGCCGTCTTGCCCTCAATAGAGAGAGACACAAGAAAGAAAAAATCTTGCTGGTGTCACTTGAGACTCTAGGTATAGCTGTGCCTGAAATCAATCCTGCCTAATTTGGAACTATGCAACCACATCAGATAATGCATTTCTTTTTATTCCCTAAGTTATTTTGGTGTGCATGTGTGGGTGTGTGCACATGAAAGGGTACTGTCTAATATGAGGGTTTTCTATTTACATAAAAAAGACATTAAAAAATCTTTTACACTATTTTAAAATAGCACAAAGTAGCTTAAAATAAGTTTCTTAAATATCTACTCTTCATGAGGAAGATGTTATGCTTAATGCTATCTGATAAAGGAAAACTAGCCAGACAAGACTTTCTCTCCATGTCCTAATGCAGTCAATATGTTAAGACATGCTGGAGGTCATGATATCATGAGACAGAAACTTAACAGCATTAGAAAGCACGAGGAGCCTGGGAAGGAAGATGAGGCCAACATTTGAAGTGTTTTCAATGCAAAGGAATTCTGATTTTATTCTGTAAATTACAAGTAGATCTTGGAGGGCTTCTTTCTTTATTTATTTTTTTCTTTTCTTTCTTCTCCTTTTTCTTTTTGTTGTCATGTTTTGTTTCTCAGAGGACTCAGAGGAAGACAATGAAGTCAACTTGTGCTTTGTAAAGATTAATTTTGCAATAGTATTGCATAAAATGTGTTTAAAAGCAAATGGAGGATACTAGAACATCCATTTAGGAAAAAGGTTCCAAACCACTTCTGAATCTCACTCCTCACAGATACATATTTACACATATACCCATTTTTCTTTTTGCATAAAACATCAGGGATTAAAAGACCTCTAAAGAAATACTAAGTACTTCCATGGACCTTTTGCTTAGCTATCAACCCAAAGGTTGATACATACAGCATTAATGGGACATGAGGAAAATCAATTTGATACTCCAATGATTGAATATAAAAAATACTATTAAGTGAAAAAATATGATGCATACATCAGATTTCCTACTGTTATGTCTAGAGTTGCTTGGGGTGAGACTCAGTAAAGGGCAATCCCTTGTCTAGGATCCACTCAGAAACTGCAAATACTCACTAATGGTTTCCAGAGGGTTTATTATTTGGGGAATTGCTTTCAGTGGGCCAATAAAATGGTAATTATCAGAACTGATTATCATTAAACTTGCCTCTCTTTAAAAATACTATATGCCATTTATCCATGTAGAGAATGTAGAAATCCCTTTTGTCTTATTCAATAGAACATCTTTTAAAATTATATATATATTCTTCATATACTAAATTAAATATATAATATGTATAATTATATAATAAATTATATATGTAGGAATTTTAAATATGTTATATATAAGTTATTTATGCATATGTAATAAGATATTATCTGTAACTATATATAAAAATTTAATTGATTCAATTCAGATACCCAAGGCTATATTTATGTGCTACCACATGTATTAAAATCAGGGGAGAAATTAGAATGCCCCAAGAACAGATCAGATCCCAACTGGTGGAATTTGTTTCTGGCATATGAGGAAGGAAAAGTTGCTGTGAGACACAAAAATTGGTTGGATCAAATTAAGACAACTCAGTCCAGCTGTTGGGGTTTGTAGGCACTGGGGAGGTTGAATCCTTAAATAAAGGTATATTTTCTTCTTTGTCATATGTAGGACATAAGTTTCTAGGAAGTTAGTGCTGATAGTCTTCCCCTTATATAAGAGGGGACTTGAATGATTTCTTACTTCCATTCTAGCCCTTTCTTCCCTTTTAATGAGTGAGTGTTCTTGCTGCTTTTGGAGATAAAGACTATGTGGATTAATAACACAGGACTAGAGAGAGAGGGAAGAAAAAAAAAGATATAATGCTGGGAGCTTCTGTCTAGAAAGAGAGTTGACAGAAATGGGGCTAAAGAACCCAGAAACAACAAGTCTCTGAGAGAATTGGAGAGGAAAGAATGAATTACAGGCAATTTTGATGAATTATATATGGGATGCCATTTAGTAATTGGCAATAAGGGCTTTTGGTTTTCAATGGCTTATCCTGTTAATATGACAGCAACTTACAAAAAACAACTTTGTTGTGTGTTTATGCTAGGCACTCTGAAAAGCGCTTTGTATTTATTGTTTTGAGAAACAGAAGAGCAGCTCCTGTTGGGTCCTATTGGTGAAGCCTTGGTGTTGGTAGGGGCCAACCTGACATTCACTGATAAGCCTTAGTGGTCTGTTAAACCCAGACAACCTCACAAAACATGGATATTTACAGGGCCACCCCATGACTGTGATAGATCAAGACAACATGAGACCACCCTGTGATCATGTCTGAACTCAGCTGAAAACACAAACCTTGCCTAAACCATAGAAATGATCAATTATCTCCCTATTCTGGCTGATGTAAGTGACTGATCCTTCTTTATGAACTGCAGTTTTAGTTTCACCATATTCTTCCTTCCAGATAACATTTATTAATATACCCAATAATAACACTTCTCTGCTTTCTGAAGGCACCCAGTTTAGAGAAGAGCCCTGTTCTTTAGACCCTTCCTCAAGAGTATTTAACATAAGCCCAAATTCTATATAGAGTTATCCTGACACCATCTTGTTGAGACACCCCATGCTCCCTTATGTTGTACTTTCTCCCTCTTTGCAACAGGTAATAAACCCAAATTTGCTCAAGTATACATATGGTTTCTGGTCATCTTTGACTGGAGAACATGGAAAATCTATTATTTTTAAAAAGCACTTTAAGTTTGCAAAGAAAGAAACACTTATTCAGTTAAGTCACAGGCCCAAGGACACAAGGGCAGTGGTGGACCACACACTGAACCCAGGCATATGTCTGCAGAGACTCTATCCATCATATAGATCATTTCTGTGTTTCCACTGTGTATTAGTTTTCTATAGCTGCCAGAGCAAACTGTCCCAGAGTTAGTGGCTTAAGTAACATAAACTTATTATTGCATAGTTCTATAGGCCAGATGTTCAGTTGGCTCAGCTGGTTTCTATGCTGTGGGTTTCACAAAGCCAAAGTTAAAGCATCAACAGTGTGGGGATTGCTGGGGGGAGGGGGTTATAAGGGGACTGAATGGCAATGAAAAAAAATACAATGAAAATTGAATCAAAAGAAAAAAAGTTAAGGTGTTAACTGGATGGACTACTACAGATGGAGGCTCTGGGAGGAATTCACTTCCAACCTCATTCAGAAGATCAGCAAAATCTAGCTTCTTGCAGCTGTAAGTCCATTTGCTTCCTTGCTGGCTGTCAGCTGGGGACTGCCTCTAGCTCCCTAGAGACCTCTTTGATCCTTGCATGTGGGCCTCTCCATCTGAGAGCCACCAACAATAAGAGCACTTTTCACACTCAGAATCTCACTGACTCCTCTTCTGCCACATCTCTTACTCCAGCTGGAGAAAGTCTTCAGCCTTTAAAGGCTCATGGGATCAGATTGTGCCTTCTCCAAAAAATCCAGAGTAATCTCCCCATTTTTAGGTCCACAACTTTAATCATGTCTACAGAGTGCTATTTGTCATGTAATATACCCTATTCATAGGTTCTGGGGATCAGAGTCTGGGCATCTTTGGGGATCATTTTCCTGCCTGCTACACATAGCTAATCACTCTCCATCCTTTCACCATTTTCTGCTTGATTTAGCCTTTCTTTCAATGCATTAGTACATTTTATTCTTTTTGGTCTTGGAGTTCTTCCCTTGAATGTGACTTTTCATAATCTCTGCTCTCACCCTTTGGCAATCGAGAATAAACTCCCAAGAAAATCATCTCATTTCCCTACAGAGAAGTACTTAGGGATTGTCTAGGAGAGTGAGGCTGCAGCCACTGGAGCTGCATGTTATTACAACAGCTCTGTGCATTTCTGAAGCCTACCAAGAGAAACCTCAGAATTAGGAAGGACAAGCATGAGAGGTGGGGAAATCTCCGTGTGCCCTCAAGACTGCTAGCCAGGGCCTCCTCATACGGTAGGTGCCCAGAGAAGCATATGATATGGGAGCGAATCTCAGGAATAGTAGCGAAGGAACCAGTTATAACCCCGGGCTTCTGTATCCCTCATTCAAGTTATCATTAGCTACATATGGTTAATAGCAAACTTGTCATCTGATTTTTCACCACACCTAGAGCTATCAGACTTTCCTGTCCCATGTGGAAGTTGTTCTTGAAAACAATCTATATCACTACATAATGAGAAGAGCGTTTACTGGAGGAAATTTGTTTGCAAACTGCTTTTTTTTTTAACATCTTTACTTTGAGGATGATATTGCTGGTAAGTTGACTTTTGTGAGTCTGGAATGGACATTATAAAGTTTTAGAAAGTAAAATTAAGTTAACAAAGTAATAATTCAAGAGATGGCCTACTATGCAAATGAAATGTTATTTTTCTTTCTTAAAAAAAATTATATTTGAGAAATTTGAAAACATTGCATCAGGCAGCCTGATGGGATGAGGGGCTTCTTGAAATGAGAAAATCTCTTGCCACAGTGACAAATCCACAGGCCTCACGAGAAACCCTGCAGATCACTAGCACACAGACATAAGAATATATTGACTGTAGCCCAAGCCCATGAGAAGATTGATCAATCCAGCAGACTTGCATTAATTGTGAAACAGAAGGGACGATGCGATCAATGATGGGAGTGAAAGTGCCGTGGTAACGATGCCACATATAGCTAGTCCAATAATGGAGAAGCTGATGTATAGCATATTGGAATTCTACCGTCTGGGCACTTGTCACCATAAAGAATATCCTGCAATTATGGGGAAAAATTGAGCAGGCAGCAGTTGAGCCAACCTAATCAGCCCGATGCCAAAGTAGTTCTCCTGATTAAACGCTAAATTAAGTGGCACTCAGCTCTGTAACCTACCTGCATTATGAAAAATAATCCTAACGCTAACGTGAAAAGTTTGTATTTTAATCAAAGCCAACTTTGAGTAGTAAAATATTCCTGAGCTATTTTGGTGTCCTTCATCTGTGAACAAGTTTAACAATTTATAAATGGATCTTTTGCCATTGGCGACAAAGAAAAAGGGCCCAGTGCTATATTGGGAGGTAAGTTTTCCTGTGCTAAAAATCAATTAGACTTGACATAAACTCAGAGAAGTCTTAAGGAAAAAAAAAAAAAAAAAGAAGAAGAAAGAAAGAAAGAATGCATTCAAGAGGCGCTGGGAGAATTCAAATTTACTTAACTTCAGTAATGGTTTGCCTAAGGGCATCAACTCTATTCTTTGCTGAAAAGCACGTGATCACTCGATGAGGCTTGAGGCGCACTAAGCTGTGGATACAAGGACCCCTTACAAATAGGTGTCATTATTAAGTCCTGCACACAAATCCACTGACAATCTAGGATGAAATGGCAAATTCTCCAGGGCCAAGAGAAAACTGTTTTTCATGGGCATTTGGAGAATGCAAAAGAACTAACTTGCATTATGAGTATGAAGTTCACATTCTGGCTAGAGTTCCTATATAGATTCTTATCCTGGGACACACACTGAGGAAGTTCTTTGATTGTTATGTGCATTTGCAGGAGAGAACCCTCAGAAAGAGTTGACAGGGTCCATCAACGTCCCTGTAGCTCAGCGGCTAGAATCCTAGTGGTCTGTGAGTGAAATGTAGATTGTACCAGGATGAAGACACCTCCTGGTCAGAGACACTGTGTTAATAAAGTCCTTCCAGACTGACACCTGTTGGAGGGGAGGGGGAATGGGGAGAATGAATGAAAGAAAGGGAAGAGATTAGCCAAAGAACATATATGCATCACCCATGGGCACAGACAACAGTGCAGGATGGCCAGAGGGAAGGGGATTGGGTAGAGGCGACAAAGTTGGAGGTGGGGGTGGGCAGGTATGGGGACGTCTGTTAAAAATAAAACTAAAGAAAAAAGTGAATCCAAGCAGGACAATGGATAAAACCAGAAATTAACTTCCCTTCAGCTATTCTTTTTTCTTATATTTTGTTGTGATTTTTTAAAGTAAAACATGTGGGCTTGCCTTTGAATTTAAAACACATTTTTTTGTGTGTGTGTTTATTTTCTGGGTGAGAAAGAGTTGAGAGAAGGGAGACTTTCTGTCTATGTCTGTATAGTTGAAAAGTCAAGACCTGTGCAATAATTTGAATTTATTATTTTTATTAATTAACAGTCATTTGTGTACTCATCAATTCATCCCAGGCCTGCCAGGTTCTAAGGGCTTTCATAATATTAAAACATTAAAGTTTTCTAATAATTCTATGAGGTTGAGAGACACAGAAGAATGAACTGAGACTCAAAGAGCTTAAACCACTTACCAAGGTCTTATAGACCGTATGTGACAGGTGGGGATTTAAACCCCAGCAGACCCTTTTCTGCTATATCCTATTATACTAGGTTGGTCCTTCTAAAAAGTTGTTTGGTCAGTGACATTAGTCGTGTGAAATGGGAAGAACTGAGGTGTTATTAGATGGTGTTAGTTCAAGCTGTACTGTATGTTCTTCCTACTCTTCTTCTACCACTGCCTCATATATTGTCCCCCCAATACCCACCTCCAGAGCTGTTTGGCCTCCTCTCTACCTGTGAGTCTGTCTCTATGTCATTTGTTAGTTCATTAGAGTCCACTTATGAATGAAATTATATAGTGCTTGTCTTTTTCTTAATTAACTCTTTCATAACCCTACAAGACAAAAAAAAAATTGTCTTAATTTTAAGGATAAAGGATCTGAGATTGAAAGACTGAATTGTCTGGTAGATGAAGTCACATAACTATTAGAGGAAAACCTGAGACTGAAACCTAGGTCTTTTCAATGCTATTCTTTCATCTACAAAACATGACTCATCTCCATCCACTAAGTGATGTCTGAGGCCATGTGGGCATATCAGGTCAGTAGCCTTCAATCCCTCCTGAAATAGAGTCACTTCTACCTCATTCTCCAAGTTCTGTTAAAAACTGCCTGAAGGGACAATAAGAGGATTAGGACTTGGGAACAACTTCTCTCTGCCACAGGGAGTCATGCTCCAACAAGATCCGTTAGGCCATTTTCATCATGGGGCAATTAATATTAAGCTGTCTCATCAAACAAGAAAGGGCAGAGGGGTTTGCTTTATAATTGTTGGGAAGCTATGCACATGTGTCATGGTAGGAATTCTGGGTTTCTTTCACATTTTGACTAATCCTTGTAGACTGACAAGCTGCCATAATGAACCCTGTAAAGACCACAGAAAAGAGCTCAGGTTTTTCCTAACCACGTCATCAATGGAAGCTTCCAATCAGTCCATCCTGAATCAACTGTCCCATTAGCTCTGGCTACGTATACTTTGTAGAAACAAGATCATTTTCATTGCAAGCAAGTGAAAAGGTGTTCTGAACATTCACTACAACACACATCTCAGAGGTCCAGACTTATTTCCCCAAAGAGTATCAGTTGTTGGAAACTGTGTAGTGGCTGTATTATCATAGTGAAAAGGAAGGAGAGAAGTTGATGTTCTTCTAATTTTGGTGCCAGACGAAACTCCATTCACTGCCCTCTTGATTGAGTTTACATTTCTTGGAGACCCATCACATAATGGGGTCTGAAGGGGATGTGGGGAATGTGTAACTTTCTAGGAAATCACCACTCTCGCTAAGATATCAAACATATTTTACAATGCATTTTTGCATCAGTTGCTATGTTTAAAACTAGATAAACTGAAAAGAGGAGAATTGACTGTGAACTGTACAAAACAGAGAAAAGGGCATAGACTTTGGAGTTCCAGCTGTGACACTCACTGGCTCAATTCTTTCATGTAAAACTGGTATAGAAATAGTTTCTAATCACATAAGGCTATTGAGAGAATTCAATGAGGTAAGGTACATTAAGAACTCAAAGCAGTGCTTTGCTCTTAGGACATATGCAATAAACAAAGCCAGTGTCTCAATGGGGGCTATTTTGTCCCACTCAGAGGACATGTGGCAAAGTCTGGAGAGGTCTTTGGTTGCTACTCTGGGAGGGGGATGCTACTGGCATCCTGAGGGTAGAGTCAAGGGGTGCTGCCAAACTTCTTGCAATGCACAAGACAGCCCCACCACAAAGAGCTGCCTAGCTCAAAATGTCAATGGTGCCAAGGATGAGAAGCTCTGAAGTAACCTGGTATTGCAGATCACTGATTGATATTATATTCCTTGGAATCCAAGAGGAGGGAAGAGGATTTGAACAAAATCCTTTATTTTCTATTCCTCACACTATGGTTCTCTCTAAAAGAAAGAAGGAGAACTTCAGGGGACTGCAAAGGCAATTAGGTAACAGTGTTCACTCAGTCTGCTAAAAACAAATACATAATGTAATTGAAGTGGCAGGTTTGTTAGGACAGGGACTTTTGTATACAAAATAAATTTAAAAGAACTGTCTGTCAGAAGTCCTGAAACTCTGGCTATTGTTCAAAATGATATGTAAACTGGTCTAAGTTGAACAATAGTCTCTGCAAAAATGCATCAAAACACTTTGGGAAATAAATTTTGGCTTCTATTCCCAGTCTTTCAAGGTGATCCAATTATATCTTGAGTAGAGGAGAGTGGATAATAGACTAAAGACTAAGGTTTTTCACCAGGCTGTAAGCTCTATGAAAACAGTAATTGTGGTTATTATTGTTTTTTTTTGAAAGCTTCATGGTTTTTTGAGGGGAGTGTGTGTGTGTACTTTAAAAATATATATTTTATTGTGGTAAAACACTTAACATGAGATCTTCTCTCTTAATAAATTATATTAAGTATACATGGTATTATTGTTGACTATAGGTACAATGTTGTACAGCATGTTTCTGAACTTTTCATCTTGCTTGACTAAAACTTTATTCCCATTAATTAATAACTCCCTATTTTCTCCTTCCCTTAAACCTCTAGAAACCACCATTTCACTTTTTGATTCTATTAACATGACTGTTTTAGATACCTTTTATATGTGGAGTCATGCAGTATTTGTATTTTGTGTCTGGCTTATTTATTTTAGCTTAAAGTTCTCATGTGTCTCATACTACAAAATTTCTTTAATGCTGAAATGTATATATCACATTTTGTTTATCCCTCTCCCCCATTTTTTTTTTTTTTTTTTTTTTTTTTTTTTTTGGTATTTGCACCTAGGGCCTGGGACAGAGTAAATAGTTACTGTTCTCTTTCTCCTCTCCCCTTACCCACTATCAATGCTCTAGATTTATCATGATGAATAGTAGTTGCTTCATGCTACAATTATTGAAACCTCTTCATATATTTCTTTTAATATAATATGCACAATCAGATGGCGTTGTACAGACATTATATCACTGTAGAAGTAGACAGTGAGGTTACCAGTGAGTATGTGGTCTGGGATTGGAAGCCAGAAACTTCTCCTTACATTTCTAAGGTTGTTCTCCTAGACCATGGGGTAGATGTAGAACGTGGCCTCCCAGCTCTGGCTGGGCGTCAGACTCACCTTACACAGCTGGTGAAAACACAGAGCTCTGAGCCTTGCTCTAGGGCTATGGGATCAGAATCCTGGCATATAGGACACTGAGCCAAGAGTTTCAATAAATAACGTTTAGATACAGAGAATGGAAAGAGGAATAGATAGTCTTCCCTTCCTATACCAAACAATCTTAATTTTAAGGACAGTTTTGGAGAGCGGCTGTTTACATAATTCTGAGTTTCTGGCTAACTTAAGAGTCAATTAAATATCCATTTATGATTTATATCCTCATGATAAAATGGCTCTTTTAAGCAAACAAGGAAGAATGATCATACTTAAATTTCCTTTGATAATCAGAAGCCCAATATTTCTCTGTTGTATTTTATTCTGTCCCATCCCATCCCATTCCATTCCACTTTATTCCCCTTCATTCCATTCCATTTCATCCCACTTTACTGCATTTCATTCTATTCTATCCCATTCCTAGTAACTCACTTTAATTACATCTTCTTGTTCAGGGAGGGGAAACATATATTATGTTATAGTGAAGAATTGTGGAATATTAAATTTTCTTGGCTTTAATGGTGTCTATAGAAGTAATCATGTTTCAGAGAAATGTAAAAATCTATTAGAAAAGGAAAGATTCAGTTAATCCATCATTCCCTTTAGTTGGTATGATAGACGAAACATGTGGTCACAGGTTTTTTGGTTTTTTGTTTTTTTTTTTTCTGGTTACAAAGAATACCACACTACCCAGTCTCCCATTGCAGTTGAGTGTGGCCGTGAGACTAGAGCTAGCCTCTGGGCTGTCGGCAATGGTAGTGTGTGTCACTTCTGAGGCAAAGCATGAGCAGGGACTGGGATTGGTGGAGGAGGGCAAAGGGGGAAAAATTGGGACAACTGTAATAGAATAACAATAAAAGTGATTTAATAAAAAAACAATACTGTAAGAACTATGTATGGTGTTAGGAAGGTACTAGACTTATCGGGGCGATCACTTTGTAAGTTATATAAATGTCTCATTACCATGTTGTACACCTGAAACTAATATAAATTTGTATGATATCTATAAAAAAATAAATCTTTAAGCACTCTCTTCTTTTGCCATGGTTCATCTGAAGCCCTGTGTTGAGATGCAGGAATCTCCATTAGCCTGGGTCCTTGAGTAACAATGTAGAACAGAACCTTACCCTTAGGGTCTCTCCTAGACACGCAGCATAGGTGAGAAATGACCTCCCGCTATGTTAAGTCACTGAGGATTGTGAGTTAGTGTGTTATCATAGTATATAGCCTATCTACTTGAACTTTAGAAAAATGGCTATAAGATAGAAATATTTTAAAGCTGGATTTAAGTCAGGACTCCCATTTTACACCAGCTTTTGGATGAAACCTAAGTCATTTAACTGCTTCGATAACAGGTATAGCTGAAATGTATTAAGCCCATCTGTGTGCAAAGCACCATGCACATGGTTTTACAGAAATCAACACATCTAATCCTTCCAGATACTCTCTCATGTGGGTAGACATGTACCACTTGGTGGATGCAGAAATAAGCATGATACAAGATGCAAAACCAGACAGGGGAAATGCTGGGCTTGAGCCAGGTCTGATGGATGCCTGGGACTGGAATTTGCCCACCTCTAAATTGGACTTGATTAAAATATCTACCTCACTGTGCAGTTTTAGGATTCTATGAGCAGCCTATGTGACAGGAGCCCTGGATGCCTCTCAGGTAAGGTGATTCGTTATTTGCGTTTTGCCAACACCTGTTGGAGAAACCTTGAGAGTGTTTCCTCGTTAGTTGTCACTGGAACCTCATTTACCAACCTTGAAATGCCTGACTTGTTTTCTTTTTTTCCCCAAGTGGTAAATGTTCATCATTATTTTTGTCTCCTGTTTGAGTTGACCCTCTCTCTATCATGACATTTGACTTCATCCTTCAGCTGCTCCCTCTCTCTTTTTTATGGTTCCATGTTGCTGTGAGCAGAATTCATTTTTCAAAAGACAGATGGTGGCAACCCTGTTCTCTCTAAATAAAAAAGCAAAACAGCTGTTAAGGTGCAAACAGAGTCGCGGCCAGCAAATTGTATCTGCTTCAAGTGTTGGCGAAGTTTCCCTTTAGGGAAGAGGAGCTATCTAAACCAAACATGCAGTCTCGGCTGGGCTCTGCCAAGGCCCAAGTATAGAATGATGGCAAATGATGGAAATTTATAGCATGCTATAGATACAGCACCTTTCTGTCTTGCTGGGTGCATATTTAAATGCAGTGCTAACAGAGCTGAAATTCATTGCTGTCTAATAACGATAAAATGCCACCAGAGAATGAGATAAATCTTGGCCCCAAATATTAGCATGCAATGCACATACTCACATGCACACACACGTGCTTGTAAAATACAGCCAGATACTGCTAACTCAGGAGTTTGAGTTCAGAGGAAGCCAACAGAACAGAGAGTAAAGGAAGTGTTGTATAGAGGACGACAAATTGTTGTTTTCATGAGGCTGGGGTCAAGGTACATTGTGGCCTCGGGTTGAAATGAGTGTCGCTTTGTCTCACTGCTGATATATACTTGACCTTGGCTAGGAAAGCTTTTTCTTCTCTGGATGCTCAATAGCTTCTCTTCACCTTTTCACAGCCTTGCGACAGGCCAGCTCCAAACAAATACTGGTGAATTGTAACGCTCTGGGAGAGGAACATTGTCTTGCTTTTTTCTTTTTAAAATGTGATCTATCTATCTATCTACCTATCTATTTATCTATCTATTATCTATCTATCTATCTATCCAAATAGAATTGGGAGTCTCAGAGGCTTTGTAAGAAGATTTTGAGGCAGAAAATACATTTTCCAAGAGGCTGTGTTTGCAAACTGCCTGTGCTGTGTGGATTAGGCGTGCACGCCTCTTTTCAGGCACACTGAGTATTCAGAGAATGAAATTTTACCAAATACTGACCAGGAGGTTCTCACTGATGTTTGGAAGCAGGCCCTGCTATCTCCTCTGGTGGCCTGCACAGGGATCTGCCCATCTCTCTGTTTGACCACCTAGAATTTATGAAATGAGGCCCACTTAGGAATCTGCCTGAACCCCTTGCTGAACTTCCACAAGCCATACTCCTGTGGATCATTCCAAATCAGCAGTCACCTCAAGGATGGAGGCTCTCTTTACTGACCCTCATTCTAGATGTTCCCTCCACTACTCCTTATGCAAGGGTATTCTGAACATGTCATGTGAGGTATTTACCTTCAGTGAGAAGCCCAGACTCAAGGGATTGCTTTGTCATCCCCATTGAGTTAATTTTTTTTCTTTTTAGATGCTTCTTTGAGCATAACTGTGTGTGTGTGCATATTCATACATGCATGTGTGTGTAGGCATTCATGCATATCATCTTAATTGATCCTGCTTTCAAAATGTGGCCAATGTCTATAAATTAAAACCCACTCTTGTTCAGAACTGGAAAGAATGTTTCCAGTTTCCTAGAATTTTACAAATGTCTCTGTCAAGGGTGGGGTTGTATAGATGGCTGTGGGGGATGAACTTGCTGAACTTGAAAACCAACCCATTCTCTTAGTGTGGAGTATTCCTGGAATTTCTTAGTACCTCTGGTGTTATTTTACATAAAACCATTGTTATAAACTCTTTCCTCTTCTCTTATATCCTTTCCTTTTTCTATAATGAAGAAAGCTATTAAATAGTGTAAGTTGGTACCTTTCCCTCATTTGGATTTTGTTATATTGTGGCTTGAGAAAAAACAGATAGATTTGGGAGATGGTGATACTTGGGATGAAAAGAGAACTACGTTTTCACACAAAATAAATTCTTTGGAGTTGAAGCTTTTAACTGTGCTTTATGGACTTCATGAAAGAGACAGAGACAGAGAGAGAGAGAGAGAGAGAGAGAGAGAGAGAGAAAGAGAGCTTGAGAAAACTCATGCTATTGGGTTTTGTTTATTTGTTTTTCTGAGAGATTACATAGCTTTAGTTAGACTCTAAAAAGCACCATTGTCTCCCTACCCACATTCCTGTTGTTCCTGTGATATTTGATCACATTCCAGCTGGAATAACAAGATCCCAGCTATGACCCCGGGCTAACTCATTGCTGGGAAGTACATGACTTTGGACAGAGAAGAGTGGAGAAAGTGGATCTCATTCAAAGGAGGGATGTACCTTTCAGGTGTACTAAGTTCACTAGTATTTATGTTATACACACACACACACACACATACACACATTTGTGTGTGTGTATATATATATATATTATATATATATATATATATATATAATGTAAAATTGCCATTTTAAATTGTGCGCTTCCCTTACGTTATTTTATTTTTGAAAAATATGTGAAAAATGAAGTATAAAGAAAGTTAAGTGTCACAATTTAAGTAACATCGTGTGGGCAGGTAGTGGCAAAGATGGCATTCAAACTCAGATCTTTCAAGCTCCAAAACTTGCGCCAAAGAGGGTGCGGGGCTGTTCTCAGAGACATGGTGCCCACACGCTTCATCACCAGAGCAGTCCTGTCATTTAGAAGAGAGCTCCCTTGGCCTGGGCTGTGCATGTGTTTGTGTGGTTGTGGGAATAAGAAGGAAGACTTTGGGGTGGAAGGGGAGACCGAGGCAGCAGGTGGTGTGGGGTTCTCTCCCCTGCTGCTCTGCCAGGTAAGGGAAGGCTGGGAAGGACCTGCCACCTTGCTCAGCTGCCAGGACATGCCCATGAGGCTCACAGTGATTCTTCCCCTGCCCAGGGGAACCCCCAGGAGGTGACTGAACTCCAGTCTGGCAGAGTCCCTTTGTCCTAATGGGAATCCTCCCTGCAGATTTGGACAGGCTGGTGACAGTGCAAAGTGTTCTTTAGAAGACCTGGATGTCTTCCAAGGGGCCTGGAGACTTCCTGGGACCCATCTCGTGGCCATGTCTGAGTTTGATTCCTTCACTGTAAGGTGCATTTTCTTCTGTTTATTTGCACCAGCTGGGCTAAATATGCACCACAGTATTTACCGAGCCTCCTGTAAGTAATAAAAATTACACTAAAGTAAAATAATAATGTTACCAAGCAAAGTGGCGCCCGTTCATGTGCACCTTAATGTATAACCCAACAATTAGTGTTTAGAAAAATATGTCTTTATTTACAATATTCCAACCATGGGGTGGGGTTGAGGGGGCTGGTAGCACTCCTGTTCAGAGCCCTGTTCTTCCGCAAGACCCAGTACTCCCCTTGTTCCCCAAAAGGCTATAAACCAAAAACCAAGCCCAATAGTTTCCCATCCCTTATCTATCAGCTCTCTCCTTCAGACTATGAGGTATGTTGCCGTCAGTCTCCATATAATAGTCCAGGAAAGCATGTGCCCTGTTACACTGGACCCCGGTGAAGCCCAGGAAAGGCACAAGTCCTAAGAGAGTGTCCTCTCCATATGTCCAGAGTCCCAGGAGTCCAGATAGAGTCTGGGTCTGCAAGGCAGAGTCCTTGGTGGCTTCAGAGTCAGCTAGAGCAGGCACAATCAAAGCAGGGGCATGTCTGCTTTCTTACTAGTTCAGGCTGCATGGCCGGATCCTGACTACAAACTGCATAGCTGCTTCTTCTCACATGGCTGCTACAACCTGCTGCTCCTATCATGCTCCTTTTACATGCTTCTCTTTCAGGCTCCCTCTCTCAAGGCTGCCAGCCCTTCCTTTGAAATCCTGAAAGTCCCTGCACCTTTTTCCCTGGGATGGTAGTATAACTATTATCTAGCCACCAGCTTGCCATAGATAGACAAAATACTTTAAAAGCTGTATCACTGTATTATCTCCTTCCCCCACCCACAACCATGGGCTGCGAGGACTTTGGGAACCCCTCCCCCACTCTGCACCCTGTTCCAATAATAGCATCTTCGATTTGTTGAGCACTTACTTTGTACCAGATATGTTTTAAGAATGCATATATATCCTAATTCTTGAAGGTAGGTATCATTATTATCTCCATCTTTAGAGATGAGGAAAAAGGCCAGAGAGATAAAATCATATTCTTAGAAGCAGTACAGACAGTCTTCAAACTCAGATTTGCCTGCCCCAGAAGGATGTTCTGGCCCATCATGCCACCCCTCTCTTGTTGACCTGAGGAGATTGAACTGAAACATTATACTTCTTTTCTTAGCCCAGATGCCCCAGGAGGAGCAGAAACTGTATCTTACTCATTATAACCTTAGTGAAGCCCCTAGACAGAAAATGAGCATTTGTTATGAGCTTGGTTATAGTAGGTTCCAGTGTATAGGGCCTGTGCTCCCATAGAGTATCTAGCAGAGGGAGGCAGAAAAAAAATTTTTTTCAATAAGCAAAATGAGAAAAGTTAATACTTGCCGAATCCTTACTATGTGCTAAACACTTCCTTAATGCTCTTTGCATGCGAGCACATTAAATCCATGAAATGGAGACTGTTCTTATCATTCCTGTTTTACATCCAAGGACACTGAAGGGCAGAGAAGTTGAGTAACTGTCTCTGCAATTCACACAGCTAGAAAGCTGCAGAAATGGGGCCTGAACTGCGCATCCTCTGAATCTTGAGTCTTCACTCTGTCGCTAAAGAAATACAGCCAATACAGAGGTGGCATTTGATCTGAGATATGAAAAATAAGAAGAGATCTCATTCAAAGGGTAAAGGTAAGAGAATTCAAATCAGAGACCAGCCTGTGCAAAGGCACTGAGATAAAAAAGATGTTGGCTAGTTCAAAGAAAAAAATGTGTGCAATAAGAAGCTGCAGAAAGAAGGGGCCAACGACCCTCAAGAAATGAACGAGAGATTATTGGGTCACAAAATGAAGACCTCTTGGTGCTAAAGGAATGGAGATCTATTCTCTACCTTTTCATACATATTCTTTGGAAGATACCTTTTTCTGGTTTCTTTCATGCAAATACAGATTTGAGGCAACCAAAATGGAACCCCTCTAATTACATCATTTATCTCTATTGTCCTGTATCACAGATGGGTGTTACCTGCTCTACAATCACACTTGTATCTATAGGACACAAAACGGGCATCACTTATTGATCACAATACACTATTCTTTTCCATAAAGCTCAAACAGAACCTCAGAATCCTTCTCAACACAATGTAGGAGGCTGCCATTTTTAATAACCAGAGATGAAATTTGTTATCCCTGTGTGTGTTTCCTGTAAAAGCTAAGCTATATAATTTAGAACGAGAGTTGACAACAAGGAAGAGTTTCTGCTTCTCATGCCCAAGGCAGGATATCCACCAGAATCCCCAAGAATGTTTTGATTAGGAGACACTTAAGTGTCTATATCTTCATGATACTTAGATCTTAGAAAAGACTTTAGGAAGAGGATCATGAAACCAGGCATTTCCAAACAGCAAGCTATGATGTGGCTTGCTAAGAATGTGCCCCTAGTGCATGTTAATGACATGCTTTATAATATCTTATTAAAGATTCTAAGGGCATCTAATAATCATTTAATAAATATTAATGAAGCATTTACAAATTGCACCTTAATTTACAGCACTGGCATTCATATTCTGCCCCGGACTGTAATGCATGGGGGGATGGGGACACTGACAGAGATTGCCAGGAGTCTAGTTCTGTGACATTGTGTGATTCTAGTGTCATGAGTGATTTTTAAAAATAATAATTCTTGGAGTGCAGTTCAGTACAATGAAGCTTGATAACCAAAGCAGTTTTAGCAATTATTATTCTTTTTGGAGAACATTAAAACATAATCTACCATGAATTTATAATCCATAGCCTCTCTCCCAAGCACTTTTTTTAAAAAATAATAAGCAGTAATTATAAGTTCTCATGAAAAAACTTCTGTAGATGTTGGAAGATGCTTCCTTACCCTCTACACACCAGGGCAGATGGTGGGTTGATTTCAGGAGGTGGTAACTGTAGGATGTCCACTCATTGGCATCATTTTTCCTTGATATTCAGGGAGGTGTCCTGCTTCTTCCTGGCACTTAGATATGAGTGGAGGAGCCCTGGACACAAATTCCACATCACCCTGTATCAGCCTAATTGTTATGACCTTTAGGCCATAGATTGAAGGTTGAGTTTTGAGCTGACCATTGCAATTTTCTCTGGACTCTGCCTGTCTTCAGCCAAGATGGTTTTCACACTAGGCTTGAAGTCAGACCTCCTAGAAATCCACAGGGCCCATGGACATCACTCTGTCCACCTTTTCATTTTATGAAGGAGGACACTGAGGCTCAGAGAGGGGGAAGGGCATTCTGAGGCCACACAGTGAGTAGCAGAGGTGGAACCAGATTCCAGCTCGTTGGAGCGGCAGAGAAATGCTTCTCACGCTCACAGGTGAGAAGAAGCGGTATGCACTGGCATTGGGAGAGTTGGGACAAATGCTGGTGCTTTCCCATTGGAGGCCCTGAGGAGTGCTTGGCGTGAGGGCACAGGGCCTCTGCCTGTCCAACATCCCAGCTGGACCAGGAGCCCCGTGCCTCCTGGGAATCCTCAGTACTAATAGGAGGTGGCCAGCAGATGGCGCTGCAGGGATTCAAACTGGAGCTGCCGCAGCCAAAGGCATCTCCACCGGGCTGGAATCCACAAATCCCCCTACCAGGCGCCGTCTGGGAAGAGAACTCGGGATCCAGCCTGCACTGCAGGGACCCCTGGAAGCCAGCTCAGCCTTGCTTGGGAAAGACAGCCAGGTCTAGGGCGAGCTGGCGCAGGCACCGGTGGGTCTGGGACCCCATCCTGGACCACAGCGCAGAAGGAACAGAGAGAAGAGCTCTATGCATACCGAGAAGCTTGCGATTTCAGCGCGGCACAGCCCAAGCTTGGGGTGCAAGTGCCAGCAAGGCGCCCTCCCTCAGCGTTGGGTTTTCCTAAAACTCCACTTCTGGGGGTCACTGTGAAGACTATGAAGACCCTCCTTTCTGAGGAGGCAAAGGACAACATTTGTAAGGATGGTGTTTCTCCTCCCTCCTCCCCAGCCCCCCTCCCCGCCCCCATGACTCCCAGGCCTGCTGATGCCAGGTCATGTTTAATGTGTTTTAATTAAAAGTTTCATTTCTGTGCCCATGACAAACACTTTTGCAAAAGAGTTTGATTTACAATACTTTTCAAAACTGCAGAATTAAATGAATAAAGCACTGTTTAGGGCAGCCCTTATATTTCTAAGTATTTTGACGCTTTTACTGTTGTTTTATCTTCCCAACATCCCTAACATTCCTCCCCACCCACCTTCCCTCCCCTCTCTTTCCTTCTCCTCCTCCCCCTCCCCCCCTCTCCTGTCCTCTATTTTCCTCTCTTCCTCATTCTCTCTTTCTCTCAAACACACAGACATTCACAGCAGCACCTACCTGACTTCTCCCCCTTTCCCTCTCCCTCCAGCTGCAGCATTTGTGCAGAGAGATGCAGAGAGGGAGGAAAGAAAGGGCTGGTCCCCTGGACAAGGGCAGGCTGGCCCATCCAACAGGAGTGCTCCTCTGTGCCTTGCAGGTGGGGTGGCCCCTTGTGCCTCCTGACTCTCTCCCTGCCCTTCTGTTCTCAGGCCCCACCTTCCTGTTGCCAGAGGGCACTGTGCCGCCTTTAAATCAGATTTACAGAAAGTTTACACATGGCACCTGCTGTTCTGGATATTAATATCTTCTCTCTGCATCTTCTAGAAAGATTTGCCCAGAGCTGCTTTTTGCTCTGCTAGATGACACAGGGGCCGCTCTGGCCCTGCTCTGGAGGAGGCGCCATCACCCTGGAGCCCCTCAGAGGCAGAGTGCTCACTGTCTGCAGCCAGGTCCTCACCTCTGCTCTTGTTTCCTGAGAGCAGGACACTTGCTGAGAAAGGCAGGTGGTTGTGGGGCACTGCTCCCAACTCCTCTCTCCCGAATGCCCTTTGTATCTCAGAGTGCTCAAAACAATCTGTCTTCTTTAAAAGACTGAGTATTTCCTAAAGGCAGGAGCCGGCTCTTATTTAACTTCCTGGCACACAGCAGACACTCAGAAGTATTTATTCAATGAGTAAACAAGGAAGTGAATGGAGAGGATGAATCATCACTCTCAATAAATTCATTACACCTATTTTATTTAGTATTATATAATACTCCCTCTGTGCCACAAAATGCGCAAACTACTGTTTACATATAAACTTACATGAACCTTACACAAACCCTGTAAGTCAGACACCTTTTTGTGATAGTAGAGATGCAGATTGGTTAAGTAACTTGCCCAAAGTCAAGCAACAAACAGGAGCAGGGCAGGATTCAAACCTAGGCAGTCTGGGGTCCAGAGTTTTCATTCTAAATTTCTCCACTGGACTCCGCCTTATCCGTCTTACTTACCTCTGACCAAGGCTAATGTACTTAGATAAACCCAACTGGGTAACAAGCAGGCAGAAAATTTAATCCCTGAAGCCTACCTTTCAGAATTTAACTTTCAAAAGACATGGCAAAGAAGGTGTCCAGATAGAATAACTATCAAGTTATTTGTTTTCACTAGGAAAACTGTTCTATTTCTTTCCCTTTAGCTCTGTAACATATAGACTGAAATTTTTTTGGTGTTCAAGAAGCAGAAAAAGAAAAGAAAGGAAAGAAAGAAGGAAGAAGAGGAAGACAAGGAAGGAGGGAGAGAGCTCCAGCTTTATTTAATTCTCGGCACAGAAATGGTGTTCACAGCCCTGAGAAACATGGTTTCTCATTGCCTGTTGCTTGGCACAGTTTCACTGCCTAGAAGCCTACAGAAATATTGGAAGTCAAGATCCAATATAATAATTGGCTTACAGATTTGAAGAAGGATAGACAGACTTTTCCATTTCCAAGATTCATTAGTCCAGTTCTCCCTCTAATAGACAGGGCTGGCTCTGTGTGAAAGCCATTTCCTAATCAAATTGGCACAACATCCAAACTCTGACTGGGTGCAAATGGATTGCTGGAAAATTGCTCTACCTCAGCGTAGGCCTGGAATTGGATAGGGTGGAATTTTTCTCACTGATGCTTGATCATCTAAGTTCTTCATCCTATCATAATAAGGAGCCCCCCCCCCCTTTTAAAAAATTCAATGAAACATCATAGTGGCTTCTAGTGGTACAATACTTTAAAAAGTTGTTTGAATGCTCTTGTATTTTTTTTAAAATGTGAACCAGCTCTGAATTATTGTAGGACCCGAGATACCTAGAAAAGCTAATAGAGGTGTGGAGCTTGGAGGCGTGAATGATGGAATTCTTGGAATAGCCAAAGGTTTGTGATTGACCAAGGGAGCGACATGTTGAGGCTAAGAGAGGGTGCTAGCCGCAGCCAGATGCCATGAGTCCCAGCTCTACACTTTAGCTCTGTGTTTGTGAGGAAGTTTATCACTGAAGCCTTGTTTTCCTCATCTACAGGTTTAAATGACCACCTAAGGAAGCATACTGTTTGGAAGCCCATTCTTTAATGAACTTAACTAAGTGTTGCTAATAATGCCAAGGTGAAACAGACAAATCCAAAAACAAAATCCGATCCAAAAGAACCAGAAAAGGGTAGGCAAGCTGTTTGGGGGTGGTAGCATCATGGAGAAGAAACAGAACTCTCCACTGGTTCCTTTGCAGAGTTCTTCTCTGTCAAGAAAAAGTCTCTTCATTCAGCATGGAATAAACGTTGGTAGGGGTGATGAAGTCAGTATTGGAAAAACTGTCTTAGAAGAGGATTAGCTCTAAAGAAACCTAAGTATTTTACCTACACTAATATTCTAAAACAATAAAATAACTTGGACACTAGATCATTACATATTATTGAGAATGTGTGGCAAAATGCAAAATGGTATGCAATTGGGAATGGGAAAATACCAGGTATCACTGCAATTTCAAAGCAGACTGAGGAAAGCTGGTGCACCCTAGAAACTGCAGGCAGGTGCATCACACATGACCCTGCCCTCCAGTCTGGGGATGTTGTAAGAAGCATGGTCTACAGGTTTGCTGAAGAGGAAAGCCTGATGACTAGAGCTGTATCTTCATTTGTTCAGGATAATTTAGACTTAGCACACGTCACTTCTTCTCATTGGATGGTAGGTTTGGAAAATGTGACAGACACACTATGTATGAATTTCAAAGTCACTTATGCTGGACACCTATGTGGTCCCTTTGGGTCAAGGTGAAGGACGATGAGATAGATGTTCATTTGATATTCAGACGATGTGGTGGAAAAGTAACGTTATTGATAGATTTGTGCTAAGAAGTGTTGATGAGCAAAGTGGTCCTTCATGCCTTGAGGTTTGGATTTGAGTGACTCCAATGAGCTTTGGTCTCACAGCCTCCCTGGAGGCATTTTGTGTAAGTGTCTGGATGAAGGTAGAGAGGTCTGCTCTCTGGTTATGCGTATGGTATACTGTGGGGACCCAGAGAAGGAAAACTCTGACTCCAAAAAACCTCCGCTGCCTTGCGGCATACCTCTTCAGGGGAAAGGCTAAGGGAGTAAACCCCGACAGAAAATCCGGAGCCGGAGTCCCTAAGGCGGTTTGACGTTGTAGTCAACACCGGCAACTCCTGCGGCGCACCTGAACCCAAGCTGTATCGACTCCGTCTTTCCCTTGGACCCTTCAGCTGCGAAGAGAGGGGGGGTCTGCTGCATGGGCAACAGCAGACCCTCCATATTACCCTGCCCAGGCTCTGTAGCTTCAGCGTCATCGCAAGATGTCGATTCAACACGGGAGGAGACAGATACCATGTCACTCCCGAGTCGGACTGCACAGCCATCCTCGGCGGTGCAGATAGACTCTTGAGAAGCTACACCATCGTCTCTCGAGACGGACGGCTGCCGACGACGATACTGTGGGGACCTATGTTCATTGAGGTTGCAACTTTCACACCTCTTTTACAGAAGAAGAAATGAGGCATAGGAAGGGCATTCATTTCCTAGGGCTGTCATAACGAATCACCACAAATTCATTGGCTTAAAATAATAGAAATGTATTCTCTCACAGTTCTGGAGGCAAGAAGTCCCAAACCAAGGTGTCAGGCCATGTTCTCTTTGGAAGCTCTAAGGGAGGATCTGTCCTTGCCTCTTGACCCTCTGGTGGTTCCTCATCTTCCTTGGCTTGTGACCACATAACTCCTCTGTCTCTGTTGTCACATGGCTTTCTTCTCTGTTTGTCTCATTTCTCTCTCTCTCTTATGTGGATACTCACATTGAATCCAGGGTCCACCCTCATCCACTCCCCTTTCCTCTCCACCTTTACCTGAATTCATCTGCAAAGATCCTATTCCAAATAAGGTCACATTCTAAAGTTCCAGATGGACATGCATTTGTGAGAAAAACTATTCAACACACTGCAGGAAGTTTGGGAGTATATTTAAGGTCCAGTGATTGATTAAGTGACAGATTTAGAAACTGAACTCACCTCTGTCTGATTTCACATTCCACATCCCCCCTTTTTATTTTAGAGGGTATGATTGAGTCAGGGAAATGACCCAAATCCTTGTCCTTTGAGCAAATGTGGGAATTCTGGAAGAGAAGATACTTGGAGAAGGAGGTGATGGGGAAGGAGAATGCCCCAGAAAGAGAAACTGTTTGGTTGGCTCATCTGGGGTGGGAGATGGCTCACATGGCCCATGGTCTCTCCCGGAGCTGCAGCCAGGGCAGTGCCATGGTTGTAAAGTGGGTAGAGAGGAAGTGACTAGCAGGTGCACTGTAAGAACATGGCTACAACTCTGAAGGCGGAGCAGCAGGAAGACCCAGTGGTGAGGAAATGGACTCCAAGCCTCACTGCCTGGCCTCAAATCCCTGTTGTCATTTACTTGCCTTGTCAGCTGTGGCAGGTGGCTTAACCTCTCAGAGCCACAAACTAAGGATAAAAATAATATCAGCCTCATCAGGCATAGGAGATGATTCATTGTGATGAGATAATGCATGGAAAGCTTTTAGTTCAGCGCTTCTCACAAAGGCAGCACTTAATAAATGTTGGATATTCTGATTAAAGACTATACTTTTTTTGTGCTCCAAAACAGCATCCCATGTTTTTCCTGTTGCCCAGAGAACACAGTTTGCATCCCATCTGGCCATGGTGGTCTCTGTGTGTGCCCACCTGACACCCATGGAACCCCACCATCCCATTGGAGGTGACCTGCAACTCATCTTGTCCTCATTAGTGTAATTACAGAGGCTTTCCTCTTCCAGCAGCCCTGCCTGTGGCTGCTAAGGAAGGTTTCAGCCAAGCTGATCAGACGGGCATCCTCATTATTTAAAGCGCTCATTATTGAGGTTACCACAGTGGCCCAGCTTTGCTCAAGACCAGGGAAGGAAACCGAATTTCCTTTGCATGCACTTTGGTGGTCTGGGGGCTGCCAGCAAGCTCTGAAGGCCATGGTGTCTCCTCCTCTTGTGCCCCTTTGAATTGGATGGTTTTAGAATTTTTTAATCAATGCTATTTTTTAAAAATGAAAGATTAAAACCCACAGTCAAGAGCAAATTATAAACTGGCCAGCTCCTGACTGGGAACATCTACCCATCTTGAGCTTATTTAAAAATATGAGTCCTGCTAGAGGGGCATTATCTCTCACTTTCTCCTGCCCAAGCTCTCTAAGACCTTGATGGGATTAGAGATGCTATCCTCTAATAATCCTCAAACACAAATTGTTCATTGTTAAATCAGTCCGTCCTTGAATTTCACAGCCATTTTGTTGGTGGCGACAGATTTTTCTTTCAGCCTTTCTGAGGGACCCCCACTTGGATCTGTTTGAATTGAAAATTCTTCTGATGTCTCCAGGTGCACAGCATAGACCTTGCACTAAACCTTTCTTAACATGCAAAGTCTCCCTTTCTATGGCTGACCGTGTGCCCCTACCTTTGGGGAAGGAGGCTCTTCTTGGTTATGCGGAAAGTGGCTTCAATTGAAAGATAATGTGAATCAACAGGACACATTTGAAATGACCAGAATTCAGTTCATTAGACTATGCACACCTACTGTGCACAGACTGTACACTGATCGCCTTTGTGTTCAGAAGGTGAGAAAACAATATCTGCCCTCTCCTCCTCCAGTCTTGGTGAGAAGCCTCTGTAAGGGGAATTAACATGGTGATTCTGTTGAACTTAGGGCTTATAACAAGGTGACCCTCACCTTTGCCTTCCCCTGCAACCCTGAAAACAATGGGAAATGAAATGTTAACTTTCTTTAAGTCAACATTCTTTAACATGAAGACACAGCATGATACAGAATGGCTCCATATGTAATTATAGAAAAAAATAAAAGCAGATGAGGAAGGGAGGTCAGGATGAGGCTTGGGGCAGTATTGACCAATAGAAAGGTGTTGTATTAGGCAGTCAGTTAATATACAGAGTCTCTCCGTTGCACAGGTAATATGGCATGGCCGGGAACATGGACGGAGACACAAGGGGTGAAGAAGCTCTGGATTCAGATAGGTCTGGATTTGAGTCCTGGCTCTGTGTTTTTCTAACCCAGGGCATATAATTTAGCCTTTCTAAACCTCAGTTATCTCATCTATTAAATGGAGTAATAATAACAAGAATACCTACCACACAAGGCAGTAAATATAGGATGAAGAAGGCAGAAAGCTAGATTATGCATGGAAGGAACCAGTTGTTGCTGGGGGAGAGGGGCTGAGGTTGGAAATATTCAACCCACTAGGGGTCTAGGTGTGTGTATGAGAGATGTTGAACTCTTCCTCCCCTTCTCCCTGTTCCTGCTGGGTTCCAAGGCCATAAGACTATGACCACCTCCAGGGCATGCCAAAAAGATGGAAAAAGACAGGGGGGAATGGATGAAGCTTCCATGAGACATTTGGAGAGGTCCCCTGGCAGCCTTGGCCACATGTGAAGATGCAGGAGCAGCTGTTAAAGGCACCTCCTTATTGGGGGATGACAGAGCAGAGATGCTCCGAAGTCCCAGTGAGGATGCCTGATCTCAGTACTCCTCTAGATTTAATGTGTATGAGAATCACTGGGGTCCTGGAGAACCCAGGTTCTGATCAGGTTGGCCTGGGGTGGGGTCTGCAATGCTGAATTTCTAATGAGCTTCCGGTTGATGCCGATGCTGCTGGTCTGTGGACCTCACTTTGAGAATCAAGGGCTTACAGGCCATTTCTGGGGAAAATTGTACTTAGGATTCTGCACTTACCTTTTTTTTTTTTCCTTTCCCACGATTGCCCATTCAATGCGGAGCTGGCCCACTTATCCTCGTTAAAGGGTTCTGCCGCTCCTGGTGATTATCCCTCACGATGCTGATTACGTTATACACTTAAATAAAGTAAAATGCACCCTATCGAATGCACTGCACACACAAAGAATATTTATTTGAATATTAAGTACAGATAAGACTTCCCCTGGGATTATTTCAGAGCACATTTGCAGAATTTAATTGCAAGGTTTTCCCACTCAGTTTCTTTGAGAACGCCGCTTGTGAAAATATTTTCTTTCCGAAGGTAAAGCTCTCCTCTGTTGGTTTATTATTATTATTATGTTAAATCTGAAGAGCTCTCTGAGCTCAGTCATTACTTCCAGTGTCTAATTAATACTGATGATGACAAAGCAAACAGCCAGATGACCTAGATTTTCCTTTTAAATTGCCTACAATTTACATGCATGCTTCCTCATTGGCTCAGAACTTTTGTGGACCTAGCTCTTCCAGTAAAGATTCTTTAAGTTTGGGGTTTTAAGAGCTCATTTTTCATGAAGCATATGTCTTCCAGCACTCCTTCCATTAAGCTTTCCAGGAAGAGCAAGCACATGCGCACATGCACACACACACACACACACACACACACACACACTGAGCAACAATAACAACCACCACCCAGGCAACCCTTTCAGGCAACTGAACTGGAAAATTAGAAAATGAATACTCCTCAAGCTTCTCCAGCTACAGGCTTGTTCCATTCCTTAAATGATGACATTTTGTAAAGTCACAGAAACCGGGAATGGAAAAGCCCTCGTACAGCTATGTAAAGATTTTTTTTTTTTAAATAACAGAAGGCAGCATGGCTTAGAGAGCCAGCCTGGGGATGCTCACCTAGGCTGCCTTCCACTGGAAAGTCAATTATGTCCCTATTTCCTTGTTAGGAAAATTGGTCCAATGGGACTTAGTTCACCTCACTATTTATTTTTTATGGCAGTCCAGTGGTTGTTACATGAGTTATTTCTGTTGGCATGCTCCACAATCTGCAGACGTGAACTTTTAGTGCTACAGCACAGAACTTTCAGAAGCATCAACCATTTTTCAAAACCTCAGTTTTCTACCACAGTGGGTGTTTTCTACCCAATGTTTCAGCATACAGCTGGGCAGACTTAGCCCACTGTTAACGTATAAAAGGAACAAATAACAGCAAATGGACTTTGGATTAAATTTACTTCCTTGCATTGAAAAGGCACTTATATAGTGCTTTCTGAGTGCCAGGCACTCTTCCAATTGCAGGCAAATATTAACTCACTCAAACCTTATGATGAGACTTTGGAGTAGATAGGCAGGCTCAGGTGAGGAAGGTGTCCAAGGTCCCAAAGTTAATAAGTAGCAGAGTTGAGATTTGAACCCTGAATGTCTGGCTTTTACAGTTTGTCCTCTAACCACTGCATTTAAGATGCACCCCCAATATCTTGCAATTAACATGATCAGGATGATTGCCCCGATAAAGTCTTGGCCTCTCTGTCTGTGCTGAAGCTATTTGGTATGGATGTAGATTATGAAATGATCAACTTCTGATATAATCATCATTAGAACATTGTAACAGCTAACCAAAAAAAAAAAAAAAAAAAAAAGCCCAGCTAAAACATCTTAACTTGGAAATGTCTTGAGAACATATATTCTATCAAAGCAGATATAGGCAAGTGGTATGTAAATCACCCACCTGGCCCTCCCCACCCTTTCCCACCTCCTAATGTGGAGAAGGGAATGATGGGAAGATCTGAGTTGAGATCCCTATGCTATAGAACCAGAGGAGTTCTCTGACTATAAGATAATGATGGTCCCAGGAGACTGGTTCAAGGAGGCATGCCAAATCATTTAGTTCCTCGGGTCAGTTTGGTGACTGTTGTTCAAATTTTCTTGGACTGAGTAAGGGGTTTGGGTGAGCTTGGGGGAGCAATTATAACTTTTGATTATGAAGGAGAGGAATGGTGATTGCTTTTGCATCAGAAAAAAATAGAAGTCATTTTCGTAATAACCACAATTGTTTTCTCCCTCCCTCCTCTGCCTCGGTTCACAAAATACCTTATTAAATCTGGAGGATAAAAATGTGCCTGGGGTAATGATTTATTATTAGAATAAATGTTAGGCAACATGGTTCCCGCACCTTGTAGATGCAAAGGCATTTTGTGTTTTTACTTGTAAAGGTGCATACACGTGTCAGACCAGCCTGGCTCTTTGTGTCTGGGGGCTGCCTTTTCTCTTCAAGAACAGCGTCAAGCCTGAAATGAACAACTCCTAGACACTGCTTCCTCGCAGGAAGCAGATGGGTGCAGGAGGCGGCCAGGGATCCTGGCCAGGTGCTGCGAGTGGCTTCCACCTCTTCTTGGTGTTTGTCTATCTAATATGTCTGCCTGGACAGCTTTGTCCCAGACCTGAGGGACTTGTTCTGGCACTAACAGGGTACTTAAAAAGTGGGTGCATGTAAGCACAAGTGCAAAAAGCATTCCCTCTGAAGAAAACAGCTCTTTGAAACTTGGTACTTGAGGCTGTGCCACTTCTGCAGGCATCCTGACCCCTGACATCCCTTTAATCAGATAACCAACACTTGAGACTCCCCAGTGACTTACATCTGGAACAGTGACTCTCTTGCTATAAGTACCAATATCATCAAACAATGCAGTTTTACAAAGAACAGCAGGAGAAGAAGTGTTCACTAAGTACAGTGTAGTGCCTAGCATATAACATACCACAGATCATTTAAGTGCTAAAAATACTAAGTATTTTGAGATTATAGGACATGCTTAATAAATTATCCCCAAGCACTATTAGCCATCAATCCAATGTTAGAGCTTTCAGCCTTTGGGTTTATCTATTCATGTTTACATATAACAACACCCCTTTTTTTCAATTAGTAGTATTTAGCCTTGCCAAGTTCCTTCTCCCTGCCCTCTGCCACCACCCTGCTCCCAAGGGCTCCCTTCCAAAGCTGACACCTTCACAAAATCAGACGAGTTTAGCAGCAGATTCTGGTTCTCCCTGAGGTAAAATACAAATGTCATGGGAGAGGTGAGTGGATTTCCCCAAGTTGTTCTTTCAAATGCATTTTCTTCATTTATACAACATGAGCCAGAATCAAGTTAATTAATCATGGCTCACTTGACTCATTGTTGTGACTTTTTTGTTTTCATTTTTTCAATTGATTATTCCTCACTTCTTCTCTTGAATTCTAAGCACTTGCTACTTTCACACACATCTTTTTCCTCCCTTATACCCAAAAGAAACAATTACAAGTGATGAGATCTGTATATGCTTATCTGACATAAATGATCCTATTTTCTTGGAAGCAGAGGACACACCTCATTGTAGGATACATTTGGAAAAAGCAATGTACTTTATTACAACCACGTGATGGATTGTATTATGTTCAAGGATTTTAGGTCTTCATAAACTCAGATCTCTAATAAATATTCCACATAACCAGAAATAGGGTGGGCAGATCAACCATTCTCTTTATTTTAGTTTTTTCTACTGAAGAGAATCCACATTAAAATACAGAACATCTCTGAAAACTGGAGTTGAACTTGTTCCAAGACAGCCACTCTGGGTTAACCCTTTTTGTGCTTGGGGGAGTTATTTATAAATGCCATTAATTGAGCACCTACTATGTGCCAGGCTAGGCCTGAAGTTGATGTTCTACATACAATTTCTCATTTAATCATTAGAATAAATTTATAACTCAACTTTTAAGATTATGTTATTATGACTGCTGTTCATTTGAATTTACTAAAGCAGGCCATGCTCATGGCAAGAAGTTGAAATAATGTAACAGAACCCAAGAATAAACATGAAAACCAGTCTTGCTACTCTTTCATCCCAATTATCATTCTCATTTCCAGGACATCATTTTTGTGCCTTAGTTTCTAGTTTGGTGCTTATCATACCAGGCTTTTCCTTGTATAAATGGATATTTCTATGTGTGTGTGGGTATATAACAGTTTTTTTTTTTTTTTAATTAGATTGCGTTTTAAAAATTGGTTCAGTTTGCTTTATTTTATTCATTCTATCATGGTCACCCTTCCATATTATACTTTTAATGATTCAATGGTATTCCATAGTATAAATAAAGGATTGACAAATTCTTGCCAGAGGTCAAATCCTGGCCAGAGGTCAAATCCAGCTCACTGATTATTATAAATAAAGTTTTAATGAAACACAGCCATTTGTATGCACATTGTTTCTGGTTGCTTTCTTGCTACAATGGGTTGAGTAGCTGTAGCAGAGAGATTCCATGGCTCCCAAAGTCAAAAAATATTTACTTCTTGGCTCTTTATTTAAAAAAAATTTGCCCACATCTGTTATAAATGAATCACAATTTTTAAAACTACCTTATTTCTGAAGGACATTGATATTCTTCCAAGTTCCAGGTCTGTGCTTTGGGAGGCACTGCCTTCCTCCCCTGTTCCTCCTTGCATTCTTTTAGACAGCCTTTAGCAGGGGAGCCATGGAGTGAAAGAAACACAAATTCTGTGTTGTGACAGCTGCCAACTGCCCCCCAACAGTGGTACCACTCAGACAGTGCTCTTTCTGAATACCCCCACCCAACTCTCATGCTAATTGTAATAGCAATTGCTAGCGTTTGTTGAATTATTTAAATGAGCCATATACTTTGCTTAGTACTTAAATAGATTATCTTATTTTGTGCTCACAACAAAATTAGACAAGAGATAAGCACCATACTATCCTATCATACAGATGGGGAAATTGTAAGCAGAGAGATTATATAATGTGGCTAATGTTAAAAAATGATGTGCCAGAATTGGACTCAGTCTAATTCCTAAGCCTCCAGTCTCCATTGGGGAGAAAACACCTGCAAAAGGACCCAATGGGTTGTTATCAGAGAAAGCTAATTGGTGGAAAGTATCCCAATTTAAACCCAGTCTAAACATACTCAAAACTACATTAAGAAAAGTATGCACATCCATGCATTTACTTGTATGAAGCCAGACAACACAGTCATTTCATGTTTTGTTGGAGAGAACCACAAACATGCACACAGCATCACATCAGGCAGAGCAGCAACACAGCTGCCAAAATGGCCATCATTAACAAATCAATAAGTAACAGGTGCTGGTGAGGATGTGGAGGAAAGGAACCCTGGTGCACTGTTGGTGGGAATGCAGACTGGCGCAGCCGCCACAGATAATAGTATGGAATTTACTCAAAAAACTAAAAATGGAACTGCTTTTGATCCAGAAATTCCACTGCTGGGAATATGTCCTAAGAATCTGGAAACACCAATTCAAAAGAACCTGTGCACACCTATGTTCAGAGCAGCACTATTTATAATAGCCAAGAGTTGGAAACAGCCTAAGTGCCCATCAGTACATGAGTGGATTTAAAAAGCTGTGGTACATTTACACAATGGAGTACTATGCAGCAGAAAGGAAGAAGGAATCCTTACATTTTGCAACAGCATGGATGGAACTGGAGAGTATCATGCTAAGTGAAATAAGCCAGTCAGCAAAACACAAATACCATGTGATCTCACTTATAAGAGGAATCTAATGAACAAAATAAACTAATCAGCATAATATTACCAGAGACATGGAAACAAGGAACAGACTGACAGTGGTAAGAGGGAGGGGGAAGGAGGGGGCTGGTTGGAGAAGGTGAAGGGATTAGTCAAGAAACTTATATGAATGAGACCCATGGACATGGACAATGTGGGGGTTGACTATGGAAGTGGGCATCAGACTGGGTGGAGGGGAGCAAAGGGGGAAATATTTGAAACAACTATAAAAATAAATAAAAGAGAGCACCTACTAAGGACAAATGAGGCACAGATTCGGGGTGGGGTAAAGATGTGGGTCTCTTTGTCTTTGGCTGGTTTCCTCGACTGTCTGGGAGCTGTGTACTACAATGGCTCAGAGAAGGCCTGGAGTCAAGCCATCTGGATGACAATTCTCTCTTCAACACTTCCTAGCTTTGCGACTTCAGGAGGTCATGGAAAAAATCTGTGCCTCAGCTTCACCATCTGTTAAATGGAACTAAGGATATTACCTGCTCACGAAGTGGTGGGCATTAACTGATGACTTCCTAAAAAGTTGTTGTATCATGCTTTCTGGCACATTGTAAACATCAAATATGTTTTAACCACAATTAATGTGACGTTTATTTTGCCTAAAAATAATTATTTTTCTGTCAGCATAGTTAAAATTGAGCAAAACATAAAGGTATTGCAATATGAATGCACTTTCCCTAGTCGCCCCTCCTCTACCCCACATCCAGTATCCTCCCTTACTTTTTCTTACCTTTGTGCTGTTTGCAATGTTGCCCTTCCAAATCCTCGAGTAGGTCAGCCTACCTGACTCGTACTCCTCCAGAAAGGTTTAGATCAAGTCTTCCATCTCCTGATACACCCGGCTGACACCTCCCTCCACTGTTTGCCCCACACAGCAGGATGGTTTGGCACCTTTCCTTTGGGTCCTTGTGGTATCCTGTGTTTTTCTTTCATATCACACTCAGGACCCTGCATTATAATCTTTATTTTATTCATCTCTCTTCCTCTCTCTTTGAGGTTTTTTAGGAAATTCACTATGTATCATTTATATCTGCATCCCCTTGCATTATTAGTACAGTGTTAGTCGTGGAGTGTGATCGCAGATTACACATGTCAAATGTATATAATCCTGAAATGTATAAGGAGCAGGCAAAATTGTAGCACTCACCTAGGTACTTTGAAGTGTGGATTTATAGGACCATGCCATATTATTTTAGAAAAACTCATAACAATTCTGAAAATGTAGAACCTGAGAAATGTACACAGGTACCAACTGATTTGATTTACTGAGTTTTATGCTGCTAGATTTCTTTGGTGGTTCTCTTCTGAATGATTCACAACTGTCCTAAAAACTGGAATTTCCAATAGTATGTGATTAAAAACCAGAAAACATGCATATTTATCCATCCATTTATCATATGTCTTCATATTTCCTTCGATTCCTACTTTTCCCAATTCAAGTTAATCTCTCAGCAATATCTTCCTGCACTCGACTCTCCTGCCACATTAAATTACTTGGCACTTCCATAATCTTCACTGGCATTTTCAGACATTCCCTTTACTTCTTGAAATATTGTTTGTTTGTTTTTTTCATTCTTTCTCTAGATACATTTTCTAAAAGTCAAAACAAACTAAACAGTAACACCTTTTTCAACTCTCTAAGACAAGGTTGCTGTCCCTCTTAGGTGCTGTTAGTACAGCTTATATTTTCATTGTAGCAAATGTTCTTTGTATTGTCACCGTTGACTTACTCATTGTTTGCTTCACTTAGACAATGAGCTCCAGAAGTCTATTACTATTGCATTCTAAGTGCATAGAAGAGTGTCTGGCATCCAGAAGGTGCTTCACACTCTCACACACACACACACACACACACACACACACGTGCGCGTGCGCGCGAGCGCGCAGGTATTTGTTTTTGAACACAGGAAGGAAGAAATGATGGACAGATAAATGGATTCCAAATATTGTCCTGGTCTCTAGAAAGAGAAAGCTGAATAAGACTCAGTCCTTTCCCTTGCAGATCTAGTCTGATGTGTGGGAGGGAAAATCAGACGGGTAAAAGGACAGGACTGGTAAGAGAGAGCTGAAAGTCAGAAGATGAAAAAGGCCGAGCCCGAGAAAGAGTCTCTGGCCCCGTTGGCTGGACGACGGTAGGAGGTGGGGGAAGATGAATCCCTGCTATTAAACATCCTGCTCAACCAGGAGAGCAAAGGGTCTCATGCTGAAGTTTATTGCTTCAGTTCCTAACCTTTCGTAAGTGCTTACTTGGCAGCCCTATCGAGAGTGGTATTTGATTCTCTGGAAGCATCTTAAAGGAGCAGCAGCAGGCCGCTCACTTTCTCTTTTTTCATTTAGGGTATAAAAATATTGGTTTTGAGCATAACTGCCATGGGAGAAAAAATATATCTCATGTTAGTTCCAAATGAAATGACATTCAGTGAAGTGTACATGTAAGATATATTTTAAGGCTAGCTTTTAAAGAGTGTGCTGGAAGGGTCTTTCTTCATAGCAAATGATAAGGAGTTACAGGTGCCTTTTTCTCTCTGAATCTCTCCCATATTGGTTAAGGGGAAACATGTTAAAGAGTCTCATTAGGTCTATCAATAACTTAGAGAGCTTCCAGAGCATTATGGCACCTTGTATGGAGTATTGTGTAATGATCACAAGAAAGACTCATGCTGGGACTCGGCCATCTTGTGTAACTAGCTATCTGCACTGGATCACTAGCTGAAGAAGAGGTCACTGGTTACCTTACTCAGATGGGCGTGCTACTGAGGTAATGGCAAGTGTAGGTGTTATGATGCAACAAAAAGAGTGTGGTGGTGATGATATGCAATTCACAGAGAATTTATGGGATTGGAGAAGAACATGGTCCAAAAGTAGAAGAAAGGTATTATTGACAGAATGCAGGAAAAATAATATAAAATGCTGTGTAAGGTGGTGAGTGAGCAATTCAATGCGTAGATGAGGTATTACAGCATTGTACACCTGAAACCTACATAACTTTATTAACCAATGTCACTCTAGTAAATTGAATAAAAATACATAAATAAAGAAAAAAAAAACTCATAAAAACTCCAAACAAATCAACCAAACCCACAAATATCTGCTATAGAGATTACTCAAATGTCCTTTTTTATTATCTCCAAATCTCATTTTCCTTAATCAACTTTATTTGTTGGACAATATAGCTAATTCCATGGCTACTGTTGTATTTTGCACTTGAATACTTTATAATAGGAACATTATAATATGGCTTCACTTTACATGGTTTAGGTCAACAGTTCACTTGTTTCTTTAAAAGTTATCATTATGCTTCTGTGAGTCTGACAAAGTCTTGTGATTTTTGTCGACAGATGTTAAAAATATTAATATTGTTATTAGATAAACTTTTATTTATGTGATGAAAAGAAGAGCTATTACTATTACAATATCATTTTAAAAACATTTCTGCAAGGCACCGATATTAAAATATTTTCCAATTATAAATATCCTTCATGACATAAAAGATAATTTGAAAACTACAGAAGAGCATTAAGAAAAAAAGAATTTCCCCTACTCTTTAATTGCATCTCTCATTTAGTTTTATGTTTTACATTTAAATACATGAACCATTTTGAGTTAATGATTGTATAAAGTGTGAAGTTGAGGTCAAGGCATTTTGTTTTATTTATTTTCTGCATACAAATGTCCAATTATTCAACATCATTTGTTTTTAGATATATCACTTTATATATTTTTTAAAGTAGTTACTCTAGGGATTACAATAAACATAGTACTTAACATCTCTCAGTCTATATAGAGTCAATATTTTACCGTTTCAGTTGGAATGTAGAAAACTTATTTCCATATCTGTCCCTTATCCTCCTCTTTTTATGTTTGGTTTATCTTATGTACACATTGAAAACCTTTTTAGACAATTTTGTATTTATTTATTTTTTTCTTTCAACCATTACACGTATTTGAAAGAACTCCAGGGAGTAAACGAGTGCATTATATTGATATTTACCCATATGTTTATCATTTTCTTTCCTCTTGATGTGCCATGTTTCCTTCTGGTGTTATGTTTCCTTTGTCTGGAGAACTTTCTGTAACAATTCTTTCAGGATAGGTCAGTTGGCAATAAGTTTTCTTAATATTTCTAAGGGATGTTTTCATTGGACTTAGATTTCTGGATTGATGTTTCTCTTATATCAGTACTTTAAAAAATTGTTTGCCACCTTCTTTTGGCTTCCTTGGCTATGGTTTGTTTGTTTAAATGAGAAATTAACAGTTACTTGAATTCTTGCTTTCTCTCACAAGTATTGTATCATTTGTCCTTGGCTTTTTTTTCAGAAAGTATTTTGTGTGTATTTGTTGATTTTTATTATTTGTTTTAAGTTTTCATGCTTTTGATTATAGCTGGATATGAGCTTCTTTGGGTTTACTTTCTTAGGGTTTGCTAAGTTTCTTGATTTTATGGGTTTATATATTTTGTCAAATAAGGGGAATTTTCAGCTTTTAAAAAAATAATTTTTCTTCAGTGAGCATTATTTTATTCTAATTTGAATAACACGAATGTTATATCTTCTGGCATTATTCTATAGGTCCCTGGTATTTTTCTTTTTTTCGTTCCCTCCTTTTTTCTCTCTGTTGTTTAGATCAGATATTTTTTATTTGATATGTACCCAAGTTCACTGAGTTTCCTTTGCCAACTCCATTCTACATTTGAACTCGTTCAGTGAGTTCATTTTTCAAAATTTAGGTTATTGTTTTTACTGTTCTAAAATTTCCATTTGGTTCTTCTTTATATCTTCTATTTCTTTGACGATGCCGTCTAATTTTTTATTTGTTTTAACTGCATTTTTTCCCTTGCTTGTTGGAGCATTTTTATAAAGGTTGCTTAAAATCTTTATTTGGTAATTCCCACATCTTTGTCATTTCAATGTTAATGTCTGTGACTGTCTTTTTCTGCATGAGTATAGATTTTCCTGTTTCTTTGTATGCTGAGTGGTTATGTCCTAGGTATGTCTACTATTATGCTTCGAGACTCCAGGTCTTATTGAAATTCTAAGGAAATTGTTGATTTTTTTTTTCAATCAAGAAATCAACCAGTTGAATTCAGACTGAACATTCCTACCTTCCTTCTGTGGATTTTGTTTCCAATGTCAGTTCTGCTGTCAAAGCTTTGCAGTAACAGTGGGTCTGCCCCCTGTGTGCATCCCAGTGGCCAGTCTGGGCCATAAGCAGTGGTTTGCCCAGATCATTCTCACAGCCTGTGATCTCTGTGTAGGTTCACATGTGGCTCAGGGGTGAGTGTGGACCTCATACAAGTTCTACATGGGGCTGTTTCTCAAACTCTTCCGTTTTTAGGATTCTCAAAACATGTCTGCTTCCCAAGATTCTACTTTTCTGTCTGAAAGCCAGAAAGCTGGGGATTTTTTATATTGCTCACATGCTTCTGTGACTGGGCCTGCATTTGGGGCCAAGTGTCAAGAGGAGAGAGAGAAATCAGTGGGGCTTTGCCCACTTCCTTGGACCATAGAGGAGGATCCCTATAGAGTGCTGGGTGTCTCTCTGCATGTGAATGCCCAATGCTGGGCTCTAAGATGCCAGGTGACCCTGAGGAGGGGAAGAGGGAGGAACTCACCTTGTGGGTCTTTGAATTCTGGTCTCCTTTTTCAGTCCACCTGCTGCTATTGGCTCTTCACAGACCTTAGATAGCTGTTTCCTGCAGCCTAGCCAGAATTTATAGTTGCACTGAGTGGGAGAGACAAGGTGAGGTGTGTTATTCCATGTTACCCAGAATCAGACCCTTATCACCCACTTAATTCATTTTGTTATGGGAAAAGACACCTAAAATAAAATGTAGCATTTTAGCTAGTTTAAACTGTACAATTCAGGGGTTTTGAATGCATTACAATGTTGTACAACCATTCATACCTAGTTTGAGAACTTTCTGATCACCCCGTCTGCCTTCCCCTGAATTCCATGGCAACTACTTATCTGTATGGATTTGCCCTGCTTCACTTTTTAACAGTTTACAGAGATATAATTAGCATATCATAAAGTCATCTATTTCAAATGTATAATCGTGTGTGTGTGTGTGTGTGTGTGTGTCTGTTTACAGAACTGTACTCACTTAAACAAATATTTTAGGCCCTGGCCAGTGTGGCTCAGTGGATTGAGTACTGGCCTGCAAACCAAAGGGTTGCTGGTTCAACTCCCACTCAGGGCACATGCCTGGGTTGTAGGCTAGATTCCCAGTTGAGGGTGTGGGAGAGGCAACCACACATTGGTGTTTCTCTCCCTTTCTTTCTCCCTCCCTTCCCATCTCCCTAAAAATGAATAAATAAAATCTTTAAAAATATATATATTTTGGAATATTTACTCCTAGTCCTTGCTTTTCTTTATCTTTCTTCCTTCTCTTTATGATCTGTTTCACTGTATTTCAAAAACAAAATAAGAATCATAACATCTTTGTACCTTTGTAGCTTCTAAAAAACTAGATGGTACCTTTTGAGTTTCTTTCAAAACCATGGTTCTCAAAGCTGCATGTTATACCATCAAATCAGTGTGCTATCATTTATTGTAAATGTTCACATTGTTGCACACTGTGATATTTACAGTGGTTTTCTTGCATAAGTAACACTTCAGTTCATTGACATGTAAACAAACATTTGTGTGTCCTCTGCCTATGTTCTTAGGAGCTGTTCTTAGAGGTGATATTTCTGGGTTCAAGGGCACATAGCAAAGCATCAATGTATAGATTTGGGGCTCTGGCATAGCCTAAATGAAGGCTCCTGTTTTTGTTTTTGTTTGAGGAAAAGTAGAAAAGAAACTTTCAATCCAAAATACATAAAATATACATCAAAAGTCAGTTCCAAAACCTTCTTATCTTTAGTAAAAGTTTCAAAAGCTTGCAATATACTGTCAGATGCTAGGAGCCAAGGGTTTATTCATTGGTTAAGAAAATGCCAGAAACACACAGAATAAATTGTGAGTGCAGGCCTGAATTTTGTTTTAGCCTTGCTATTTGAGTTGAAGATAGAGTCAGTCCCTGTAGAGGTAGAGGAACCCTATGCCCCAGCTTGCCTAGTCATTCCCACTTCATATATGCTGTCCCTGGCATAACTTTTAACACCCCACCCACTCCTTTAACTCACATAAATTTTCCCGTTTGAACAATAAATTATATGGTCACCCTAAAGAAGCACTTTTGAGTTTTAGAAGCATGTTTTGGTAGGACAAGGATTAGCGAAGCATGGCCTGTATATCACTAGTCTCTCCTTTTTGAGCTTATGGTGGATATCACTGATTGATCAGGTATGTGTGACGTAAGAATTCACCTCAGAATTCTCACCATCACAGTCCTATGTGGACTTATTATCATCTGATTAGAACTGGACTGGAAAATGTAATTTACTTGCCAAGGCATGTAGGTGATATTACTGGCTCTTAACATTAGAGAAGACACTGTATGATGTCCAGTGACTATTCCCCAAAGGCCCTCAGGAAAGAATGCCTGCACCTGGTAGGGCAAGAGGGATTCCAGGCCAAGTAGGAGCCTTCACTCTGGGCAGATTTCACTCCTCACGCCCTCTATGAGACCTCTTCCCTCTTCCCCTTCAAGACTGGCTCATCCTAATTGTGTTTCTGGATCGCACAATTGAAATGCCAAGTGAAGCTTAGGTGTTCTAAGAAAAAAATTATTTAGTTTTAATGAAAAAATTAAATACATAATTAATTAATTCTGGGTCTGCTTTAAGCTGAGTGATTAGAAGCAACTTTCTTTTTTCTTTCATGTTGTTTTGATGCAGAACCTTCTGATTTCTCCCCCTCTTTTTCTTTCCTTTGTAGGTTTCAAGACAACAGATGAATTGTGAAAGAGAGCAGCTAAGGGTAGGTGCATCTGCTTGTAAAATACTTCCTGGATTTTGTTTCTGTGTGATAAGCAAAAATTTCCTTGTCTCTCCTAAGACACAGGGTTCTAAATAGCGGGCTTCATCTTAAGACTGGTAGAACTGAAAATATTTATCCCAGCTAATTTAGTATTGATTGAGCTGGTAAATACAGTATATCTTCTTTTGAAGTGCCATTATAGTAGATATGGATTTTTTGATTTAGATTTAGCAATAAATACTTCTCTTCTGGAATTTGTTTGACATCATTGTACTCTTTTTATGTACAGCATGAGGTCTAAGTAATAACAAAGGTCAAAAAGATGTCTTGCTGCCTTCTTAATGTGAATATCAGGCTGTTTGCTGAGTGGCTCAAATGCTCTCCTGCTGCTAACTGGGGCTGGTGAACCACTAATATGTCAAGGAGAATGCAAGTCCTCTGTAGACCTTTTTGTTTGGTGGCATTTGTGTACATAGGAGAAGGAGACAGATTTTTTAAACCTCATATGTGATTTACTTTTTTAAAAATGGAATTCAGCATTCAAGTATGCTAGATGCAAAATGTATTACCTGGAGGAGGGAGAGAATGGTTTGCTTATAAATGGAGCTTGGTGACATCGTTCTGTTTCCATGGTGTCATGGTTGATATCTTTCGTTGTATGGGTATGGAATTTTAAGAAATATTAGTTTGAGCTCACCCCACCCCCAATTTGTGTATGTGTTTTTAACTGTGCTCATGTTTTGTATAGATGAGTTTGAAGTCTTAATCAACCTATAATCTTTAATGTCACTGATGAAAGTTGGCAATTTTTACTGGACAATGTGCCTTATAGTCATGTTTCCACATTATTATAAAAACTAGAGGAGTCTGCTGCTTTTAAAATAACAGTGTGGTTTGGGGTTGGGGCATCATTGTGCTCAAAGGATTCTAATAAATAAGAAAAAATTATTAAATAATTTATAATTCTAATGTCACTTATGCACTGCTTTGTAACTTTTCAAAGCATTCACTTGATGCCAATCTTGAGACGACAACGATTTGTAGTTATTTCCATTTTACAGCTGCTGTTGGCACCAGGTTTGTTAAATCCTTATATGTAACAAACAACAGAATCCAGTTGCATGAAATGCATGGAACCAAGAAAGTGACTTGACTTTTCCTCTTTTATGCGTATTTATTTTATGCGTTCTCCCACCATGGCCCTCTCTATTAACCTTTCATCTCTGCCCACTTCACTCCTAAGTCCCTGTGCCTGCATTAGTTGTGACTCCTTCATGAACAGCCTTCACAATGTTTTAAGCTTTCCTGAGCTCTCTTATTGCTTTTTCTCTGCAGTCTGAATTACTGGTTCATCCTAGTAAATAATGTATTGGAACTTCAGATTTCTCTTCCTGCCTGGATGGGGATGATAGCCAGAACTGGGTCAGAGCTAGATAAAGAGGAATGCGTGCTTTTGTCTCCAGGAGTCCCCGATAAATTCATCAAAATTAAGATAATATCAAAATCTCTTTTGCAAATGAGACTTGCTTGGCAAATTAATGAAGTGCTTGTACACAGTTTGAGAGGTTTGTTATTTTGCACTGATGAGGACATTGTCAACAGGGGTGAGGTTTAGGAACAAGAATAGAGCCCTTCCCATTATGTGAAATAAATTCAAGTGGTGGTTTTTAATAATGGGTCATATAGTTTAGCCCATAGGGCAACTCCAATAGCCCCATAAGAGACCATCTCTAATAGCAAGAACTGAAGTTTTATTTGTTGTTGCTGTTGAAGTCTCTTTTTTTTTAACCTTTTAAACTAGTTTATGTTTTGAATTGCTAGATAACATATTTAAATCAATGGAATACAGATTTATGTGGTTCAAAATTTAAATGGTACCAAGGGAATGCAGTGAGGATTTCCCTTTCCATTCATTCAATCTTTAGTCCTTCAGTTCCTTCCTGGGAGACACCACTGTCATAATGCACTGCCTCTCCTTTGACACCTATGTCTCCGTCTGTAAATATTTTCTTTGTTCCCTTCTTTCCTGCCCTCTGTCTCTCTTTCTCTTTGATCTCTTCCCCTTGTCCCTCCCTCCTTTTCTTCCTGTCTTGTGTGTTTATCAGCCCCTCCTCTAGCTGGAAAAAATATTCCCTTGACTAAGGTGATTTTTTTTAAGGAGCTATTTTGGGCACAGGGGGCAGATTGAAAGAAATTTGGTTCATTTGGTTCTGATCTAAAATGCCTGGCCACCTCAATGAAATGCGTTTTTCTTAATCTCATTATATTTTTCTTAGAAAGACACCAGAAGAAAAATAGTTATCTGTTTAGTTACCAACATCAGTGAAGGGTGTCTGCCTGCCAGCCATACTTCGTAAAATATATTTTTAATACAGCAATCAAACTGCATTTCCTGATTTGCTCTACAAGGTGATTGGCCAATGGCCATGTTGCCAAGATTATATTCCTTTATTAGTACATTCGATTAGGTTGTCAGAATTCAGGGATGTAAGTGGGTAGTTGTAAAATGTATCCCTTTTTCTTGGCCTCCTGCAAACAGAATATAATGACAAAAGGTACAACTGCTGCTGCATGTTTTATGCATGTGAACACTGTATTGGGGTGACCTATCCAAGACTTGCTCCTCCTGCTCTCCTATCTTAAATTTTTCCAAAACGGACTCTGTGTGGTATTTGTTCATTATTAAGTCTAAAAAAATGATTCTCTGATGAATTAATGTTTAGGAAATGCAAAGTTAAAGAGAGTCTAACTTTTTTTTTTAACTGCAGGGCTTCTTAGAACATTTAATGTGCAAAAGTGAAATACAACGAGATAGGTATAATGCTCGATTTTCTGCAAACTCATCTGATCACAGAACATTTTTGAATGCAGAACACACTCTGAGAAACACTCTTGAAACTTGTATCAGTTTTTTTTTTTTTTTCTTTTCCAGTTAGAATGTTTTGGTCTGCAAGTTATAGAAAAGCTAAGCATTATTTAAGAGGTAAAAACATTTTATTACCTCCCAGTCCCAAGTTGATTTAGTGAAGTTTTGGTATCAGGGCAGTGGTTTGGAATCTTTGTGCTTCTCTCAGCCTTTCTTTCCTTCTTCCAGGGTGAGGAAGCAGCACTTGCTCACACAACAACACTCTCATTATGAAGGACAGAGAGGAGGAGGTTTTTCTCATAGTTCTTGTACATTGTTGGAGGAAAATTCATTTCTAGAAGCCTTTTCTGAAAATGTTCTCTTAGATCTCATTGACCAAACCCTATGTCAGTCACTCCCACTAAATTGGGACCTCATTGGTTGGCTATAACAGTCACAATTCATCCCCAGGGATAGGCACATTGTCACCTGAACAAAAATGGGATTTGCTAAACATAGGAAGAAAAGGGGAATGTTCTTAGTGGAGTTACCCAACAGAACAACAGTAAGAACCAACATGAGCCCTCTGTGTCACTCATGGTGTTGATTTCCTTCCAACTCCTTTACTTTGTCCCTTCATCCCACATGCACGACTGTGGAGACCACATATAAAGCATCATCAAGTGCCTGAACTCTGGCTGTGAATTTGCAATAGATGTTTTCTCTGCCGATTTCATATCTCACAGATCACATCCACCAATCCTGACTCTATGAGGCTTGGCACTCTCTCTGTATTTTTCCTTATGTTCTTTGGAGCCATCTTGGATGTAGTTCTTGGCTAATTTCCCTCAGCATCAAGTATGGACAGCAGATATGACACACCTTCTCTGCACAACCCAGGTCACCCCCAGAGAGTTTTCATGTGCTTTCTATTGCCTACCTTTCCTAAGAGAAGGGCATCAGCCAGTTACACCTAATAATCTTTCACCCTTCTCAGAAGGCAATTGGGACTGCTCATGTTCTCAATGAGCAAACTATGGAACAAAAATCCTGTCCATTTCTCCATCCCAAATTTTCTCAACCTGGAGTAGATTGTGCCTTCTTCTGAGCTGACATTTGAAATTATAACTGGATTCCATTGGAGAGATAGTCTATAGAGCTCACCATGAAGTCTGTACATTAAGAACAGACTTCTGACTCTGTGGGCTGTATTTACCAGTTTGTCCCAAAGGCACTGTTGACAGGTGGGGACAGTGCCAGTCATACAATTGTCATAGTTCAACCATCAACATTGACCTCTCTGGCATCTAGAACTGACAAATGGACAAATAAAAAAGTAAGAGAGAAATCGCATGACCTCAGTAGCCCTCGTCTCCCTCAACAAACTACCAATTGGAAAGACTGTGTGCATATAGCATAAGGGATCAAAACATCACTGTTATTAGTATTCTTATAAAATATTTTATTATAAAGGGGTCTTTTGTGCTGTGAGTATCAGATGTTGATTTGGGGGCTGTTAAGCAACTTTGGTCAGAACACTGTTACTGCTAAGCAGGCAAAGGCTTGGTTCTCATGTGGGTTATAATCAGTTCATGGACCAAAATCTTCATCAACCATATGGCAAATGGATCCCATAGGAGTCAGCATGGTATGAGGGGCAGTTAGAGGTAGTCAGGAGCTCTAGTTATAGACTTAGTTTCGTGTCTTAGTTCTAAGTGCTCCCTAGTTTCTCAAAGCTTCCGTTTCCCAATGTTCAAAATGAGGACTTTTTTTTCCTCATAGATTCATTGATTGGATGACATGACTGACATAAAGCACTTCTTAAAAATGTATGCTCATAATCATCAGTGCTAGCTGTTCTTAGTATGGCATCCTTGCCAATGGTTCTCATTCCTCTTCCTGGGAATGCCAAGCCAGAGAATACAGACATGCAAGGCACACTGTTCTCACCCTACTCCCAATGCTCAGAAACAATTTCAAAAGCAGGTTTTGTCATTGATGGTAGTGGTGTCTTCAGGGAAAAAAATCTGCCTCTCACTTAGTTAAGCAAATAATAAGGACTGATTCAGGCTAGGCTAAGCAAAAGAGGCAGGCAACCAGGCCTCCCAAGGAGCTCAGAATTGGAGAGCTGTCAGAACACAGGCAGTTCTTTCTCATCTCTCATCTTTGTTTCTCCTTGTGAGTCCACTCTGGATTTATTTATTTATTTATTTTGAAAGAGGCTCTTTACCATTTCTGTGCACACGGCACCTTCCAGCCCCTAAGATTCATGCTGCATACATACCACAGGTGTAGGCACTGTTAATGCATCCTGATTACAGATTCCTGGACAAGGATCTGATTGGTCCAACCTGGGCCCGTTGTTTGCTCTGGTCCAGTCAGCTGTGTCCAGGGAAGCAGTTTAGTTGCCCAGGGCCAACTATTGAAAGAGGACTCATTATCAGAGAAAGAGGCATTGACAGCTGAGTAAATATTCCTGAGGATGTCCCTGTACCCTCTAAACTTGAGCTCAGAACTCAGTAAAAGATCCTGGCAAATGCCTGCTACCTCAACTTGTAGCTCAGCATTTCCTGAAGTATAAGACACCAACCCTGTGTGCAACATACTCACTTTCAGGAGTAAACATCAGCATCACTAAGAAAGGGTGAACCACTTGGAAGGTTATTGCCTTTTCAATTCTTTCTCAGTTTATTTATTTATTTATTTTTTATGTCAGTGGGAATCTCTCAGTTTAGCATCAAGTATCTTTAACAAGTCTAACAATTTCTAAGCTCTCCTTTGAACCAAAAGGGGGTGTGTGCCTCAGGCTTAGAGCCTGCAGCAGCCAAAGCATCTATCCAGACTTTAAATACATTGTTTGCAAAATGCAGTATTTAAGAAACAGGGGCCTGGAGCTAGGCCTACTGAGATAAAATTCAGACTCTGCAACTGTACCGGTGCATGCTACTGAAATCCTCTGTGCCTTAATTCCCTCTGTGTATAACAGAGATAATAAATGCAAGTATTTCAAAAATTGTGTGTGTGTGTGCATATGAGAACAAAGATTAAAATAATTAATGTATACGAGGTTCTTAGAACAGCATGTGGTATAGAAAAGGTTTTTAATAATCGTTAGATATTAATTTTTTTTCATTTACTTTTATTAATGACTGCTGAAACTTGTTTTCCCTTCACAGTGGCCACACAGAGTTTCCTTGGCAAATACACCTATTTAGGTCAAAAATAAGATGCTTTAAAGATAAGTATTAACTACATAATGTTAAAGATTGCCTACAGTTGTGACAAAAGGAGCGAGGCTGGAATGCGAATGCTGAACTTTTGGAAACACCGCAATTCTGGTACCAGCCTGTGAAAGATGTTGTAGAGCAGATCTGCATTATCAATATTTAATTTGCCAGTTAGAAGCGAGTTTCTCATTTCTGCTAGATACAAGAGCGATGTAGATTGCAGAATGCAAACTGCTAATGATTGTCTTGGCTGAAACCCATTGCCTTCATCCAGACATCAGATAGTGAAACTCTCCAGCCTTGGATGGGCTATCAGGATTGGAGAGAACCTTTCCCACCCTCTCTTCCTCCAGCCCTTCTAATGCCCAGCACCCTCTCCATGCTCTTAGGACAGCAGGAAAAGAAATGTTAGCCCCCAGTCCTCTCAAGGTTCATGTTTTGTGGACTACAGTTTTAGGCTGTATGAGTTTGTTTCCACTTGTTATTTATTCAAGACATAGTTTTTGATCACACACTGTATGCCAGGTCACTGTGCTAGTTAGTGCAGTTATACTGGTATACCAAAGTGTACCTGGTTCCTGATCTTCTATACCTTACAGGTTAGTGGAGTGAATATGTATTTGTCAAATTGTACGCGTGAAACTGATAAATATCTGAAATGAGAGATGCAATGTGGAAGGACATAGATGGAAGAAGCTTACCTAGTCGGCCTCTACTTATAGATTAACCCATACTGTTCAGTCCTTTTATAAAATATATTGACAGATGCCAACGGCATTCTGTGAAGTGACTGTTTTGTACAGCCTTACCTTTGCCTTCATGCCATGAGGTGTCTGCTTGCTAAGAGTCCATTGTATTTATTCCCAGACCTGCTCTTGCCAGCTGTACTTCTTATTGTAATTACATAATTTAGTGGAATATTATGAAACTGATGAAAAATGAGGGCAATGAGAAAAGAAGTTGCTTCTATGAAAACTAAGTTAATGCTTTGGAAACATCCTATGAAAGCAAGTCTCAAAAATTATTTTTGCCTTGACCGACGTGGCTCACTTGGTTGGGCATCATCCAGCAAAGCAGAAGGTCACGGGTTCAATTCCTGGTCAGGGCACATGCCTGGGTTGCAGGTCTGATCCCAGGTCAGAGCACATAGGAGAGGCAACCAATCAATGTTTCTCCCACGCATCGATGGTTCTCTTCCTCTTTTTCTCCTTCCCTTCCCTTCTCTCTAAAAATGAATAAATAAAATCTTTAAAAAATTATTTTGATTGTTGTGTTCCAATAGAACTTGATGTACAAGAACAGGCAGTGGGCCTGATTTGGCCCTTGGGCCATATAGCAGGGTGATCTCTACTGGAGAATCTGAAATGTGAATGAGGTTTTTGTGGGAAGGAGGATGAGAAATTTCAATTAGCAGAGAGATCACTCAAAGAAAAGGCCTGGGACTCACATCAAAGATCAACAAAATAATGCACATTGATATATTTTACATGAAAACAGAAGAATTAAGATAGCTCTGTATCACTTTAAAGGTGATTCCTTGCTTGAAGCTTCCAAATAACAAACTTCTCCCATTCCTAAAGTGAATGGCTTCTAAAGTATAGATAGTTAATATGAGGATTTGAATTACAAAATAAAATTATGGTTGTTCATATGTGACAATCCTAATGGCTCAGAATCCTAACAGTCTAGAATAGAAGAACAAATGTATCATTTTTTTTCTCAAGATCCCCAGCATGTAATTTTTGGAACTTCCTAATGAGGGCGGCGTTTTTCACGTAGTTATCTATCTTGGCACTTGTCGTTCAGGTGCTCCAGAACACTCCTTTTCAAAAGAAATGTCTAGTAACTTGCTTGCCTAGATTGTTCTGTCTTGAGAACCAGTTCTCTGTAAGTATGAACATTGTCCTCTGTATTAACATCCCAAATGTTCAGCCAAAGTCAGGCTTGAGTGATGAGCGAAGCTGGGCTGGATGTTCAGGAGCTAACCGCAAGGCAGTGCGCACGATGGCTTAGAGAGAGGCCTCTCAGGGTACAGTCTCGGTTCCACCATCGGCCTCCCTGCTAGCTCTTTGCAGGTTCTGTGTGTGTTCCTGTGCACATACACGCAAGAAAAAACAAACTGATCAGCACTTGCTTTAACCTTATATCACTAACGGTTTTATCTGAGTGATTTTCTTCAGTGAGAGGGGATTTATCCCAAAGTAATTAGCTCTCTATGCGTGGAAACTGCAGAAACTCAGACCACCAGAAACATCTCCTAGGACAGCGCCCCTGCTAAGTAAGATAAGAAATGTATAAATACATAGCATTTTAAAAGAATGTTGTCTTCACCAAGCTGGGCACTTTACACTCTTCTTTACAGATTTCATGTCCTCCCTAATATTTGCAAGGTTATTAATTGATAAGCATGAAGGAAAACAGAGCAAGAAACCAGCCGACTCGTTACAGATTTTAATTTCCCCAAGCTGATTCTGAGGCCTGGTTATGTAAAGAAATGTCCAGGCAGCCATCTCCCTCTTCTTAGATGCTGAATCCTCTAGCTCACATGCATGATCATTACCTGCCCTCCTTCAAGTCTCCCCAGGCATTTCCACACTTTCTCGGGGAGATGCTGGTCATCCCATTTAAGACACTTGGCCTCATATTCATTCTCCCTTCCCCTCACTTTAATTTTAGCCCATTTTCCCGAGTCATCATCCCCATTTCCAGGGCAAATCCATCCCATTGCTGGTTTTATCATTAAATCGGTATCATTCAGCTTCAAGCAAAACCACTAATAATGCTGACATTTCAATTTGTCATAGCCGCTCCTCATTTCTGTGACTGATGTCTCAGCAAGGACTTATCTTGCTGCTCTGTTCTTCTGAGATCTAAATACCAATCTGGGGAGGGGGGAGGGAGCCAATTTGGTAGGGAAGGGGGATGGGGCAAGAAGCAGATAAATAAGTCATTCTGTAGTTTCCTTTACCCGGGGATGGAGGGAAGAAGTCTCATTGTGACAGCAAGGCTTCCCCCTGGAGAGAGCCCTTATTCAGGCTGTGCATGTACGGAGGTAAATAGCATATATGGAGGTAAACAGTGTGGACACACGCTTGCTGCTTGTTGGCAGTCAGCGAACTTTCCTACCCTGAGTTGCCAGCACGCCATTGTCCTTTTGGGGTTCTCTTCTCTCATGTGTTTAATCATGGAGAGACGATAATAAATCAAGGCCAACAGGATTCTCTCTCTTAAAACTTTGAACATTGTCTTAGTCCTAGGGGCTGCTGCAGCAAATGACTACATACTGGACAGCTTATAAACAATGGGGATTTATTTCTCACAGTTCTGGAGGCTGCAGAGTCTGAGGCCAGGGTGCTAGTGTGGTTGGTGAAGATCCTCTTCCAAATTGTAGACTTCTCACTGTATCCTCACATGATGGGAGGGGGAAGTAGCTCTGGAGGTCTCTCTCACAAGGTAAATAATCCCATTCCTGAAGGCTGCACCTTATGACCTAATCACCTCTCACAGGTCCCACATCCTAATATCATCACATTGGGGGCCAGCCGGTGCTGATTTTTTTCAGTGGTGATATCCTGGTAAAATTGAATGAAGAGCTGGTTCCTAGGACTGATTCACCCTGATTCCTCTTTTTTATAATTGAGCCTGGTTATCCCTGCAGCCCTTGAGCTATCTCATAGCCATCCAGTGATCTTTTTTCTGCTGATGTTAGGCAGAGCCCATTCTTTTTGCACATGATCATTGAATCCTTGCTGGAGCACTAGGGTAATATACTAAACTCAGGGGAATTGCAAATCCAAGCTTGGTTAAAGGTTTGCTAAAAGCCACCTCTTATATTGTTTCCCCAAGATGCTTCTCTGAGGTCACTGTGTATTCACAGACCAAGGAAAGAAAACTATTAGTTTATGGCACACACAGGGCTTGATGTTTTTACCTACATTTGCTCACTATCCTGAATCATCATGAGCCAGGGAGGCATGAGGTTAGAGGTCTGTGTTTCAGAGACATCAGAGCCCTTTCCTTCCCTGCATAAGTAAGATAGTCTCTCTTTTAGTCTCAAGGAGGCACCCAAGATCTCTGCAGGTCAAGGAGAGGTGGCATAAGATCACCATGCATCACCTAGTGTATGCTATTCAGAGTACCCTCTGAAGGCCACCTAGAGTGTTTATGAAAAGTGACATTTCCTCAGACCTAGCTGGTAAAATAGTTGGATGTTCTAGCCTCACCCTAGAAAGACTGAATAATCATGTTGTTATGGACTGAAATGTCTCCCAAAACTCATGTTTGACTCCTAACTCCAATACTTCAGAATGTGACAGTATTTGAAGATGGGGTCTTTAAAAAGGTAATTAAGGTCAGATGAGGTCATATGGTTGTCCCTAAACCAATATGACCGGTGTCTTTATAAAAGGAGGTGATGAGGATACAGACACACCCAGAAGGAAGACCACGTGAGAACACAACGAGAAGATATCCATCCTCAAGTCAAGAGAGTATACCTCAGAAGAACCCAGCCCTGCCAATGCCTCCATTTCAGACTTATAACCTCCAAAACTGTGAGAAAATGAATTTCTGCTGTTTAAGGAACACGTGGGGAATCTATACCGGGCATGGTGAAGGTAGCACCCACGTGTCTGTGTCTCTGAGACTGGCCCTGCCAACTGAAACCCAGAAGGTAATTGGGAAGCTTAATTTAATTAGAGGCTTTCTAGGCAGCTAAAATGAATAGATTGGAGCTGGTACTCATGTTGAAATCTATTTGCATTCTTTCTCTATTGCTGTTCTAAATGAATTACTATAACTTAGTGGTTTACACAACACACGTTTATTAAGTTGCAGTTCTTTGGGTAAGAGGTCTAACATGGGTCTCATTGGGCTAAAATCAGTGTGCTGATAGGGCTGTGCTCTGTGGGAGGCTGTAGGGAAGAATCTATGTCTTTGCTTATTCCCATTGTTGGCAGAATTCAGTTCTCTGTGGTTGTAGAACTTCCTCTATTTCCTTGCTGGCTATGAGCTGAGGCCACCATATTCCTTAGCTATGTCTTCTATCTTCAAAGCCAGCCATGGCAGATTGAGTCTGTATCATGGGTTGAATCTACCCTGTGTCTTTTTTCACTGCATCTCTCTGACTCATTCCTTGTCTGCTTTTAAGGGTTCATGTGATTTATATAGAGGCCACCCAGATAATTCAAGATAATCTCCCCAGTTTAAGATCCATAATCTTAATTCTATCTGCAAAATCCTATCTGCTATGTAACATAACACACACAGGTTTAACACCGGAGGACAAAGATAACATAGTCCCAAATCCTGTCACACTATTCATGTACTTTAAGTGGACTGATTCTACTTGTGCATTTGCACATTGCATACTTTTGCTCTGTGATCTGGGACTAGCTATCTTTATTTTCATGCAGGGTTTCCAGTCAGGCCAGAGCATCCAAAACCACCATCCAAGGTAGCCCAAGGCAGTCAGTGACACAGGATCCACCTGCGTCTGTCTTTTGAACCTCTTCTTTCACAGTTCCCATTGGTGTTTGGCTCTACCCCCAATTGAGTCCAGCAATGGCAAATAAACTATTGTGGGGATATGTGTCTTTACAAATACTAACCCTTTAATGTTGTTTCATTATCTATCTGTTATACTGATTTCTACTCACAAAGTTAATAAATTAGAGAACGAAAATGTAAAACTTATTTAAACAATAATTATATATGTCACCTAAGTTTTTAATAAAATGCATACATGAATGAGTTAATGAATGATTCTAAAGGCTCCTGAGAATGTCTATAGCAGATGCTTTTGGAGCCCTGACTTTTCCTCTCATCACCCACCTCTATGTGCCAAAGATGACTTACTAAAAACACTAATAAACCTCTTCATAGGGGCTATTTTTCTGGCTACAAGATACATTCCACTCCTGCAGAGAGCAAGCCAGAAGCTTTAATACCCCTAGAAGAAGCACTCAACTCAGAATGGACAGGGAGTTGGGGTATCAGTACACTCGCTTCCTCTCCTTTTGGGTGAGGTAACTCTGAGGTTTGTATTACACTATCTGCCAGAGTTTCCCAATAGGATTAAATGCCAGTTTCCCATAGTGGTCATTTGCATGTCAACAGGCTTCCTCCCATTCAATGTCACCCTTTTCCATTCCTCTAATGATGTTTCCACAGGTCATCTCCTGAACGTACCATTAGCACTTGAATTTACCCCAGCTCTGCTTCTGGGGAATCCATGCTGAAAATGAGCCACTGCCATAGTAAGGGACACTATAGCTTAACAATTTCATCCAGCAAAATTTTCTGAGTAGTAGATCTTCCATCATGCTGGCCTTTATGTGATCATTTATTTGCCTACCCCTCTCTTTTTTCCTCCCTTTTATAACACATCACTACTATTCTTGAGCGATGTCTTGGATTATTGAAGAAATTTGAAAGCAATGGGAGTTTGATCTTCACTCATATGATATTTCCCAGCAATTGGGAAACTTGTGTTGAGCTGACAAGGTAATTAGGGCAGGACAATGTCCCATTCACATGTGAGGAGACCAATGCATTTGCTGCTACAGGGTCTGCTGTGATTTCTAATTTACAGATTGCTTTTAAGAATGTGAAAACCTTCCTGGATAGAAAGCATGGAGTAATGCTTTCCGAATGCTTGTCTGCCGAAGATTCAGTAGGTACAAACACAGAATATTCTGCTTGTAACAGCTTAGAGATTTAAATATTTTTGGCAATTTTTATAGTGTTATTCTCAATGGTTGTATACACTTGATCTTGATTGCAAATGTGGTTTGACATATTTAAGCCAAAGGCATGTTTTTATAGATGTCTGAATTAAACATAGAATGCTTTTCAAGATAGCAGAGTCAATGTGTAAAGTGGTTTTGATTAACCTGGTTTTGCTTATTTGCACCTAAATATTATAGAGCAAAGCCATCTCCCTTTGCATAAAATGATTTGGGAGCACAGACCTAGGAAACATAATTTTCTAAATAGCCAAGAGCATCATGCCCAGAATATTTCCCAAAATTTGCCTCAAACTAAAGATTTGAGATTTAGCCATTTTCCATGCTCAGCTACTCAGGTGGGGCAGATTGAAAAATTGGAATCAAACTATATAAACACTAAATTGATTAAGCTGTTGAGATAGGGGTTGGGGAGGGGTTGGGGGTGGAGGGTGGTTCAGGAACTAGGGAGCAGTACTCAGCTCAGAATTGGGAAATTTTTAGTGCATGCAGTTTTGCCCAGAGTGGCATGTTGTCAAGTTTTCCTCTGGCTACATTTCCCATTAAGAGAAATGAACTCCCATTAAACAGGATAGCCCTTCATCAGCATGAAAATTGTGAGTCCCATGCGGTTTAACACATCATAGGTTCTTCACAAGCTAAGCTAAAGTTCCATCCTGAGAGATGTAATTATGTTATTCTAAATGTTGTACTGAGCATTTACTATATACACCACCAACAAAGCAGATATTTAACTTTTAAGAAAAAGTAAGTCGACATTTTGTTTTTAAGAGCTATGAAGTCTGCTTTATAGAATTGAACGATAGAATTAAAGAATAGAGAGAAGAAAAATATTGAAAAATAATTGAGATCATATGGTATTCGTCTTTCTTGGACTGGCTTATTTCACTTAGCATAAGAATCTCATGGTCTATCCATGCCATCTCAAAAGGTGAGATTTTCTTCTTTTTTTACAGCTGTGTGGTACTCCATTATGTAAAGGTACTACCGTGATCTCACTTATGTGTGGAATTTAATGAACAAAATAAAATGACAAACAAAATAGAATCAGAGACATGGATACATGGAACAGACTGACAGCTGTCAGAGGGGCGGTGGGGGGAGGCACTGAATGAACGAATGGGGAGGGATTAGCCAAAGAGCATATATGCATGACCCATGCACACAGAAACAGTGTGGGGATGCTCAGAGGGAAGGGGGGTTGGGGGCTGAATGGAGGTGGGCAAAGTAGGTGAGGGGAGACATCAGTAATAGTGTCAATGATAAAAATAGTTAAAAAACTAAAGTCTTTGTCACTTAAAAAAGAATGAAAAAGAATTGAACAAAGTTTCAGTGTACTGTGGGAGATATCAAGCATTTCAATACATGCAACTGGAGTTACAAATGGAGAGGTGAGACACAAAATGGAACAGGAAAATATATGAGGAAATAATGGCCAAAATGTTTCCAAATTTTGTTAAAACAGCAACCTGTACATCCTGAGAACACAGGGAAGTACAAGTGGTCTAAATACAACGAAATACCATACTTAGGGACATTATAAAGAAACCGCTCAAAACAAAGATGTACAAAGTGCATCTGGTTTTGGAGAGAAGATCTATATTTGTGTACTGGGTAACATCTCCTCTCTGCTACCTGAGTATAGGGGACTAAGACTCCTAAAGCCATCCTTCCCTCCAAAACACTGTGCAGACTTCTGGGTTTGGAAGCGGTGAAAGTGGGAAGGAGAAGGAGGACTCATTGATAGCAATGGCAAAGGGAAGTCAGAGAGAGAATTAAAGAAAAAGAGAAAAAAGAGGCAAAGGGACTCACCAAAGTGAAGAGGACACCTAGGGCAAACTCTACAGTAGTGAAGATGTAGTTCCAACGTTATTGAAAGCACGTCACTGATGAGGCTGAAGCTGTGAGGCAGACTTCGCTACAGGTGGGTCTGTCCTCTCTGTGGGGACGGCAGGGTCCTTGCATGCACAGAGAGTTGTTGGGATTGCCTGAATAGTGGGAACAGTTGTAACCTAACTCCTCTGCTGGACACACTGATAGTAAATGTCTTTTGTTGCTTGATGATGAGCCAAGATTTAAAATGCTAATAGTTACTACTAGTAGTTAACAGTTTTATGTTGTTTTTTTTTATAAAGCACTAAAGGTTTTCAAAGTGAATTCTAGAAGAGGGTTGTGAAGTAGAAAACTTTTAGCTGTTGTGTTCCTTAGGAACAAATTTTTTTAGCATGAGTATAACAATTTTTTTAAAAGTTTCTAATATTTAAAGAACCACAAGTTTTGCACGAATATCCAGATTTGGGGCTCCTTTTTAAAAACAACAACAAAATTTTATTTTTAAAATTTAATTAATTTATTTTTCAAAGACCAACATTTAAATATAAACAAATAGAATAAATATCCAGAATTTTGGGCTTGAATTTCTGCATGGAAATAATTTGTTGAAAGTAAATAACTGTCGCTTCATTTAGATGCTGTGCATACTATATAGTTTGCCAGTTTCTATCTGTCTTCACACTTGTGCTGTTTTGTTGTTGTTGTTGTTGAGAGTTAACTGCAGTCTTTGTTAAAAACGGAAAAATAAGATAGGCCAAGGAGAGTCTCATGGTCCATATAATATAGGATATACCAAATTTCTTTGTGGAAATGAAGAATATTTTCAAGTGTTTAATATGCAAAAACTATGCTACATACCCTGCCAATTTCACTCAAATATATCAATTGTGTAACCCCCTGCAAATATTTAAATTTCTTCAGATGCTGGCAGTAGTAGTAACAGAGAAAGGGAAAACCCTTCTAAATGCCACCTTCGCATTGCCAACGAAGACATGTACTTGTAACAGTGTGTGGTACATGTTATGAATTCACCACTTTAAAGTCTCATTTACCAATGCCATGGTTGATATGCCCACTCACCTACCTCTTGGGGGCCCTGGGGATAATGACCTAGTTTTTTGTACAGCTTAACCAGTGTCACCTATCTTGGGACCAGAAAACAGGCCACTGGTTGTTGTATTAGTTAAGCACTTACTGTCGGAACAATTTTATGGCATCGGATTTCTAGAATAGCTTGGAAATATGCTCTGTTAGTAGGTGTGGTTGGGGGTGGGTAGGTCAGACATGAGTCTGATTTCTCAGAGCAGGGCCACTTAGTGGATAAGACCCCAGAGGCTTGCCTTGCACAGACCTCTCTTGATGCAGCCATACTTTTCTGCCCGGAAATATTTTCAAAGCCTGTGGAGTCTTAGCTCTGGGAGAATTATCTCAATCAGGCTAGTCTTTGTTCGCACAGTCCATGAGGGGAGATGTTGGCATCAGCGAACAAGGTAGCATTAGTCCAATAACTTCAGAATATGTCAGTGATCTTTCTGTTTAACTGACCAAAGTAAATACTGTTTTGCAAACGACAGTGAGTTTTATGTGATGAATTTTCTTAAGAAAGCCAAAATGAGAAATTTAGGTTCATGTAGAAGTCAAAGCCAGTGCATTTATTAGCATCAAGGGTGAGAGTCTGAAAGATTAATCTGTGAATAACTGTGCCATTTGTAACATCATAAACATGGACTAATGGGGAGATGGTGCCGTGGAATGCGAGTATTTGCAACCTGTCATCATATTAGTGCCTGGATCAAATTTGCTGCTCAGTTCCTCAGCAAATATTCAGTATCGTGTTTGTGTCTTCTTGTTATAATTTGTACTGTATTAGTAGCATCTTACCATATTAGTGATGTTAAAATGTTTTTAAAATTATATCTCTTGGGTGGATGGAAATGGAATGTTCTGAGGTGGTGCAAGTATTAGTCATATTAAACTTGCCCTGTTAGCAGCTTTGCTTTGAACTGATACTTAAATGAGGTTTTAATATAAACAAAATGTACTTTTGAAATGTGCTTCCAGCTACAACCAATTTCTCCCAGTCCATTAGCCACTTTGCATCCCTTTTAAGAAACTTGAGATTGTGGGTTTGTTGAGGAGCCAAAATGTTTGCTCAACTCATTAAGTCAGTGATTGCAAGGGCTGCAGTGTTTCCTAAGTGACTCTTGGTCCCACACTTGCAACACAAGCCCACCCATGGCTCCTGGCCCAAACAAGCATCTTTTGAGGATTTTCTTGCCTGTACCTATCTGTACCACTTTATACTCCTTCCCTTTGGCTGGGGCAGGAGGTTGGTAACTCTGTTGTTCCTGCTTTTACACCTACATGCTCTTTGGATTTCAACAGTCGTAGTTTTCTTGCAGAAAAGGGAGGAAACAGCACTGCACTGTCAAACACCCAATGTCCCGCTACACAGGGTTTTACGGTATCAGCGAAGCTCTTTTAGGTATCATCTGAGGAAACGATCTAATCCAGGTGTGGTTTGACTTTGTGACACTGGCTTTTTCACCATCTACATGGACATTCTTGTTAATGTTCTCTTAAGGAATCCATGTACTAGTGCTCTCTGGCTGCCTTAACAAGGTACAAAAACTGGATGGCTTAAAACAGCAGATACTTGTTTTCTCATAGTTCTGGATCTAGAAGTCTGAAACCCAGGCATCAGCAGGGCCATGCACTCTTCAGTGCATCAGGGTCGAACCCTTCCTTGCCTGGCCTGGCTTCTGGCAGATGCCCCTGGTCTTTGGCGTTCCTTGGTTTGTAGGTGCATCACCCTGGTCAGATGGTCAGATGGCCGTCCTCTTGCTGTGTGTCTTCCTATTGTTTTCTCCCTGTGAAATTTGTGTCTGTGACCAAATTTCCCCCTTTTATAAAAATACCAGTCATTTTGAAGTAGTACCCACCCCACTAATTTTATTTAAACTTAATTATCTCCATAAAGACTTTATTTCCATATAAGGTCACAGTCCAAGATACTGGGCATTAGGATTCCAGTGCATCTTTTGGGGGGACACAATTCAACCCATGATAGCAGGAGATCTTGATTCTTGTACATTTGTGTCACATAGTACTTCAGTCGCAGCACTATGGGCCCTGCGGTGTAATTTACTACCACATGGGACGTTTAGCAATCATTGATCCTTAGAAAACAAGAATCTTTTCCTGGGAGCCCAGCTTTCTGCGTTCCAGAGAGCTTCAGGTTATCTCTTAGACCACAGCATGGAGGAAAGAAGGGGTGATCTGTATTCTAAACATAATATTATCTACTTTGTTTATATATATGAGCAAGTATTCTTGCAAGCATTCTTGTCTTCAGGAAGCTCCCAGGTTAGAGAGGTATCATTTTAGTCTACTTTAATATAGAAGATAATACTCATTATTTTTGTTGGCATTATTACTAATTAATGCATATGATTCATTGAGTGCTTACACTATGTTACATAGCATGTTCATGATTTGATTTTTGTCATCTCATGAAGTCTTACCACGGCCAATGATGTGGAGATTATCTTGTAGCACTGATGTCCTGTGAGGTTCTCTGACACACCCAGGATTGCACAGCTGTTGGAGCTCAGGGGCAGGCTCAGAACCAGATTTGTGCTGACTCCTCCTCCGGTCTCTACATCAACCCCTATGGCCAGGGTGGCCTGTGTACACTGGCCAGGCCCAGGACCACTTGTCCACTCTTGCATCTGTCTCAGCCCTGACTGGGCCACTCCCACAGAGAATGTTCACAGGAGGTATCCTAAGGGAGGACCAGGGCGTGTCCCCAGAAAAAGTGTGGGTGTGGATACGGGGTAAGCAAATTTAATGCAACACACCTGCTTCTTTGACAAGTTTTGTGTGGCCAGAACTGAGTTGATGCTTTTACCCCACATTTTGTCATGCAGCACAAGCACCCCACACAGAAGGAGACATTCAGTTACCCATAGTCCTCCCTGTCAACGTCAGGTTGTAAATTCTTAAAGAATATAGAGGCAGTGCCACGTCTCTTTCTCTCCCTCTGTATAAAGAGAAATGAAATGCCATAGTGAGTAAGGACCTCATAAAGGCTTTTGCATTGTGATGGGGGCGGGGGGGAACCTGGAAGATGAGAGAAAAAAAATAAACTTTGCTCAGTTTGGCAGGAGGCAGACTTCTGGGGTGCTTGATATGTTCTAACTCTTGATCTGGGGTTGTTACACAGACGTGTGTGTATATGTGTCTGTGTGAGAGAGAAAGAGACAAAGTGTCCTCTTAAGACTAGCGCAATTTGTGGAGTGGTTGCCAGGGGCTGGAGGGAGATGGGAATGGAAAGTTAGTGTTCATGGGGACAGCGTTTCTGTCTGCAAGATAAAAAGTTTTGGGAACGGATGGTGATGATGGTTGTGCAGCCATGATAACAATGCAGCTGAAGTGCACACATAAAATAGTTATGTTATACATTTTATATACATTTTATGTTTCATGTTTTACCACAATAAAAAATTAGTATACTTTTATGTGTCAACATTATACTTCAAGTAAAAAGTGAGAGTGAAGTAAATAAAATGTTCCATTTCCATTTGATATGGGGAGCCACAAGGAGGGTTGCATTGATCTCTGATAATTCCACACAGAGTGGACAGACAGCTGCAGAGGTCCCGACCGTGGTATCTCAGCAGACTGTTGAACACTGGTCTCAATAGGTTATTTCCCCCCAATGCCTTGCCCATCTTCCTGCAACTTCTGTCACCTAAGTCCATGTAATGAACAACCTGTCTTTATCATGGCAGAACCACCTTCACTATGATTTTAATGCCAAAGAAATGATTATTTGTATTGAATAAATTTAACAGAGCCTTAGTCCCCAGGAAATATGTGTTTTTCTTCTTCACATTTACTGTATTATAAAATTTGCAGATTACTATCCTTGTGGTTACTTAGCTCTCTGGCCATATCAGAGAATCCTCAGCGATTTGCTGACTTAATTGTCCTTGTTCTCTTGGGGTGTGCTCCCAACTTGATTTTGTCCAGCTGCATTTCAGCATTTTGGAATTGGCTGCCATGGGAACCGGTGTCAGGGCATGCCTCCCATGACTGGGGACACTGTGCAGTTGAATAAACCCTCTCCATCGCCACCTGGTCGAGGCCACCGTTGCTCTTTGCCCAGAGGACTGCGACCAGCTCACAGGACCGGCCTTCTCACTCTCACTGTGGCTCACAGCCGTAGTCTATTATGCGCGGCCAGGGGGACGCTGGAGATTAATCACTCCCTAGATGAATTCCCTGGGTGGCTTCTCACTGCTCCTGGAACAAGACCCAAACCCTACCCTTTGATGACTAAGGCTCTGTATTAAACTGGTGTTTGCATCACACTCCAGCCTTGGCTCTTGCCAGTTGCTGGCTCCAGCCACACTGGCCTTATTAAGACCCAGAACATGGGTATAATTTTCATTCTGTAACCACAGTTTATGTTCTAAACCTTGGCCAGTATAACTTTGGCTGCTCCTCAGAGGCAAACCAAAGGGAGGATGTGCCTGGGTTCAGAGAAATTCATCTCCAACGCTGGAAAAATAAGAGTACTCATTTCTCATCATTATGGGAATAGAAGTAGCAGCAGTTTTTATATGGAGGGCAATATTTATATGCTTATTTAATTAATTTGTTTATTGAGTCAATATTTATTGAACCCTTCACTACACCAAGATTCTATATCTTCAGCTAAGAGTTTGGTAATTAAGTGATGATTTTATTATTGTTTATATTTTATAAAAAGTATATTTTTATATATTTCATAATAAATAATTTTTAAAATTATATTGATCACCTGTCCTCATTGACTTGTGTGATTTGAGCAATACCTGCCTGGAGAATCTAGTAATAGAACTGCCTTCATCCTTGTCAAGGTCAGTCTTTTGGGTGGCCTAAATATTCCTTAAAGGTACTACTAGACTTTTGAATAATGTAATAGGAATTGCTGGAACTTCCACTGAAGAGGAAGAATCTACTTTCGCCCATGTGGCCAGAGAGATCAGAATTGGACACCAGCAACCACGTGATTTTAGGGGAAGAAGAAATGATTTGTTACTTCTCACTCTATATATTTAATAGCTGAGATGGTTACATGTCTCTATGGGATGCTGAAGATTCTCTCTGGAAGTCATTTACTGGTATCCAGATGCTCTGTGAACTGTATGAGTGGAACACTTGCCTCATGGTAGAATACTGAAGGTACTATATTGGTACTATTGTACCAAAGACTTCTGGCTCAAAACGGATCCTCCCACGCAGGGCCTCCTCCGTTCTTGCAGAAAATAGTGTCAATTGAGGGCATTGTAATAGCATATTAGATAAAAGTTCCAGCACTGATTAAGTTAAGTTTTTTCAAGTCATTTTTCACATTCACTTTAGTGTTTAGTAACTTGGATTTTTAATAAAGTCTTTCATGAAGTTGAAGGTCTGATGCTGAGTGTCCTTTATTGTCCAGTTTTCACAGTGGTATTTGATTTCTGTTCAGATTAGAAGCCACTTAAGCAGATAGTTCACCAGTAGCTTAAATCAGTTTTACTTTTAGGCCATTACTTTGTAATTGATTAATTATGATACTGAGCTGATAATTAATAACTGAATTGATTATTTAAAAATAATTCTTATTTGAGCACAAGAACAAAGAGCTTTCAATGTGGCCACTATGAAAATGGGTCCTGGCCTACCAACCAGGTTGCAAATTAGGGAAAATTGGTTTTGAAATGAATATTTGAGTATGCTTACTTTGCTATTAAAATGATTTAACATGGAAATTTTGGGAGATGGCAGTAAATAGAAAATGTCAGTATGTTTATTTGAAGGAACAAGGTTTGAGGAATTGGTTGAATAATCAGATTGGTTATGAACAGAATTTCAAACATAGAAATAATTTACTGACACCTCCCAAGGGGGCAGCCTACTGAATGTTCCATTCCGTCTGTTTCACCTCTGGACTTCAGGAGAGAGGAATCCTAACACCTCCCAAGTTTGATTTATGGGCAACAGCTGTCTCCTACTTGTGTCACAGTGATAAAATGTTTCACCATCTTGGGTGAATCTCATTCCTTGCAGAGGGGCCACATGTTCAAGCAAGTGGGAGGATGAGTGGGTACAAGCTGAGGAGAGGGAGAGAGAGCACAACCAGGGGAATCCTTTATGCTAACAGAAGCTGAAGAGTAAATGTAAAAAGCAAGAAAACAAAAATGCCTCATGAAATATTAGGTACCAATCCCTCCATCTGTTATGGGCAACTAAATCTAGGCTGTATCCACTTCTCTATGGCTCAGATGTGCTTCTTTGTTAGCTTGGTTAGAACTTATTTGATACGTCAGTTCATTAACTCGGATGTGCAACAAATAATTTACTTCATTATTTATTTGGAATCAACTGAATTTTGAATTCATCATCTATCCCACATGTCAGGCAAAAGATTCACTTTCAGCCATGTGATAGCCCTCACTTTTCCTACTCATGTGCAAAAGTCTGAGTGGTGCAAATTGTAATACCAGGAAGGCAATGGATGGGTCATGGACCATTAGTTGATAATGGCTATCATGGCAACATCTGTTATCCAATGCCATGGTTTCTCTTGGTGTGGCAGCTCCGTTGCTTCACTATCATACTTAGAGATGATGGCTCTCTGGTGAAGCTGAGAACCTTGGCACTTAGCACCCAGCCTACCCAGGAGCTCTGTGTAACCATCTTCTTGGGACTCAGAGAGATCTCTGCCTCACACCGACTCTGAAGCACCTCTCCTTACCTCATAACTCTCAAAGACACCGTCACTCTACCAGTCACCTTTCAGGTGTTCTAATATCTCACCCACTTGTTCTAATCCCTCCCATGCACTTCTAATTCAAAAGTTATGAACGTAAATACAAAACTTAGGCAAGTAAATGAATGTGGCAGACCTAGTATAACATAATCAAGACAGCTGGGTCTTTGGTGAACAGGAGAACATAATTCAAATTCAAAGGTATTCAGATACAACTAAATAAAACACAGCAGTCTACTGGTCAAATGGACCACCAATATATATGAGCTGACTTAAGCTTCAGCTAAAGAAAAATTTTAAAATGTACATACACACACAGTTTGCCTCTGTAAACCAGGGCTGTTGGCCACCCTACTCTGGGTCCTATTTGCTGGGAGCCAGGGGACTCTAAAATGCTGTAAGCACGTAGGATAATGGGCACACATGATTGAGAGTTTACCAGTTGGTGGCTGTGTGGTTATTTCCTTGCCTCATAGAGATCACTAGCTCCAAGGATCTCTCTATTTCTCTTTAATGCCATGGCTTGGCATTGGTTCTCCCCAAACTGCTGGGTTATTAAGCATCTCGATGGGACTACCTATGGGCTATTTTAACAGGTGCCTTGCCACCTGCCCAGTGCTGTAGATGAATCTACAGTTTAACTAATGCATTTTAATTATTGAGACGACATTTTGCCTTGTGCGATTTTGGATCAAAATGTAAACCAACTAGGGGCTCACTTAGGCAATTTCTCTGTGTGGTGTGTAAATATATAACTAATGGTCAAAACTCAGACCTGAGCAAGAGAGCATTTTATCCCCTCTCCCCTAATGTACAAGATGTATTTTAATATTAATTTTTCTTTTATCCATATATCAATAATTGAGCACTTCATCAATTAATATGCTGGGCAAATTGCATTCCCCATCTTCTCGTTCACGGTGTATTTTAGTAATGGAGATAATTTTCAAGATAAAGTATATAATTTAAAATGGATTAAGAAGAACAACCAATAAAAGAGAATTGATTCAGGAAAGAAAAAAATTTGAGTAATTTTAGGAAATCTTAGCTGTGCATCCGAGCCTTTGGATTTTTGTACAGGGAGGCTGTAGGAATGATCAAGTTTTATGCACACTGCAAAACCTCCCAGGTCTGCAGTTGCAAAGGATGAGGGAGAAGGAGGAAGAAACACACGCACACTCACCCACACTGACACACACAACACACACACACACACACACACACACACACACCCCAAAATCTGGTCTTCTAATGATTATATATAAATAAAATCTCCATCGGTAGGTTAGGATGGCTGAACATTTGCGCTAGCAAGTCTTCTTGAAGCGTTCCATTTGCTGGATTTAGTTGGTGGGGCTTGGTTCTGCTTTTGATTTGCTGAATTGGCATCGAAGCCTCAAAGGCCCATCCCCCGTCCCCCTTCCTTCCCGGTTCCCGTCCCGGTGCACGCGCCGGCTCGCAGCCTCGCACAGGGAGATGCTGCCCCGGCTCAGCGACCGGCAGGCGGCCGTGGCGCAGGCAGCAGGCAGCGGGCAGCCTCCGAGCCCGCAATGACATCGCGGAGTCGGTAGATGGCTGTAGACAAGTGTGCTGAGCCGTGTGGTATACAGAGCAATGAGTCTGGGGAGGCCTTGACCGGACTGGATGCTGCTTTTATCTGAAGTACATTTAAAGAGATAAAGGGGAAGCCGGCCGGGTGGCTGCACGTGCTCTTTTCTCTGCGGCTGAAGCTTTACTCTGAGTTAGAAAACAAATTCTCAGCGGCTGGCCTCCCCGAGTCAGCGGCTCTGTGCAGATGGGCTTGCCTCAAGAGGATCAGCCGCCTTCCTGTAAATTCCACCAGTGGGGACTTCCGTGAACCTCCCACGAGCCATCAGGAAATGGTGTAGCGCCCGCCTGTTTATGACTACACCATCGCTACTATTATTAATACTACCAGTAACATCGGTGTTTGTTTTCGCCACTGTTGCTGGCTGCCTAAAGTGTCCGGATCTGCTCATTAAACAGCCACACCAAGAATTTGTTACCTAAGCAGCCTTGACAGGAAAGAGAGGAAAGGCAAGAGTTAGGAAGGGAAGAGAGAGAGAGAGAGAGAGAGAGAGAGAGAGAGAGAGAGAGAGGGAGGCAGCCTGAAGCAAGTCACATCACACACAGTGCCACTGAAGGAATGCTATCCTCATAAACTCGTAAACAAGCACAACAAACCTTGTTTAAGGAAAGAAGAGGGGCTCTAAGGACTTGACAGGAAAAGGCAAGATTTTCTACCCACTGGTTTCAGATTTTCTTCCAGATACTCTTGGTGAAGTAAGGAGACTTCTGTTTGCTGACAGAGAGCCCCTGATTTCTCTTTCAAGATGATGATGTATTTGTGGGTAGGTAGTCTCTCTCTCTCTCTCTCTCTCTCTCTCTCTCTCTCTCTTTCTCTCCCCTTCTCTCTCTTTCTCTCTGATTAATAAATTGACTTCGGGGATAAAGATTGCAGCCCAGAGTAATCGCATTTTGTGTAAGGTGATTATGCTTGTGGCAGAATGATCTTGCACTGTTACAGTACATGTGCTTCCATTTCCAGTGGGACTCTAGGCAAGACCTGCTTCATTAGCATTAAGCTGCAGTTTTATTTTCAGTTGTAAAAAGGAACCAAAAACAGAAAATGGGGTGGGAGGGATTCATGGCTTTCTCTTTTCTTGAAGCACTGTGATGGTGAATTCAGGAGAAGGGAAAGGAGGAAGGAAAGGAGGAAGGAAGGGAAGGAGAGAGGGAGGGAGGAAGGAAGAAAGGAAGGAAAGAGAAAGAAAGAAAGGAAGGAAGGAAGGAAGAAAGAAAGAAAGAGAGAGAGAGAGAGAGAAAAAGAGAGAGAGAGAGAGAAAGAAAAGGTCCAGAGAAGCCGGTTCAAGCCTGAAGCAAATTCTGCATCACTTGTAGCTGTATAGGAATTCACTTAATTACCAAGAATGAACTGTTCTGAGTAGTGGTGGGTTTTTTTGTTTGATTTATAAATATTTTTTTCTCTCAAAAGTAACTACTTGTTTGTTCTTTGGGGGCTGTGTGTTGTAGATGAGAGTAGTGTGTTTTATTTGTCTTAATCAGCCATGTGTTTGTATGTGTGTATTTTACAAGGTTGATGTTGTAAAAAGTGGATTTCCATGTACTTGTTCTGGCTTACTTATAAATATTGTGTAGTTATCGTTCGTTTGTTTGTTTGTGTGTTTGTTTTCTCCCAGGAGATGGCAAATAAAAGCATTGAAGTTGTAACCTGTACTTATGAATTACAATATTTAACTGCTGAAAGAATTTAACAAATAGTCATCTAGCATGAAAGGCTTAGAAAAATTCCTTAAACATATTTTGGGGAAAATATATGTCCTAGTTTAGTCTGGCCACTGGAGGACTTGTATGCATTTCTCAGCCCAGTAACCCAAGACCTAGCTCTGTGATTTCATGTTAAAGGCAGGGTGTTCCCTGCTTTTCCAAGGGAGGGAGGCATTTGCGAGGTGAAACTCTAACTCTGTTTTTCATCAGCATTATCATCACTGCTGTTTTTTGATGTTCAGCACACTTAGAAAAACCTCTTTTTATTCTTCTCCTTCCAATCTCACTTCTAGTTCAACTGAGCTTCATGAACTTATCTTTGCTGAGAGGAAAAAAAGCCTCTGTGTTGAGTTCTTTGTTAATCACATTGATTTTTGACTTCTAATGGTGTCTCAGCCTGCCATACTTCTCAGTAAGCTTTGTGATTTAGACTTTTCTTCTCCCCTCTCTTTTCCTTTAAATATTTTTCTTTGTAGTGACTTTAGCTCTATTTGCACCTGGCTTATTTTTTGCACAGTTCAATACAATGAATTCTGCTAGCTGGGGACAGACTGTCTCTATTACAATTTTGTTTTTATTTTAGGGCAACTTTCCTCTTCATTAAAGTGGTGTTTGGAAATATACAATCACTAACTGGCATACACCTAGCATAAACTTAACAGAGACAGTTTGATCTAAAAGCACTGAAGCCTCATGCTATTTATCAAAAGATGGTGGAGGTGGAAATGTTTTAAATTTTCTATGTTTACAAATGTTGATTTTTAAGTACTAGGAAAATTGGTCACATGGGATCACATCATCAGTTATGAACAAAATAACTATAAGCTAGTATTTCATGGAAAGGCATCTCTTTTGGTTTTTATTTTGTAAGTGTATTTGGGTTTAATTGTAAAGAAATTTTAATTCCTTTAGGCTGTGATAGATAAAGGTGTACTGATTACACTTTTCCTCTGAATTCCTAAGTAGTGTCATTGTTGATTTTATTTGTGAAGTTTGCTGGCTTTTACACATGTGCATATTTGCAACTGGAAGCAGGGGGAAAACCTGGCAGGTTCCAGGCCAGGTTCCAGGCTCTATCCCAGGTCCTGAAAGCTTGCTAACCTGATTCTTAGTCATTAGTCCTTGACTTTCAAAAGCAGCTTCCTTCAATTCCCATGTTCCTCTTTCTGGCCAGTGCTTTTCAGTGCTGCGTGTTTGTGTGAATTGCATTTATCAAACTGAGGAATGGTTACTACCTTCCTATCCTATGTGCAAGGATTCTGTTTACATCTTTAATTCAGATTTTTTTGTCCTGCGTTCAAAAAGTGGTAGAGACTTTAAATGGGAACAGCTGGATCCATGCTGTTTAAGGAAATATGAATTAGCAAGCTAGTATTAATGCTATGAGTCTGGAGGGTTTTTTCATTCTTTTCTCCTTTTTTATGCAGAGGTTCTGCTATTGCCTTCTAGTCTGTAAATAAAGATACTCAAAATGTGGCTGATATCTCTGTTTAAGAAACTCATCTTGCTTTAGGAAATTCAGTCTCAGCCACATCCATGTATGAAAATAGTGAAATATTGTTGGCTATTCTCTCATAGATATAAAAATGAAAATGAAGAGACATGGAAATACAGTGAAAGATATTTCATGTTCAGTTTATTTCTGGTTTTTAAAATTTGTTAAGTAGGCTCTTTCTATGCACCTATCTGTGTTAACAGCACATGATTTCAATGAGTATATTTTTATTAAGATTGACAACTTTTTGTTGGGGGAAGGTGTGAGAACAGTGGGGAAGAGTCCTCCTTCTTTTCCTCTCTCCCCAGTCAGCCGCGTTCCTGCTTCCGGGTTGTCCTCTTTGGAGAAGGAAGGCAGTGGGATGCTTTGGAACAGAACTGATTAAAAACACTATGCAGCTTCTGCCAGCTCATCTGATAATATTATCATAGATGCACAATATCGAAATCAATATACCATTTAATATTGGTATATTCTTTCCTTAAATCTGTTTAAGAAGTTTTACCTATAAAAAGTAATGTGAGTAGTGTTTGGTGTGCTTTATTTTGCCTGAGTGAGGAGAGGTTGGTGTACAGGGAAAAGAAGGTAGAGATTTCTGGCACCATTTGCTAACTTCTGGATGGTTTTGATTCACCAAACTCAGGTGCAATAGAAGAGAGAAAGAGCATGGATGTTACTTTTACTGGCTGTGCATGTCCTAGAGTAAGACAGAGCCTGCTTGTCCAGCATGGCCTCTAACTCTACCATGGTTATTTAATTAAACAAACATTAGTCTTTCTTGGGATACAGTTGCGTTGTATCTCCCCAGGCTGAGCAGAACAAGCTGGCAACTGATCCTGGCTTATTTAATTCAGAGATAAGACACAATTAACCCAGTCCCTCATGTCCTGGACCAGACAGTTCCCAACTAAACTCCACGGCAATGGCTATTCCTGTTTGACTCTGAAAACTTCTCATTTTTCTTCATTTCTTTACACTCAAAATAGAGAATCATCTCCATTTTATTATTTACACTGACATTTTCTTATTGATGTACCAAGAGCTCTTTCTCTGTTCTTTTTAATTATAGTTGAAATACTACAATTTTTAACTTTTCTTAACTTTCTTCACATTTTATAATATATCCCATCCTTTTATAAACAGTTTCACACATACATGTTCAGGCTTGAACTGGGTAGAGAGGAGCAACAAGTGCAGCATTTCTGAGTAACGTTAGAAAGATGGGAAGAGAGAGTTACATCATAGGTAGCATCACTGCTTGGCTAGTGAATTTCAAGCATTTTAAAAAAGTAATAAACAAAAATGCATTATTCTTTCTCCAGGATCATGTATAGTCCATTGTCTATTACCCTGGGCAAAAACTCTGCCAACCAGAATATTTTATTATCAGCCCGCAAATTTATGAGCTTACCTGCAGTCTTTCATCCTGTGTATTTGGAGAACCTTCTCTGAATTTTCCATTTTCTTTCCATAATGCCTAAAGCTTTTTCTGTTCCATGCTCCACATTTTAGTACTTAGTTATAAACTGATTATAGAGTTCCTGATTTATAGATTCTGTATAGATGATAGATTATGCATAAATTATAGATTAGACTACATATAATTGTTTTATGTTCTAGGGCTTTCATGTCAATTTAATTTAACCTTTTTTTAAGGGCAGATACAACATTTCTTCCTTTTATTTTAACTTTTGCCTTCCTTCTTTATTTCAAACAAACAACATGCATGCCCTTTGTAGTAAAGTTAGTTAATGAGAAGAAAATAAACAACACTAACTGTTATAGAACCTAAAATAGATACCTAAATACTAACGCACAGTTAATTTCTAATAGATATTTTAAAACATTTATTTTCTTTTTCAGTTTGGAGACAACACTGATGATAAGAATGAAAAGGCGTACCATTGATTTGCTAATAGGATTTGCTGTTGTTTGTTTCTTCTGCTTTGTGTGTGTGTATGTGCAGAGGTAAAAATGCTATCATATTAAAATGTCATATCATACTTCAAACATTAAAATGTGAAGAAGAAAAAAAGAGAGAGAAGGTATACTGTTTGAAAAAATAAGATCATACTGTTTTAGAACTTACTGTTTTGTATACTGCTTTTATTGCTTAACATTTTGTGCCAATACGTATTTTTTATAATAGCATCTTTAATGCTTGCATAGATGGTGTTCCAGAGTATGGATATTCCATATTTTAAACAGTTCTTTAATTGTTGGTTGTGTCTGCTTATGGAAATATTTCCTAGTACCTAGACAGGGTTTAATATATGTATTAAGCATATACTTGTTCAGCTTGTTGATTATATATTAAGCCTGAACTGTGTAAAAACTGTATGCCAGTTATTATTCTGGGCCGTGGGGAATATACAGAGAAGTGAAAGACATGCTGAGAATTTGGGAAAACTGGAAGTGAGGGGCTGGTTGTTAACATTATCAGCTGTTAACTGCAGTTTACAGATTTTGCTAATTATTTGTTTGGAGACAGATGTTTGCTCTCCTTTGCCAAATTGAATCCTAGGACATCCTTCTTTACATTGTGATTTTCTTCTACTTTGGTGGACTGGAGGTCCAAGTATGGTCTATTTTCTTTCCAAGTTAGTTGACCCATTAAGTCAATGGTTCCTTTTTGTGGGAACTTATGCTAGAGACTGCCAAAGAAAATATTGTTTGTCGTTGTGGGGTGAAAGACTTCAGTGCTTTACCCTGAAGCTGAGAATTTCTATGTTGTCTATGACTGGACTGCCTTGCAACAAAATGCCTCAGGAATACAAAGATGATTCCTTTTTCCCCAAAGGATTCTGATTCAGAAATTCATTCTATGAATCTGGCAAGGTCGTTTAGCAGCCATGCTTATCACTATATCTTAGTAAGGGGCTAAGAAAGGGACCCAGCTGGCTCTGATTACTCTGATGAAGGTGCACATCCATACTTATATCCTTATTTTTCTTGACTCTGATTTGTACTGAAATCTTCTCTGGTGTCTCTTTGTCACCAGGGGTAGATCAGAGCCTCAAACATGCTCCATTGTCTCAAACACCTGACTACCATTCTCTTTCCCTGAACACAGATCACCTCCTCTTCTGCACTACAAGAATGGAACATCTGTAATGCTGCTTAAAGATATTGTTAAAGATTTGGAAGGGGCTATTTTTTCTGGCATTTTTAAGTCAGCAGTACCCATTCGTTGAGATACACTTCAGGCAGGAGGGTGATTGGCCTTCATGAGCATTCCAGCTTTCTGGTTGATGTGAGGAAAACTGGATGGATCAAAAGTTAATGAATGGGAGCTCATTTATGGCTTACATCTTCTCCCCTCTGCCTTAGCCATTCATGGCTTCTACTCACTGCAGACTCTCTCTGGCACAGGGAGTAATACGTTATTTTCCACTTGAGCACCCAAAAGCCATTGATGTAAATTGATTGGTACTTTTTTGTATTTTTCTGAAATTCTGTTTACATGTGCATTCCTCTTTGTCTATAAAGTGATTTGTATCATAAAGCTCCATCCATTCTTCTTTCCAATCTAATAATGACACTAAGCTCATAGAATTCTTATGTCTAAAGATTCTTGCAAAATAATGCTTAAACTATATAGGACAGCAAATACATAGTATTGCTCTGAAGTAAACAAAATAAAAATGGGCTAATGCCTTCTCTCTGTAGGAAATTCTAGGTACTAGGTTTGTATGACTGCCTTGATATATGTTTTTTAAAAGCAAAGACTGATGAGTATTAATATAAAAGAGTGATGAAGACTCTATGTTGAAGTTTTAAATGTAGTTGTTGGCCAACCCTGCAGGTTCTTTAGCTTTGGAGGATCATAAGAACACCAATTTAATGTGAGGCAGTCATTCTATTCTTCATTTTACATTTTGAGTGGTGTTTCATATAACTTTAGAAAATTTCGCAAACCTTCAGACAACTTGATCAAAAGATGCAGGTTTGAACAACATAAGCAAATTAGTTTCTGTACAAAACTTGTGTCCCCGTTCAGAGAAAGACAAATTGAAAAATTGATATTCAATACCAACAAGATAATTTCGGGAAGCAATAGAGCATTGTTTTGACAACTAAGGAACATGAAGCTTTTAGGACAAGTGGAGAGAGAATTGCACAGTGCTTTTCATTTATTATCCTAAGACATCTTAGGTAGAAATTCAAGAAAACAATTGGGAAGGAGAGGTAAGTGTAGGAAGAGGAGGATTTGGAGATGAGTGGGAGAAATTTAATGCTATTTTAAGGGGTTATGTGGATTGGACAGAATACACCACGGCTGTCTGTATTCTGTATTTCATGTTCCTCATGGTTTTCTCCCTTAGAGTCAGACTTCCAAATTTTATATATTGAATTGACACCCCTAGGTACCTCAATGTGAGGATTTCTGTATTCCATTGCAGTTTTTTATTATTGATATATTGTTCAGCTTGCTCCAACGTCCTGCCAGTGGATTAAGTGGTATAGCTGAGATGGCCTTACACAAGTGCAGAATATAAAAGAGTGAGAGAGAGAGAGAGAGTGTGTGTGTTGAGAGAGAGAGAGAGAGAGATTGAGACAGAGAAAAAAGGAAAGAGAGCACTCTACTTTGAATAACTTGCTGTGGATATCATTTGAATTATCTGTTCTCTTTGATTACCCAAAGGTTTTCCCCAATTTCTTAATACCTGAAGAATAGATCTTGCTTTTCCAGTACATCAGAGGTAAATGTTCACTGCAGAATAATTCTTTTTTATTTTTACTATTAAAGAGTGATATGCAATTCTGTTAGTTGCAAATATGCTTATATTTTATTGACAAAGTTTATAATTTCTCCTTGCTAGAATGTTCTATCTTAATAGAATGCATAACAACAACAAAAACTATGGTTAAATTTGTTTCAGTGATGTGGAGTTGCACGCTCTCTTCTACTTGACTGCTCCTTTTCTATTTCTCTGAACTACATTGTGAGTCCTTTTACAGGAGGAAGTGCCCTGAGCCTTCTTTGTAGTGAGAGCTCACAATGTGTTTATCAATGATGATCATGTTTACAAGATCTCAGTGCATCACTGAACACTTAGAGATTTGTTTTCTAATTCACTTATTTGTTTAAAAATAATGATTGAGAGTTTGCAATGTGTCAGATATTGTGTGTGCTGAGGACTGGGGGTACAGGATGCATGATGTGGTCCTAATTCTCATGCAATTTATATGTAGACAGATAAAACAAAAAATAGAGCAAAAAAGAAAAATGGTAATGAAGGAGCAAAGTCATTAGATAAAGTGTTTTAGCTAAGATTCATGGTTGCAAAACTAAGTTAAGTTCAAAAGGGTAATACATGTGCTCACATACCCGAGAAATCCAGAGTTAGATTCTCAAGGCCTCAGGGAAGATGGCTGCAGGTAGTGAAGCCAGGTCAGTTTCCCGGATCCAAGCTCCTGTGCTCTCTCCATGAAGTGCTTGAGGTGGCCACTGGTGGCCCCAAGCTGACATCACTGCGATAGCCACCTCAGTGGACCAACCACATTCATCCAACTTAATAGTAGGTCCTGAGAAAGTTCTGAAGCCAATTCTCTTGCACCTGGATTGGGTCACATACCATCCCTGAAGTAATTCCTGACACTTAATGCCCAAGCCTGGGTAACATACTCACTGTTGGGACTCTGATGATAGGCTCTGTCCCCACAAAACATGAAGTGAGAGTAAATGAAATAAGAAGAGCTGTATTGGGAGGAGAAACGAATGCTGGTTAGGTGAAAACAACAGATACCCATTTATACACACATATAAACATTATAATTACAGCTTGTGATGAGTTCTAAGACAGGAAGAAAAAGGGCACTTGGGGGACGTAATAGAAATGGTCACATCAGGCGGGCCTTTTCCAGGAAGGGGTTTTCTCATCTGGGGCGTGGGGCTTAGCGGCAGCTACCAGGCAGGAAGTTGCTAGATAAAGGTGGTGGTAAGGAGGACACTGTGTGCAAGAATGTTCCAGAAGGCCGGGTTGGCCAAAGCTAGGTGTATAGGGGAGCAGGGCCAAAGACAGTGCTATGAGGTAGGCAGGCATCACATCGCATTGGGTCAAAGGCTCACTGCGTTTTGCCCCGCATCATAGATCCCCTCGATCATGTAATACCCTGGAATTAAAGCAAGGGGAGAAGACTGAGGGAGTACACATTTTTCTTTGTGTTTTTTTTTTTTTTTCGTTTTCATTGAACAGTGTTAGGGAATTGAGTAGTCATTTTTTTTTCTCCTCAGATTTAAGCACCTCTCCAGCAGCTGCAAATGACCAAATTCCACCCAATTTGACTTTGCTACCACTCTTAAAAGACAAGTTCACATAGGAACCAAACCCACTGCTTCTCTGAGCCCAGCTGATTTATATTTTCAAAGAAACTGAAACCTGATCCTCAGACCTCTGCAGTGACTCCTTCACATGTGCTGAATCAGCAGGCTTCCCTTTGTGCTCATTTACCAAAAACATCGCGGCGGGGGTAGGGGGTGGGAAGGGACTAGGATAAACTTAAAAAAGAGAAATGCGAAATATATTGAAACTCCGAAGTCCCCTGCAGAGCTGGGGGGAAGGGTGGAAAAGCCGTGAATAAATCGCAGTGCTTTTACACAATGGCCTGCTCTGTCTGGGAGCTGAACAGTCTTGGTTGGAGATCAGAAATACAAAACAGTTTAATAATAGTGAGTGTTGTTAGGCATTTCAAGTATCTTCAAGGGCATTTGACTTAAATGAGCTCAGTGATGGAGTATTTAAGTAAAGAGAGTGTTGTTAATGTGCTAAATTAAAAGGCTAATCAAAGAAGCCACTGCTGCAAATGAGAGCAGGAACACAATTAGTTAACGGAGGATTGAGAGTAAGACAAGAGGGAGGGAAATTTTTTTTCCTATGCATGATAGCTTCACATGTTCCCTGAAGCCCTCAATATTTTTAACCAATGAAATAAGCAAAAATTCTTATGCTATTTTTTATTTGTAAAATTAAACCAAATGTAGCATACTTCACATGATAGAGGAAACAGGATTTAACACACACACACTCACATAGGCACTCTTAAACATCCACAATCATTGATTATATACAGGTAACACGTTTCTTTGAGGATATAGGACATTATAATGGTTAAGATCACAGACTTTGCATTGAGGTAGAACTGTATTCAAAATCAGTCTCTTCCACGTTGATCGTGTGTAACCCTTAGTTTTTTCATCTTTAAAATGGGACTAATACTAGTGCATGAGGTTGCCTCCTGGCTGGTGTTGAGACAGATTGTCAAATGGCCATGCAGGTTGCTTGTAGCCCCCGGCCTTTTTGATGAGTTGCCTCTTCCTTCTGGTTGGTCAGTGTCCAAACTGTATTGTTTGTTAAATATTTTGCACACACCCCTGCTTAGTTCTTTTTTACTAAAGTTGGTGGTGAAAATCAAATGATGTATTGCAAGAAAGATAAATGGCAGGTAGTAGATGTTATGGAAAAGTTAGTTATGACTGCTATTATCATTATTATTATAACAAAATAATACAAACATTATATTGCGCACGTGTGCCAGTGCAGAATGAGGGAGGCTGTGCACAGTGCAGGGTGAGTCCTCCATCCAGCTGCAATGGCAAAATGTTCAAAAAGCCAGGCGCAGGTCCAAACTCATTTTGTACCAGGCTCTCTCTGTATGATCCTAGCCATTTAATTAACACCTCTTTAAAATGGGTATAATACATTAAGAGGCATATGGATGATATGCTAAGACCATTTTTAGGGCCTATTTCAGAGCTTTGCATTGGAATATAAGACTTCATGCTCTTTCCATTTCCGCCCTCCAATTACTAAATAAAACTCTCAGTTGAAGGAAAAAAATGTCAGAGAAGATTGAAGAGTAAAGAAAATAGAAGATAAAAGCATATTTTAAATTTGGGCTCTAAAGAAGTGAATTAATATTGAGTCCTGGTATCAGTGGTCTGACCAAATGGGTAGAAGAAGAATCCCATAAAGAGTATTCTTTTAAAAAGAACAATGATAACTTTTTTAAACTAAAATTAATATTTGGATATTATAAAAACTTGGAAAGAGGAATAAGAATATTAATTATTTTTAACCTATCACTCACTATTCTTAATATTTTGATATAGTTGTCTTTTAAATGTAAGTATATCTGAATTTACTTGGATATCCTTTTCCTTCAAAATTAGAATTATAGTGAAAATATTTATATACACATTGTTTTAGAAACTTTCTCATTTAATTTTTTTGAAAATATGAGATTTTAAAGTTGTATTATTTTTTAGCATCTGGATATGCCATGATTTTCTTTACCCATTTTCTTACTGTTGGACACTAGGTTGCTTTTTTTTAAACATAGCTCATGATAAATATTAATTAAATGAACAATAACAACTTAAAAATGTACAAAGTGGACAAAGGAGAGTGAGCAGACAATTCAGACAGAAAACATCAAATAGACATAAATATAGGACATTATGTTCAGCCTGCCCACTGCCAAATAAATTCAAACCAAAACAAATGTTTTATCAATTTGAAAGAAATTTTTAAAAGAATAATACACTGAGTGTCTGCCAGAGTTTGAGAATACTAATTCTCATGCATTTTCGGTGGGACTCTAAACTGCTAAAAATTTCTAGAGGTTTATTTGCAAATTTAAAGTACTTTTTAAAAGAGAGGTTTGTAGTCTGTGACACAAGGAAGAATTCTTTCCCAAGGAAATAATCAGAAACACAGGGAGAATATTATATACAAGGATATATAATACTAAGTTATCTAAGCATACTGAACATTTTCTCAGGTTTTTATTTTGAAGAGAATGAAAGCCAATAATCCCGTGATACAGCGGTTTTGAGAGAATAAACGATGCTTTCACTGTGTGTCCAGCATTAGATAGTCAGAGCGGCATATGCACGCATTGCTTGGCCTGCATAGGACCCGTTCTCGTGGCTAGGAATTTATTCTTTCTGCACCAGCATGGCACAGATAAAAACTGTGCCAACTCTCCTTTAGCTTGGAGAAATTTATGATGTGCCATTGTGCTCAGAGAATGTGCTATTATTCAATGAAGGTAAAAGAATTTGGGGAAAAAACTTAATACTTATATGGGATGGCAGGAAAACTCTGAGTTACATTCCAGGGCCTTGCTAATAGCAATCATAGAATGTAGCAGTGTATTTATGAGTGACATATGAGAATTTTAGATGGAAAAAGCTCTTGAGAGAAAAATGATATACCCAAGTTTATGCAATCAAAAACATTTGTAGAGGGAAGCAGTCTACATATGGAAAAGTGACACATTTTACAGTTGTTAAGATTAAGATGAAAATTTCTTATAAGGTCCCTTTTGTGGGCAGGCTGAAGACTTTGAGATATGTAGAGTAGGTATTCAACATATGACCTATTTTTTAAAAGAGTGTTTGTTTGCCACCAAAGACAAATAAATGCAAGTTCTGCTCCCAAACCCATCCCCGTCCCAGACCCTCTTGATTTTAGAACTTAGCTAATTCCCAGAAATCAAAGGGCTGGAATTTCTGACTTCTGAACCAGTACCCTTTGGCTGTGGTCTGTCTGCATCCCAGGTCCAGGTATTGTACGACCTGCTACAAGACATCCACACAAGGATGAAATCCAGTCTTGGCTCCCCTTCCCAAGCTTTGTGCCATAGCTGGGGCTGCATCCACTCAGAGGCAATGGTGCAGTTTTAATTGCATAAAGATTACATAAGCTGCCAACTCTGGCACCCACGTTGGGTGGGGCCTGCCCAGAGGAGGAGTTTTATTTCTGACTCACAACAAGGCATCATAGGCAGACAAAGTCCTGCCCGAGTCTGTTCTTTTGCTCTTCACAAGGGAACACTCCTCTCACTTCTGGTCACTGGATCTCAGTTCAACTGCTATTTGCAGGGGCTTTTCCCAGGGAAACTCAAATTTAAGTGGGCAGATGAAAATGCCACCTTTAATTCTAACATTGTGGAGGAGCTCTATTCTGTATATATCCATAGACTATTAGATTCCATTAGCCTATATGTGAAGAGGGATCTGATATTGAGTCTATGTCTAACTGAGAACCTTAGAATTGTCTCTGGTGGAGTCTCAAATGGCAGCAATCAAGCATTCACTTTTTTAGATGTCTTCACAGGATTTAAAGGAAGAATAAAGCATGCCAGGATATTTATGAATCATGAGATTTAATAGAGACTATAGTAGATCTTATTATTGATGTGCTTACTGCTTCATTAAATTTCCCTTAAGGTTTGTGGCACGGATATGGATCATTTGCAATAATAATTATGCAGTGATCGATTGATTGGGTCTGACATTGCACTTGTCACCTTGAAATGCAAAATCCATCTATTTTCAACGGTGTGAACATTTCTTGCTAATCTTGTACACGAGCATGCAAAAGTTTATTTTATGGAGAAAGTACAATTTATAAAGTTTGGAGACTTAACATTAACCTTTTGCTAAAATATGAAGTATCACTTGTCATTTTACAAAGAAATAAAAATCATCCAACCAGCAATATTTTTGAGATTAGAAAACACAGTCTAATTTCAAGAGAACTTTTCAAACCAGAAATGCATGCACTTCAGTTGGGTGTTACAAGTATGCTGTGATATTGGACTTGACTAAGCCTTCACATTGAGCCTGATACAGTTGCAAGTTTGTGCTTAACTCTGCTTGTGGGTACATATACTCACACACACGCGTGTGTGCACACACAAACATTTATCTATCTACCATTTATTTATTTTTATGTCTAACTCTCTAATCGTCTCTGTCTAAAAATAATAATGCAAAACTCTGTTTCTGAAATGTGTGGGTGTTCTCTAGGCCTTCTGCACAAGATATTATAGTATGTTATACCATTTGAAGATTCACACATTTCTTTCTGAGTTGTGATTCCTTAAAGAGGAGATGGAAAACCAATGACCTCATTTTCCTGCATTTGTACCAACTTTGACTTCCAGAACTTATTTAACTGTCTTGAGTTTACGATGTGCCTAGTCTCAAGTCAGTTCAGTAGTGAATAATCACCTATGGAGCTGTTTATTAAGGGTCAGGCATTGGGCCTGATGCTGGGGTTAAAATGGCAAGTGAAGCTGATGTGGCCCTTCTCCAGGTGGAACTTAGAGGATAACAAGGATGCAATGCCCATCTTCAGCCCCACTGAATTTAGAAATGCTGATAACAATTGCTGTGCTGAAGATTCACAACATATTGCTAAGTTAACAAATTGCAGATGGAAAATAAAGGTATATATAATAAGTTCCCATTTGAAATATGTTAAAAATATGTTAAAAATATGAAGGAAGGTATAGCTATTGTCCCCACTATACATGTTATAACAATGAGGACTAGAGAGGTTAAAAGTTCCTAAAATTCATGAGCCAAAAGGCAGCTGAGAGCCAGAGTTTGAACCCAAAAAGTCAATCTATGGAGACTGTGCTTTACAACAATTCATTTCTAAAAGTGTGGGTGTACAGCAAGAGTGGTTGGTATAGCTGACAGCTATATTCTCCTACTGCCTCTCTGCAGTTTCTATTATTTCCATTATGTATATATGATATTTACATACTAAAATAATTTTAAAAAAATAAATAAATGAATATGACTTGAATAAAACACACTGATCAGTGAGAGTAGAGGTATCAAGATTTGTACAAAAAGACCTTCAAGGTGCCGGACAATAATTCAAAAGTCTTCAGTCCTGTTACCTCAAATGCATTTAACTCTAAGGCATGAGGAACTACCCAATGACACTATTTGCAAAAGCTCTTTGGAAGTGTGAGAACTCTCACACAGCTGTTTCTGTTTGCTGACCTAGGTCTTCCTTTCACACATGCTTGGATGCTTAGAATCTGCTAACCATCTGCTGGTTAAGACAACTTTGACCCTATTATATAATAACAACAAGACCAAAAACAGAATTTAACCCTCCTTTTGTGCTTCTTCAGATATAAAAGCTAAAATCATCTCTTAAAAAAAGCAATTTTACATGATTACAGAATAGCAAATTTATATATAATTTAAGGCTAAGTTAAATAATAAGAAAACATTCACATTTGGAATGTCAGATGCTATATCGAAGACTTTGCACTGTTAACCTCTCAACGCTGCCCACTTCTCCCCTCCCACACCCTCCGATGGAACTGAGGGTATACCGCAGCACCAAGAGTTCCCATGGCTTCTCATGGGAGAATCAGGATAGGGTGAAAAAGCTTCTGCATGAATCTGGCACTTTGCCTCATCCCCATCAGGAGATTATTACCCACTGATGAGGGTGGGCTGCTCTAATCCTGAGACAGAGGGGAATTGCACCTAAGTCATACATAAGGAAAATGAGATTTAAAAATTTTAAGTAATTTGCCTGGCCAGGTAGCTCAGTTGGTTAGAGCATCGCCCTGAAATGCCGAAGATTGCAGCTATGATCCCGGGTCAAGGCCCATACAAGAATCAACCAATGAATGAATACATAAGGAAAATAACAAATTGATGTTCTCTCTATATATAAAAATCATAAGAGTGTGTGTATGGGAAGGGAGAGAGAGAGAGAGAGAGAGAGAGAGAGAGAGAGAAGAAAAAAAGTAAAGTGACTTGATTTCGATCCAGCTTGCCTGGCTTCAAAATTAATGGTAAAAGTGGGAGAAGAACTTTGGGCTTCTGTGGTCAAGGCAGGACCTCTATCTACTAGATCACTGAGTCCTTAGTGTGCATAAAGACAAAACATGTTGGTTACATGTTTATGGTCAATGGAGGTACATACAATAAACCAAGAGAATCTAATATTCACTTCCTTCAGCCACTTGCTCTTTTATTGAGTATTTCTCTGTCTACTTTCAGGTGAATGGCAAAAATAACCAACTCAAATAGGCTTAGAAAATATCTCATATAAATAGAGAATTTATTTGCATGCCAAACAGAAAAACCCAAGAGGTAGATTTCAGACACAGTTGCACCCAGAAATCCAGATACTATTCCCAGAGTTCAATCAATCTCTCTCCCTGCCTTTTCTTCCTTCACCTCTGTTTTGCTGTTGTTGTTGTTGTTGTTGCTTTGATGTAGGCTTCAGTCACAGACAAGCCCTTCTTCCTGGTGGCCGCCGGCAGCTCCAACCTTATTCTCTTCTAGCTAAGCATCTCCAGCTGAAAGAGAATATCTTAAAGTTTAAGCAAAAGTCCCAGGATTGCCTCTCTTTGTTCAGTTTGGGGTGTATGCCCATCTGTGAGCCAATCATATTGATTGAGTAGTAGTATATGGTGAATGACCATGTCTGAGTCACATGACCACCAGTGGGGGCCAGAGCTTTCATCTCCTCTACAATTATTTGGTCTGAAAATGGAGTAGGTGTGGATCTGCTCAAGACAGGTAGAGATGGGTAACTAACACTAGGCAAAAGCAGGTATGCCTGGTCTTGGTCTTTGCTAGTCACAGACAAATCCCTGAAACCACTCTGCCTAGTAGTAACATTTTTTACTACAGAAGTCTCTGATAGTCATAGAGCTGAGAGGATGTTATTGAAAATTTGGAATTATTTAGTATTCTCTTGTTGAATTATTTCTTAATCTTTTTAAAATTAAATTTATCTTTATGTATAGTTGGTATACAATCTTATATAGATTGTATTAGTTGAAACTTCTTGGCTGAGGATTGCTAACAGCACCATGAACTAGGAAGACAGTTTAGTTTTCTGAGCCTAGTCAATCTGTGCACTCCATTGTGATTTCAACTAACAGGTAGATGATGTGTATGAGTGCACATGTGTGTGAATTTTGATCTCTATACAACTCTGTTATCTACTTTGGCCTTCTTAAAATGGGCACCTTTGGCTAATTACATGGTAAGATTAGTTGAAAATTGGCAAATGCTGGAATCACATTGAAAAATACTTTATAACTCTTTTTTGTTGTTGTTTGTTTTTTAAGTATATTTTATTGATTATGTTGTTACAGTAGTTCCAATTTTTTTGCCCTTTGCTTCCCTCTGCCCAGTACCCCGCTTCCCTCCAGCAATCCCACCCCCCTCAGCTCATGTCCATTGGTCATGCATATAAGTTCCTTGGCTTCACCCTTTCCTATATTATTCTTAACTTACCCCTGTCTATTTTTGTACCAACCGATTATGCTTCTTAGTCCCTACACCATTTCCCCATTTCTCCCCTCCCCCCTCCCAGCTGATAACCCTCCAAATGATCCCTGTACTTATGATTCTGTTCCTATTCTGGTACGCTTAGTTGGATTTTGTTTTTATTTTTTAGATTCAGTTGTTGATAGTTGTAAGTTTGTTGTCATTTCAGTGTTCATAGTTTTGATCTTCTTTTTCTTAAGTAAGTTCCTTTGACTTTTCATGTAATAATGGCTTGGTGATGATGAACCCCTTTAGCTTCACCTTGTCTAGGAAGCACTTCATCTGCCCTTCCATTCTAAATGATAGCTTTGCTGGATAGAGTAATCCTGGTTGCAGGTTGCCTTTAATCACATTGAATACTGCTTGCCAGTCCCTTCCTGCCTGCAGAGTGTCCTCTGAGAAATCAGCTGATAGTCCTATAGGCACCCCACTGTAGGCAACTTTCTGTCTCTCTCTTGCTGCCCTGAGGACTCTGTCTTTATCTTTCACCTTTGGCATCTCAATCATAATGCGTCCTGGTGTGGTCCCCTCTGGGTCCAGCTTGCCTGGGACCCTCCGTGCTTCCTGGACGTGTATGTCCATCTCCTTCAAAAAATTTTGGAAGTTTTCCTAATTTTTTTCAATTCTTGTTTCCTCATTCTGCACTGGTTGACCTTTTTTTCTTCTTTATGTTCCAAATAATTTATTTGTACCCCGGTTTCCTTCCCTTCATCATTGGTTTTCTGTGGATTTTCCTTCATTTCACTTAGTATAGCCTTCACTTCTTCTTTTATGCGTTTGCTGTACTCAAGCATATTTGTCAAGCCTGTGAACATCTTTATCATCAGTGTTTTGAATTCCGCATCTATTAGGTTGTCTATCTCCTCATCTGTTAGGGAGCTATCTCCTCGTCACTTAGTTCTTCCACTGGAACCTTGATTCATTTCCCCTTTTGGGCCATACTGCTCTGTCTCCTCATTCTGACAGGCTCCTCTGTTCATTTACCTCCGCATCCCAAGTAGATCTGTCGCTCCTATTATGTTGTAAGGGGTGGAGCCTTAGGGATTCGTCAGTACAGGGAGGCCTGTTTCACCACGTTGTGGTGCTGTATGTTGGGGAGGGGTCTGAGGGGGAACAATGCCCCCTGCTCAGCACTCGCCCCTTTTCCAGGCACCTCTCCCACTTCCTCACTGGACTGGGGCTTTTCTAGCTGCTGCCCAGAGTGGGTGGGTCTGCTGATGTTCTAGGACCATGGGGGCCCTTCAAACAAGTGGACTCTGCTGAGATGCACAGTTTCTGCCTCCACCCCAACCCCCACTGGTCTGAAGTCAGAAGCAATGAGGTTTGATTTTCCCCAGTTCTGGGACCATGGGCTGCAAAGTCTGGTGAGGAGCTAGGAATGCTCCCCAGGTGTCCCTCCTGACTTTTTAGAATGTGCGACTGCACTTTCTGCTGGCCTGCCACTGCCACCGCTGCCACTGCCACCACACCACATCCTCTCAACCCTGGCTCCGCCCCTCCTGCCTGTCTGGATAAGTATTTCTTCATTATATCTTTGTTTGCTGGACTTCCATGCAGTTTGATTTTCTGGAACTTCTGGTTGTTTCTAGTTTTGAGGTAGTTGTATTGCTTCTTAGTCGTGGAGGGAGACACAGTATGTCTGTCTACGCCTCCATCTTGGCCGGAAGTCCTATAATTCTTTATTCATTTTACAGTTCTGGTGATAAAACAAACAAAAGAACAACCCCCCTGGTGATTTTCAGTGATAAAATTAAGTCTTTGGAAGCTCTTACAGTTTAGGAGGTTATTGATTGAAGACTACCTGTTGCTTTTTTGCTTACATGTTGGGTTTTTATGAGCTTCAGGACTTTATCTTTAGGAAATCAGCTTGCCTCAAGGCCCTGGCATAATAATAATTATTTGGTTTCTAGTATAATGATAAAGCTTAATTCAACTAATATTTATTGAAAACCTACTAGGTGTGGGCCCCATGCTAGGCCCTTGAGATATGAATTCATAACAAAATCCCTGTCCCCAGGAAGCACCTAATTTATAAAGTTGAATTCGGTAGGAAGTGATCAGAGCAGATGCTCCAAAAGGTGTCTGATGAATAATTTAAAGAGATACACAAGCAAAATGGAGTAAAATGTTAATGAAATAATTAAACTAGTCTGTCTCATGCACCAGGCAGACTTCTTGCAGTGGGCATGCAACAGTGAGAAGATGGTCAAGACCCCTGATGACAGGAAGCTTGTATTCCAGTGTAAGAGACAGGCAGTAAACAAGCAAAACAAATAAATGCATGGTGACAGCCTTGGTAAGCGCTATGAAGGACATAAATGGGATTTGGAGATACTGCAATCAGGAAAGGCCTCTTGGAGGAGGTGACATTTAAGCTGACTAGCCATGCAAGGAACCAATGGAAGAACACTAGGCAATGGGAGCAGGTAGTTCAGGGTCTTTGTGGCTGAAAGAGATGGCTAGGTTTAAAGTTGGAGTGTCTGGAGGGTAGCAAGCAAGAGAGAGAGCAGCACGGGATGACACTGGAGAGCAATGTGGGGGCCCTTTTTCAGGCATTGAGAAGGCAGAGAGTGTGTGTAAGAGCATAGCACACTCTACAGCTATTATCAGCTCAGAAATGGTTGGGAAGGGGGCCACTCCAAGGTAAGAGCTAGACCACACCTTAGAACTTGATTCTCATGCAATATCCTCCTTATTCAGGAGACTGTATTTTTTATTGAGCTAATAAATACATAATAAGCAGCATATATTTAAAGTGTGCACTTTGATAAGTTCTGATGTATGTATACACCCATGAAGTGATCACTGCAATCAAGATAATGAGTATCTTCAACACCCAAAAGTTTCTTCCTGTCTCCTTGTCATCTTTCCCTCCAGCTCCTTCCCTCCCACCTTCCCCAAGGCAACCACTGGTGTTCTTTTTGTCCCTATACATTAGTTTGCCTTTTCTAGAATTTTATATAAATGGAAACATAGAGTAGGTGGGGTTTCTTTTTATAGCCATCAAGCCTACATAGAATTCAAGTCTTCTTTTTTTTTTCCGTATTACTTTTGTGTCTGAAAAATATCTTAAAAGTCACTTAACAATAACCTCTTTTTCTATAACTGAGGTCCAGAACATGTGTTTGGTTGGCTCTGAAGGATCGAGGAATCTTTCTGACAAACATGTAGAGTGTCCCTCCTCTTTTCTTTTTTCTATTATTATTTTGGAATATACAGTTGACTTATAAAAGATAAAGAGAGACAAGTATGACAAAAGATTGGGCAGATGGGGAAGAGTGAAGAAAAGACAAACCAAGGAACCATGATGCTTCATCATTCTGACCCCAGAAATAAGATGTGGGGATGACCAATTTTCAGCTAATTAAATGAAATAAAATACATTTCACTAAAATTGGGCTCAACATAATTTAATCTCTAGTAATACAGAGCAACCTTGGGGTCATCATGAACATCAACTCTGGACCCAGGAGTATGGAGGAGAGGTATTAGAAAACTCTTGTTCAAGGGAATCTGTATGTGTGTTTACACAGATGTGCTTAGTCCTCACCAGTAACAATAAGGAGCTTCTTTGTTTATATCTTTTTTATATACAATTTGTTTTTCACTTGCTTCCCAAAGAATTTGAAAGCATTCATAAGATACAGAGCAATGCAACATATGACTTTTAGTTGTTAAATTATACAGAGGCTGTGTATAATAGTTATTCATTAATCCCTTTATCTAGTAAAAACTTATTAAGCACCTACTATCTCCAAGATATCGTTCCAGGTACAGGCATACCTCAGAGACATTGTGGGTTTAGTTTCAGATGACTGAAATAAATTGAATATCACAATAAAGTCACTTTTTTTGGTTTCCAAGTACATATAAAAAGTTATGTTTATTAATATACTATATTGTAGTCTGTTAAATATATAATAGCATTGCCTAAAAATGTACATACCTTAATTAAAAATACTTCATTGCTAGAAAATGTTAATCATAATCTGAGACTTCAGTTTGCATTATCTCTTTATTTGTGGGGTGTCTCACCTTAATGTTGATGAAAATGCAATATTTGTGAAGTGCAATAAAATTAGATATTCCTGTGCTGGGTATATGGTGGAGGACAAGATAATGACTTCATTCTATATATTTGCCCATATGTGTTTGTGTGTTTGAGCACAGTTCACTGGGATTGTTAAATATGTTATTAACAGATTATAAAATATGAAAACCGACCCAGTGTATAGGAACGTAAATTAATACCACAGTTTGGCAATAGCCATTGCAATTTAAAAAATTCCCATACTCTTTGATTCTCTAATTGCACTAATAGAAATTTGTCTCAGGTGTATACTCGCCTATGTGCACAAAGATGCATGTATAATGAAACTCATGTAGTTTTCTTTGTCGTTCCCAAATGCCCATCAAGGTAGGACTGATTGAACAAGTCATGCTATAATACATACTTCTGATTGAATACTGTGCATTTATGAGAAGAATGAGGTTGATTCATCTGTGCTGACATTGACAAACTCTTAGACATATGGTTAAGGGGGAATAAAGCAAGAAACACAATAGCACATATGGTAAGCTTCCCTTTGTCAATAGGATGGAAAAGGAGCCGTAAGTGTACTGTATAAAGAAACTTCAGACACTGTTAACTTTTGAGAAGTTATTACTGGTCAGGGGAGCTGGGATAGGCAAAGGGTGACCTTTTTATATTATTTTAAAATTTACAATGTGCATGTATTAGATTTTCAGTTTTGTAAAGCTAGTTTTAAAAATAGATAAATATATAAAGTAAATAAAGGATAAAGATGCACATAAGATCTAATATTTAATTTGGGGAGTCTTATAGTTATTTTATGCAAAAGTCTCCTCAGGTTGCTGTTCTGTCTCTCCTCTCTGTTTACCATACTCTGAAAGAAACAAACAGAAGTGAGTATTCTTGAAAACAAGTCCTCTCATCAGATTCCTCTACTGCCAATGAAATTAATGGTTTATTAACTGCTTCTAGAAAATCTAAAGCAACATGGAGCCCTGAAGGAAGGTGATGTCCCCAAGTGGATGCACCCTGCCTGGAAGGTGTGATGCTCCTCTGGGCCACTGAGGGTGGCTATCTGCCAACCAGGTTAGGGCAGGATAACTCAGCTCAAAAAAGGACAGTCTCTGTGGTTGGAAACTGGAAATGGTAGTGATAGAACTTCTCAAAACCCAAAGATCTTGAATCTAGGCTTGGAGTAGAGACAGTCATATAGGAATGGAATTTCCTCCTCTATTTAACAGCACCAGTAGATTCAAGAATTGAGTAAGAAAGAGGAGGCTAATTCCAAACAGGAAAAAAAAATTGAAGTGCACCTCTTGGGCAGTTACATCCATCCACCTATCTATCCATTCATCCTTTTATTTATTTAACAAATATGCATTGATACTTTCTTTGGGAACAGACACTTTCTTTGCTACATACTTGGGATGTGAGGGGGAAACAATGAGACCAAGTCACTGCCTTCATTGAACCTTTAATTTCATGCCATGTGTCAAACAATTTCACAGACAAATATATACTTATAAACTGTGATAAGGATTTTTGAGGACACTTGAAGAGTAAAACAGATATTTATGATCATGTCATAACAGCAAAGGAATTCTCATTCACCTGGATATTTAGAAACCTGATTTTATTAATAATTAATAACATTATCTCTACAGCTGAGGATACAGGGGCAGACAGACGAAACTGTTTGTCCATCACAGCAAGTATGGGTGGAGCTAAGATTTGAACAAATTAATGTAGGGCTAACAGAGGTGGATTAAGATCAATTGAGGCCCCAAGTGCAGAAGAAAATATTGGGCTCCTCAAAAAAAAAAAAAAAAAGAGACATGGAAAATAAAAATACATGTTAACCATATTTTATGCAGTGTAGTAATGATACCAAACTTGGTGTCGTTAGAAAAAAGTGTAAAGTTGGGGTTTTGCGGGGATCTTCAGAAGTCAGGACCAAGGGCATGCACCCGGCGTGCCTGCTGTTAAATCCGCCTCGGAGTGCTAAGACTCACAGAGAAACTAAGCATGCACAGTTGGTTCTTTTAGCTCTAAAATTCAAGACCTTCATGAGTTCAGCTGTTAATAGCTAGTGGAGATCTTCAGAAACAAAGATTAGTCTAGTTGCTTGGTGACATTTTAACTATTAATTTGGAACACAACAGACCCTAAACAACATTCACTCCTTATAGTTAAATGAGGCAGAAGCCTGACAAAATAGAGATTGGCCTTCATGGTCTAGACACAAGACTTAGGGTGCTTTTATCATTGTAAAAATAACGTGACAAAGTGATAGTATCAGAAGAAATATTAGTGACTGAAGACTGAAATGTCTACCTGCATTTATCCTAGCCTGGAAAGCAGCAATGAGTGGTAAAAAATGTGGTGTTTTTTTCCCAGGGATACAGGTGATAAAAAATTAGGATTCTTAACCTTTGGTTGTTGATGGACACCATAGTATGGATGTGCCCTCCCAACCCCCAAAATGGGGAATTGTACAGTATTTCTGGGGCAGAGTCTTCATTCCTTTTTTATTCTTCCAGAAGGGTAAGGTGCAAAAAAAAAAAGGTTATGAAAAACTGCTCTTTTCAAAAAGCCACGAAACTGTTGTTCCCTATCTTGAGACATTTGGCAAATCTCATTTTCCTACAGATGTTGTTAGACATAAATTGATGATTTCAAGAAGCAAATAGAATATTCCGCCAGGCTCAGTATAAGGGAGTTCAATGTGATCAGATGGGGCTTTGTCAAATTGAAGCATTTGAATTAACTTACATTGTAAAAGTGAAAGTGTAAAGCTTTGCTTTTCTTCTCAGCTAATCAATGAAGATTAATATTCTATGGGAATCTGATTTTGCAGATGGAGCTGAGCTGTACTATTTTCCCTACCATTTTTTCTTCATAGTAAATACATCATTTTTATTATACTGTATGAATTTACTTAGCTCTTTTAATAGTCTTTGTAAGAATAATGCTTCCTTTGATTATATTACATTTTTAAATGTGTGCTGTGTGTAATACAATTCTGCTGTTGGAGGGAGGGGTACTGAGGGATAGAAGAGCTGCTGAATATATCAGCTTTACCAGCTTGTCCCCTGTGTTTTAAACCAGATGAAGAAATGCCTGGGTTTCCTGGGAGTTTTAGGAGTAAATTACTGAGTATTTGCTTGGATAAAAATGGTTCTTACTTGTGCCTCATATAAAACTTTTTCTACTGGGGAAGATTAGATTAATCTGAAAGAACTTGGTCTCTATAAAACTATTCTGGTTGTTACTTTGTACCTTTTTATCTTCAAGGTGCTGGCAAATTTATTTGATTTTTTTTCCCCAAAGGAGGAAAATCAACTTTATAATTCCAGGGCTAACATCCACATATATAAATTGATCAGCCCAACTGAAAAGCCGCTGACAGTTGACTTAGCCTGTACTGCAAGTATTCTCATTCACAATTGATAAACTGACTTCCCTCCTGCATTATCAGAGGTTTAACCCTTGAAGGACAGGTACAGTTCAACCCGTGAAAAGTGTACTTCCTATGAGGCAAAAGAGGAGAGGGAAGAGGGGAACGAGAGAGGAAGAGAGGGGCAAAAAGATAAGAGAGATGTCATTAAAGACGAAAACATAGTATGTTTTTATGCATCACACCAAATTCTAAATTATTAAAGTTCTGATCGGAAAAAATCAGAATTACCCCAACTTTCCCTTTTTCTTTATGCTCCATTTATTGTGTATGCAGCCAAAAAACCAATCCTCTTAAAGTATTTTGTCCATTAAATTACTCTCATGATCAGAAACTTTAATAGCTCCACACACACTATTATGGGATTTTTTAAAAAGTGCTCGAGTTTGATAGTTCAAGATTCTTTTAAGTCAAGCCTCAATATATAAACTCTATGTGTATATGTGTGTGTGTGTGTGTGTATGTGTGCATGCATGTGTCAATGTACTAAGCTCATGGCACCTTGATTCAGAAGCCCCAGGCCTCAGCTTTGTTTCTGCAATTTATTATTTGTGTGGCAAAGATCAGTCATCTTTCCTCGGTCTCTATTTTATTATTTTTTTAACACACATAATAGAAATAATGGCGATGATAGCAATATAATGCTACTTAACTGATGTATTTAGGAAAAGAATCAAATCAGAGACCAAACCTTCCAGTGAGTTCTCCCACTCTCCAGGGCTCACCGCTGCTGTTGTTACATGAATACAGGGCTGAGTCAAACTCATTTATGTTAATACAGAGAAGGCTTTAAGAACCTGACAAAATAGGGAAAGGGTTTAGTAAAGGAACTAGTATAAATAACCCATGGACATGTACAATGAGGTGGGGATTGATTGTGGGAGAAGGGGTGGGCTGGGTGGGAGGGAGCAATGGGGGAAAAAGAAGGGCAACTGTAATAGATAAACAATAAAAAAAATTTTTTTAAAGAACCTGACAAAATGAATAATTAAATATATCTACATTTTCTGGGACATGTGGAACTACAGTCAATTCAAAATTGAGCTCTCTGAGGGGTCCTCAAGTCCTGATACTATTCTATTGGGTTGATTTGAATGAAGATCCAAAAGCATCGCTTACCATCTTTTTGGCTAAGAGTAATGTCCCATAGCTGCCTACCATTTTGGGGTTTAGATATATTACTATATCTTATATTTAAGAGGAAAACATTGGTAAAATGTCGACAGTAAAGGTGCTTACAAAGTAAACAGTGGAAGTCTTTCTTTACTCCACTACTCCATTCCTTTCCTGTTGACGGCATACTGCTAACACACTACTTACATTTATATTAGATACCTATCTCTTTCTATCTTCACATATATTATGTGGGAACATGTGGCATTGCTGATATTATTTTAGCCTAGAGGAACATCCAAAAGAGTTTCTTTTGATTTGGTATCATTTCACTCAAGGAATACATTTTGGAGATCTTCGCATGTCAAAAGTGTAGATTATTTTGTTCTGTTAAGAATGCATAATTCCCTATGTTATGGATGTGCCCTCACATATTTGCATATTTACTCCCTCACTGATGGAAATACTATATGATCATCTAAGGACATGCATCTCTGTGTGCATCGGAGAATTTTTATGTAGGATGTAATTCTAGAAGTGGAAGACTTGAGCTTTTTAAAAAAGTTACACATTGGGCCATTCATGTGGTGCCTGCTGAGTAAATTTGTAATATTTGACAAATAATGAATATATGATGAGCCTTTCTATTTAAAATTGTTATTGTATTTTTTTCATTACCATTCAGTCCTTTTATACCCCTCTCCCCCGACCCCTGCAATCACAACACAGTTGTCCATGTCCATGAGTCCTTTTCTTCTTTTTGCTCAGTCCCTCTACCCACTAACCTCCCCACACCTTAGCTATCATCTTGCTCTCCGTCTGTGAAATATATGCTAACAAACTGGACAACCCAGATGAAACTGATAAACTCCTATAAACATACAATCTTCCAAAACTAAATCAGAAAGAATCAGAGGATCTGAATAGACAAATTACACCTAGTGAAATTGAAGCAGTAATCAAAACACTCCCAATAAACAAAAGCCCTGGACTGGATGGCTTCACAGGTGAATTTTACCATACATTCCAAGAAGAACTAATACCTCTTCTCAAACTATTTCAAAAATTCAAGAGGAGGGAAGGCTCACAAACTCATTTTACAAGGCCAGCATTATCTTAGTTCCAAAACCAGATAAAAATACTACAAATAAAATTATAGACCAATATCCTTGATGAACATAGATGCTAAAACCTTCAATAAAGTATTAGCAAACTGAATATAGCAATGTATCAAGAAGATCATACATCATGATTAAGTGGGATTTATTCTGGGAATGCAAGGTTGGTACAACATTTGCAAATGAATAAATATGATTCACCACATAGACAAAATGAAGGATAAAACCAAATGATCATATAAATATACACAGAAAAAAGTGTCTGATAAAATCCAGCACCCATTTATGATAAGAACTCCACAAAATGGGGTTAGAGAGAACATACTTAAACAAAATAAAGGCTATTTATGAAAAACCCACCACCAATATCATACTCAATGGGCAAAAACTACTACTGTTCCCCTTAAGATCAGGAACAAGACAGGGATGTCTGTTTTCACCTCTCTTATTCAACATAGTACTGGAAATTTTAGCCACAGCAATCACAAAAGAAGAAGAAATAAAAGGCATCCAAATTGGAAAGGAAGAAGTAAAACTATCTTTGCTTGCACATGACATAATACTGTACATAGAGAACCCCAAAGGTTCCACCAAGAAACGACTGATTGGTTTCTCTCTCATATCAATGTTCCTGTCCCTCTCTTTCTTCTTCCCTTCCTGTCTCTTTAAAAATAAATATAAATTATTTAAAAAGGTGCAAAATACAAAAGAGTTGTGAAACTGATGTGTATATATATTTGTATGTGTGTGCACACATGCACCTGTACACATATTTTGGACATTTTATGTCCAAGCTAGATGAAAAATATGTATCATTGGGCAAGCTGCCATTTCTCTATGAAGATCCAAGGTCATATATCTAACAGCTCTAAATTTCTATGCTGGAAAGATGTACAGGATCGCTGTACCCTTTAATAATGGCATAGAAATGGACCATGCAGTCTGCATCAAAGCATGAGTGAGTGCTATTCATTTTAAGAAGCACTCAAGCACTGTGAAAATTAGCACTGGAACACAGTTCCAAATGAAAGCGACACCACAGGCCTAATGAGAAACTGAGTACCATATATTCATCTCCTCTAGCCCAAGATCTTTCTGTTCTGTCATTTGAATGGTTCAGAAACACCTTTTCATGCTTGGCACAATTTTTTTTTCAAGGCTGAGACGTGTCCCTCCCTTCCTTCCCTTGTCTGGGTGGAATAAGAGACTTTGTATTTTTTTCCCTTCTACTCTCCACCCTAATTTGGGGTTTAGCCCTATGGAATGCCCTGATATCTGTCTGGAAGATCTTCCTTTCTGTTAGTGGTCCATCTCTGTCTTCATTAACTGTTAGGTTTTGGTATGTTAACTATTGTGGTTTTCACAAAGCTAAAGCTGACTGATGAATACACCCTATTTGTTGGTTGGTTTGCTTTTGAGCCAACTAGAATTTGAAAAAGTGAGTACAGAAGGGTCACTTGGCTTTGAAGCTGATGCTGTTAGCAACTGGAGTTAGGTTTTGAGGTTACAAATAAGATAAGTATTCAAATGCTATAGCAAAGCATTTTTGTCAAAATCACTTATTCCATAATGATCTTCAAATATATATATATTTAACACTTAGTTCTGTGCCTTTATGAAGAAAAATGGTATGCTTCCTTTACATTAGTGATGAAAATCTCTAGGTGAGGGCTGGGCCTTTCCAACTTGATGAATCTTTAGAATGGCTCTGATCCTTCATGGAAAAGTATGGTTGAGCACTTGCTTGTGTGCCAGGAATGTTCATATATTTTAGGTATATGGCAGTGAATAAGATGTACATAAGTTCTACTCACAGAGCTTCCACTCTAATGGAAAATCGTTATCTGTTGCTATACAACAAGTTAAACTAAGACTTACCAGCTCAAAATAGCACATATTTATGATCTCATAGTTTTTGTGGGTCGGGAATCAGGGAACATCTTTATTGAGTAGTTTTGGTAGGTGTTGGATGGAACAATAGTCATGTCCAAGCTCTACTAGGGAAAGATCCACCTCTGAGCTCTCTGAAGTAGCTGTAGGGGAGCCTCAGAAGGTCTGCTGTTCAACTCATTGACATGGATTTCTCTAGAAGGCAGCCTTGTGACCAGAGTGAGAAACTCAAGGTAGGGTGAGGGAGAATGCCAAAACAGAAAATGCAGTCATTTTATAATCTCATCTTAGAAGTGACATCCCATCATTTGTGCTTATTCATTTCACTGGAAATGAGTCAATTAATCTAGTCCATCTTCAGTAGAGGGAGTCCCACAAGGCAAGGGGATCACTGGGGACTGTCATAGGTACTTCCTACCATATTTATTAAATATCTACCCTGGGAAACACTAAGCAAAACATAAAACAACAATGACAGTAACAATGGCCAACATCATTTATTGAGGATTTAATATTGTAATAGCTTTGTATTAAGGGTAATGATAATAAAAGCTCAAATTTATTGAGCAATGACTCAGTGCCAGATACTGTGCTAACTGCTTCGTGTACCTCCTTTCTTTCTTTTTTAAATCTTTATTTTATTTTTTCCATTATCATTTAGTCCCTTATACCCCCCTCCCCCCAGCAATCACCACACTGTTGTCCATGTCCGTGAGTCCTTTTTCCCTTTTGCTCAATCCCTTCACCCCTTAACCTTACCCCCACTCCCTCGCCCTCCCCCATTAGCTGTTATCCTGATCTCCACCCGTGAGTCTTCATGTAGTTCTCACAACAGTGCTCAGTCCATGGGAACTATTATGTGTCCGTTTTATAGATTAGGAGACGGAGACACAGGCCGCAATGCTCTCTAATCTTTTTTTTTTTTTCATGTGACACACCATAGGTCCACATTTTTGTCCCATTCACCAACCATATGTTAGGTTTACATTTATTTTCACCACCTTCCTAAATGTCCAGAGAGCAAGAAAACTCAGAGGGCTAAGCAATCAATCCTCCCTATCCCCACTACTTGATCTGCCTCTGAAAACCTAGAGGTAAGGTATAATTACCCTGAGCAAGGCATGAAGTATCATTCAAAGTACTTTTGAGACAAAGATTTATTTTATGGCTATGGTTCCCAGTGGGGCTAGCAATATTGCAGTCATGTGCACCAAACTCTCTGCTCTTCCCAACTTCTCTTCCTAAAACCTATTTATAGGAATGAAGCCTCGCTTCACAAGTGAATAAATAGTCAATAAAGAGCTCAGCTCTGGATGTGCTGCTGCTCTCACCTACTGTACATTTCCATTCAGTGAGTCTTTTAAAGCTTAAAACTGAACCTTTTAGTAAAGAAAATGAACAACCCATGACACCATTCCAAGGCTATGGGAATATACAGAACATGCAGTTCATGTGACTTGGTGGAATGCCAGTGAAGCTGCCATTAGGTGATTAAGTAACACTCTACTCACTTGTAAAGTAAACGGAGACAGAGAAGTTTCTGGAGATCCCCAACATGCATTGGGCTGATGGTTATGACTGCCATCTCTACCAGCTCCTGTGGTAAACATTGATGTATAATGGCACAAATGACCTAGACCATCTATGTAAGGCATTTACCATCTTCTGGGAGTAGCCAGTAGATGATTTAAATAATGTATAATATGTGCTAGGCAGAGAAGTTTAGGATTCAATGGGAGTACATGGTCAAGAGGAATAAGGCAGGGAAGGCTTCCTGGGGGAGGGATTGTCTAAGCTGAGAGATGTAGGGCCAGAAAGAGTTAGACAAGTGAAGACAAAGAAGAGGACAGTTTGACAAACATTAAGTAAAAATACCTAAAGTCAACTGAAATTGTGATGCATCTGCACAACCACAAGGAGCTCAGTATATTGAAGAAAAGACAGCAAAGAGGAGGCTGGAAAGAGAAGGCAGGAAGGCGACTGGTTGGAAAAGTAGGCAGGATTCAGATTACGAAGGGGGTTTAAGCCATGTCAAGTATTTTTATCTGTAGTAAGTGCTCTGATGTATTTTTAAAGCAGTGGGGAAAAGATTATCCTCTCAATGAACAAGAGCCTAACTCTTTTTTTTTTTTTTATTAGTTTGGTAAACAATTTTGAATCAATAGGAATGCATTAACAATCTTAATATTCTATAATTCTATAAGCCATAGAGACATGGAGGTGAATCAATATTGTTATTAATAGTTACTAAAAGCACAGTTTTGGGGATCAGATATTTATACATTGGAATTCCAGCTCAATCATTTGCAAAATGGATGACTTTGGGTAATTGCTTATCCTAAGAATCTTCATTATCCCATCTGAAAAGTGGGAATAATAATAATAATACCTTGTAGAGCTTTCATAAGGGTTGTATTTATGTTCTATGCTGCATAACAAATTATCACAAACTTAGGGGCTTACAACAACACACATTAATTGTCTCCCAGTTTCTGTGGGCCAGGAGCTGGGGATAGATTAGTTGAGTGCCCTACTTAGGCTCTCACAGACTGCAATCAGGGTATCTGACAGGACTGGGTTCTCATCTGAGGCTTGTCTGGAGGAGGATCTGCTTAAAAACTCTCTCAGGTTGCTGGCAGAATTAATTTTCTTGTGGCTGCAGGATTTGCAGCAGTTTACTTATTCAAGTCCAAAAAAGAAAGAATGGAGGAGGGGAGAGACCCACCAAAAAAAAAAAAAAAAAGGTGTTATAACCTATTTAATAACATATCATATCTGTTATCACAAACATCCCATCTCCCTTGCTATATTGCTTTGGATAAAAGCAAGTGTTTGCTTCTGCCCATACTCAAGGGGAGGAGCGTGCACAAAGGCAGGGATGGGAGTCATGGTGAGAATCACCCTAAAATCTGTATACCTCAAGGATCTAGTACAATCATGTCATAAAAAAGAATGAGTTTAGCCTGATGACTGGCATACAGAGAACTTATTCAGATCTATTAACTGTCATTATCATTAGTATATAATTTGAAGGCAAAGTTTTAGAACTTTTTTGTGGTTTGGGTAACAAATGCATAGTGGATGTACTAGACTGGTCACCTTTGTTGACCAAACACTAATGAAGGAGAGGCCAAGATGACCCTTATCAGATGTGACGTTTTATAAATGAGTAAAACCCACCACGGTGATCTTTGTTGTGGTCATCATAAACATGTAAAAGTATGGGTTCAATGGAGGTGTTAAGAACTCTGATGGATTTAGACAAAGGCTTTGAAAAAGATAATCATGAAGTAGAAGGAAGCTATTGAAAATCACTTTGAAATCAAAGGTGGTAAACTTTGAACAGGAAAGCAAGAAACTGCAAAATAGTAGGTTTCAGCAGATACAGACAAAACTAGTCCAATCCTCCCATTTAAAAAATGAAGCAACTGAAGCACAGACTTAAAACAGCGTGGGTAGCTAACTAGTGGCAAAGCCGGGAAGTCCTAAGTCTGCCAAAAATAGCTGACATTCTTTCTGGCATTCAAAACTAGTTTCTATTAAAAATACATGCATAATAGATTTTGCACCTGAGTAGTGGTGGGTAATTTGTGACGTGGATTGTTGGTGTCCACCTTGCCTCCTACCTGTAAACTAAGGCCATGAGAATGATGGAATGCTGTGGAATAAACTGCATACAGTACACTATACAGTTCAAAGGATGTTTAAAGTGCTTTTGTAGATGTTGTCACTTAATTAAAATATATATAGATTATTATAACCTTAAAAATCAAGCAGTATATAACAACTAACTTAGAAACTTTTTTGCTTGTGTCATTAGTTATCTTAACCCCCCCAAAATCTGCATTTGCTTCTTTTATTTATTAATTTAAATAAAATCTAACAATTATACTCAATTCCCCAACCTTATTCTGTATTGATATTGTGTTCCATGATTTGAATGACTGTATTCTATCACTAAATAAATGAATTCAGAGGAAAAAAAAAGGAAGCTGCACTAGCAAATTAAGTTGTATATTACTATTATCTATCTCTGAGGACCCAATAGTAGAAGTACATTAAGAAATAAAGAACAAAGCAAACAAAAAAATAGCGAACAGAAAGAAGGAAGAAGTAAATATAAGAACAGAAATCAATGAAACTGAAAATTGACTGTGGAAGTGGGGTGCAGGATGGGCAGAGGAGTAAAGGGAGAAAAATTGGGACAACTGTAAGAGCATAAACAATAAAGCATTATTTAAAAAAAAATTGAAGAGCAATAAAGAAAATCAGTCAAACCAAACCAGTCTTCTTAAAGTAGAAAAAATTAATAAATTGCTAGACAAAAAATGAGATAAAAAAATTATAAATATACATACATTAATAAGGTAATAAGGAAATATCACAATCTATACACACTTACTCAACAGCTTAGATGGAACAGACCAATTCCTTAAAAATCATTACCAAAACTCACCCAAAAGGTTAAAATAATCTTCTAAAACAAAAAAAATATATAGGTCCAGATAGTTTCAGTGGTTATTCTACCAAACATTTAATGTTAAAAAACACCAATATTACACAATTTCATTCAAAAATAGAAAAAGTGGGAGTATGCCTAAGCCCTCTTATGAAGCCAGAATTAACCTGATACTAAAAGCAGGCAAAGGATGTACAAGAAAAGGAAACTAGCCCTAGCTGTTGTGGCTCAGTGGACTGAGTGTCCACCTCTGAACCGAAAGGCCGCCCATTTGATTCCCAGTCAGGGCACACGCCTGTCTTGCAGCCCAGGTCGCCTTTGGGGGTGTGCAAGAGGCAACAGATTGATGAATCTTTCACACATCAATGTTTCCCTCCCTCTCCTTCTCCTCCCTTCCCTCTCTCTAAAATTAAATAAATACAATCTTTAATAAAAAATAAACTATTTCTTGTGAAGATGGAAAAAATAGTCTCAACAAAATATTAAAACATCAAGTCAAGCAATATATAAAAAGAATAATATAGCACAACCAAGTGCAGTTTACCCCAGGAATACAAGGCTGGTTTAATATTTGAAAAATCAATATAAATATTAACATAATAACGATGAAAAATAATGCATGAATAGATAAACTAAAGCTAAAAATATCTGAAAAAAGTGAGTATACATTGATGACAAAAACTTTAACTGGGAATAGCAAGGAACTTTATCAAACTCATAAAGGTCATCTAAAGGAAATGCTACAGTTAACATAATGCTTAATGGTGAAATTCTGAATATCTTTTCACTTGGAGCAGGAACGTAAAAATAAGGTCCATTCTCATCACCTCCATGCAACACTATCCTGAAAATCTTGATCAGTGGAATAAGGTGAAAAAAACAAACAGAGCATATTAATCAGGGAAGAAATCAAAGTATATCTATTTATGACAATATAATAACTTAGAAGATTACAAGAAAGCTCTCACAGTCTCTTAGAACTAATAAGAGAGTTTATTACGTTCCAAGAATCAAGGTCAAGTCACAAATATTAATCATACCATACATCTATATACTAGCAAAGAAAATTTGGAATCCAAAACTTACAAATCAACTACTTGCAATAGCTTCATTTTTTAAAATCTTTTATCGTCTTCTATTACAGTTGTCCTAACCCTGCCCGCTTTGCCCTCATCTGCCTCAGTCACCCCCCACTGCCACAGTCGATCCCCACAGTGTTGTCCATGTTCATGGATCATTCATACATGTTCTTTGACTACTCCCTTCCCCTTCTTTCTACCATTATTGCCCTAACCCTCCCCTCTGGTCATTGTCAGTCTGTTCCATATTTCCATGCCTTTGGTTCTATTTTGCTCCTGAGTTTATTTTTGTTCATTAGGCTCCTCTTGTAGGTGAGATCATACGGTATTTGTCTTTCATTGACAGGCTTATTTCACTTAGCATAATATTCTCCAGTTCCATTCATGCTGTTGCAAAAGGTAGGTACCTCTTTCTGCTGCACAGTATTCCATTGTGTAAACGTACCACAGTTTTTAGATCCACTTATTTACTGATGGGCACTTAAACTGTTTCCAGCACTTGGCTATTGTAAATAATGCTGCTGTGAGCATAGGAAATGCATACATTCTTTTGAATTTTTGTTTTGAGATTCTTAGGGTATATTTTCAACAGTGAAATCACTCAGTCAAAAAGCAATTCCATTTTTAGTTTTTGGAGGAAATTCCATACTGTTTTCCACAGTGGCTCCACCCATCTGCATTCCCACCAGCAGTGCACTAGGGTTCCCTTTTTTCCACTTCCCTGCCAGTGCTTGTGTGTAGATTTATTAATAGCGGCCATTCACAGGTGTGAGGTGGTATCTTATGGTTTTAATTTGCGTCTCTCTGATGGCTAGTGATGTTGAGCAACTTTTCATATGTCTGTGGGCCACCTGTATGTCCTCTTTGGAGAAGTGTCTATTCAGGTTCTTTGTCCATTTTTTACTTGAATTTTTTGTCTTCCTGGTGTTGAGTTGTATGAGTTTTTAAATATATTTTGGAGGTCAAAACTTTGTCTGATGTATCATTGGCAAATATATTCTCCCATATAGTCAGTTCCCTTTTCACTTTGATGATGATTTCTTTAGCCATGCAGAAGATTTTTAATTTGATGTAGCTTCAAAAAAGAAAAGAAAGAAAGACAGAAAGAAAGAAAGAAAGAAAGAAAGAAAGAAAGAAAGAGGTATAAATCAACAAACTGGTAAATAATTTTATGCTGAAAACTATAAACTGTCCATGAAATTAACAAAAGATCTAAATGAAGAGAGACATACTGTGTTTATGGATTAGAAGATTCAACATAGTAAAAATGATAATTCTCCACAAACTGACATAATGATTTACCAAAATACCAACCAAAATCCCTGCATATTTTTTGTGGATATAAACATAAGGATTCTAAAACACACATAGAAAGATATAGAAACTAGAATATCCAAAAATAAAGAATAATTTTAAGTGAACATATTTATTTCCTATAATCTTAGAGTACTCAAGATAAGGTTGAATTAGAAAGGACAGACATGTTGAACAATGGAACAGAATTGAGAATTTAGAAATAGACCCACAATAATATGCTATTTAATCAAATTTGAAAAAGGTGCAAAATAAGGGGTAAACATTTTTTCAACAAATGGTGTTGAAACAATTGGAAATACAGATGCATAATGTATGAAACTCACCCTAGATCTCATGCCTTAATTCAAAATTAATTCAATATGAATTATAGACCTAAATGTAAATTGAAGAACTATAAAATTTTTCGAAGAAAAAGCAGGAGAAACTACAGAGTGTGGCAAAAATAGATTTACAGTTTTGAGTACATGAAACACAGCATTTATTTTTGTATTATTAGTTATTAATTGTTGTATTTTTTCCATAGAAACAACTGTAAATCTACTGTTGCTACACCCTGTATTCATGTCCTGGTGAGTTAAAAAGTTCATAGACATGAAACCGAAAGCACAATTGAAACAAAAAAAGATAAATTTGACTTAATTTTTTAAAAGGAATTATCTGCAAAGGATTCTGTTAAAACAAGGAAAAGTCAAAGGATAAACTGGGAGAAAATATTTACATATCATCTTTCTGACAAAGGACCCATATCAAGAATATAGAGTGAACTCTCAAAACTGAAAAGCAAGAAAAGAAACAACTCAATTTAAAAGAAATAGAAAAATTTCAATAAAAAAATCACTAAGAAGGGCATAGTCATAAGGCAAATAGGTGCTTGGGAAGATGTTCAATATTGGTAACTATTTGGAAAATGCAAATTAAAAACCAAGATAGGATGTCACTGAAACACATAGCAGAGTGCATAAGATTAAAAATACTGACAATATCTACTGCTGGCAAAGATTTAGAAAATATGGATTTCTCATGTTTTGCTGGTGAGGATGTAAAATGGTACAGTCACTTTGGAAAACATTTTGACAGTTTATTAGAAAGTTAAATGTGCTTATGTAGCTTAGCAATCCCAATCCTGGGCTTTACCCTGAGAAATGAAAAACTTTGTTGACACAAAAACCTTCAAGTACTGTTTATAGCAGCTCTATTTATAATAACCCAAAACTGGAAATGACCCATAAGTTCTCAAGTAGGTGAATGGGTAAACAAAATGTGGTATACCCATATAACAGAATATTACTCAGCAGTAAAAAGGAACCAAGTATTAATACATGCAAAAACTTGGATTTATTTCAAGAATAGCATGCGGAGTGAAAAAAGCTGACCTCCATATATTACACAGATATGTAATATCTATTATATAGATATGAATCCATCAGATTGCATTCTTGAAAAATACTATAGGGATAGAGAACAGATCCCTGGTTGCTAGAGGTTAGGAGTAGGGAGACTAACTGTCAAGGATTAACACAGGGGAGATTTTTGGGTGATATAGCTATTCTGTTTCCTAACTGCAGTAACAATTGCAAATATCTCTACAATGTGCTAAAATGTATAGAACTGTATCCTCAAAATTCCATTTATAGCATATTAATTTGAACAGTAAAGCAAAATAAGTTTGAGTTTCTAAACAATAAATTATAAGAGAATATAGTCTTTATATATTTTTTAATGTTTATATATCCAGCCCCTAACATAGTCCCTGGCAAAAATTGAACACTTCAAAAATATGTGAATTGAATAAATAAAAAAATAATTATTATAAAAGCCATATGTTAGGAGCTAGTATAGGGGAAACAGAGGACCTACATGTATATTTATATTTATACAAATATACTTTGCAACAATAGATTGTTTATGGTTAATAAGGTGTTCTGTTCTACATTTAGAATTTGCAACACAAGAAGACCATTTATGCATTTTACACAGGAGCTGGGGCCGGAATGGGAGGTAGGGGGTTGGTCATTTGATCAGCTGCTTTTTTTTTGTTTAAAGATCATGTAGGCTGTGGTGAAAAATGGAAAGGAGAGAAGCAAGAATGGAAGCTAAATGTTTTAATCAATGCTACATCAATGACTATTATTCTACATGTATGTTTGTGCATATGTTATCTAACTAATTCTAAAAATGTAATTACTAGGTCAAAGGATATGCATATATAGAAATATTGGCATACAACTACACAATTCTTCAAAATGGCCGTAGCACTTTTATGCTTCTACCAAGTATCAGTGGAGTTTTAAATAGGCTTTTACAATAATATACATTGATACCATAACTGTAATTGGGAGTATGTACTATATACTTCTCCAATATGTAGCCCCTTCCTCCCTCCTTTTCTTCCTTCCTTCCTTCCTTCCTTCCTTCCTTCCTTCCTTCCTTCCTTCCTTCCTTCCTTCCTTCTTTCCTTTATTTCAATAATAATAACTTGTGGATTTTTAAAAGACTTCTAACAATGTCTTCTTTAACAGGGTAGTATAGTATAACCCTGACTTCTCGGCTCCCTTTACATCCCATCCCAAAATGTTAACGTCAAAATTTTCCAAAAATTCCCCCAAGTAAATAAACTCCCTGCCACGTGGAGGAAAGCAGCTGGTTATACCACAGAGGCTGCCCATGTAAAAGCTGTGCATCCCAGGACTCTGATTCATAGATAACTAAAGTGCATTCCTGAGAAATGAATTTTTCATTAGCCAGTGATGACTTATGAGCTAATTGAGAACTGAGCCATGGAAGAAGAGATGCCATTAGCTCAATTCACAGGTAGATGTTTATAGGAGGAAAAGAGGGGGCTGGCCTTTTAAGGACAACATTTGATTTTGGGTGAAGGCAGCTCTCTGTTGAAGCTAATATACTGGAAGAAAACCAAAAGAGGCAGCACAAGGTTTTTCTGCTCGTGGGAAGAGAGCAGCATTACTACATAGGGGTGAAGTGCATGCTTGGGGGTCAGACCTGAGTTCAAATCTTAGCTCTGCCACTTGCCAGATGTAGGACTTTCAGGTAATGGCTCAGTCTTCCTGAACCTCAGCATCCTCATTCATGCAGTGAGCATAGAAAGACTATCTTCCCCATAGGGGAACGAGTATTAACTGAGATAATGTTTTTAGATCATTAGCAGTATAGCAAGCAAATAGCATGGCTCAATGAATATTAGATAACTCTCATTAGCACCAACTCTTATTCATGGGAAGTCCAGTTTTTTTATAACATTTCATAATCTTTTGGTTTATGAGCAGTCTTCCATTACAAAGTGTTTTCCTTCCTCTGGAAAATAAAGAGAGCACACATTTTTGAGCACTTATTACATGTATGTTGGGGATGGTTCTAAGCGCTTGTGTTCATTCTCTCTTCCATCTTTCACAGTAACCAAGGAGATGGACGCCATTGGCTCCACTGTACAAGGAAACTGATGCACAGTGGTTGTGAATTATTTGCTCCAAAATTCAACCTAAATTGTTCATTTTAAAAGTCTTATTGATTATAATTCCAGCCTCAAATAGTTTTAAGGGGTGGCCTCTGATTTTAATTCATAATTCTTGGGAGAGGGAATCTAAGTATTCCTTCCTGGATTCCTTTGGTCTAAACAGCTATGGGCAAAGGGAGTGGTCCATGGAGTCAGGAATGGGTGACTAGTGTTCCAGCCCTCTGAGTGGTATGTCATTCACACAGAGAGAAAGTCTCTGTGAACTGGGTACAGTTTTCTTCCAAAAACATAAAATTATTTAATATTTTACATACTTCTTTTTATTTATGATGTTGTCAGCAAGGCTAATGTTTGCTTGTTTGGTTGCAAGAGAGGAGAAAGGGTTAAAAATAATAGCAACACTAATATTATTAAGAGTAGGTAATGGTGTTTCCTATAAGTCAAATCAGTTTAGAAGTATTTTAAAAATAACAACATATTTGATACTGTCAATGTGTGCGTTGAATAATATTATTATCACCATTTTATAAATACTGTAATACCATGGTATGGAAATATACATATTTTATTGTTAGGAATAAACAGAGCCATTTTCATTGATAGGAATTCACTTACCAGTCTTCTGAAATACAGTATTTACTGTGTGAGTGGCTGTGTGTGCACATGCTCTGTGCAGGAGTATGTATATGTGTGTACACAAGTAGCATGTGTATGCTGTGTGAATGTGTGGTGTGTGCATGGCGGGTACAGTGTGCATGGCCTGTGTGTGGTATGTACATATGGTATTTGTGATGTGTGCATGTGCATGTGGCATGTGTATGTGTGTGTATCTTGGGGATTAGCAAGTCGGTGGTAAGTCTGGATAAGGTTTGATTCAGGAATGGGTATAATGGCAATTTGAGATGTGATGATTTCAGATAAGTGCATAACTAAGCAATGAATAAATTTTTTCCAGTGGACTTTTAGTTGTATACTCTTTAGAGATGGGCTTTTATCTTCTACATAATTTTTGTCACCCCATGGAGGCTAGCTGAAGCCTCACCACATCTCATTACGATGACCTAACATTAAGGAAATATAGTTTGTAAGAATATAAGGACTTTTAAGCAGATTTTATTTTATTTTATTTTATATCCTCACCCAATGATATGCTCATTGATTTTATAGAGAGAGGATGTGAGAGAGAGAGAGAGAGAGAGAGAGAGAGAGAGAGAGAGAGAGAGAGAAAGAGAGGTGAAAAAGAAGCACTGATTGGTTGCCTCCTGTATGTATGGGGATCAAACCCACAACCTATATATGTGCCTTGATTGGGAATTGAACCTACAACCTTTTGATCTACAGGACAACACTCCAACCAACTGAGCCACCTGGCCAGGGCAAGCAGCACTTATTAATCTGAACACAACTCAGGCTTAGGTAGAAGAGAGAACTTATTGGCTTACATAACTGCCAAGACCAGAAAGAGATTAGATTCAGGGTAACAAATATATCACCTGAAATCTATTTTCTTTTTTGCTCAGCTTATCTCTGTTGACATCATTGCTAGGGGCTCAAGAGTTATAGTAGTTCCAGGCTTTTTCCACTAAATGGGCAGCACTGGGGGAAAACAAATGCTCTCTTTCTAAATACTATCACAAAAAAAGAGGATTTTTCCTTGAAAGAATATCAGAATGCCAGTCACTTTTATGTACTATATATATTAACTCTATTATAACCTTTAATTTTTACAAGCCTATAAAACAGACACTATAGTTAAGGTGCTGAAATCATGGCCCAGAATGATTGCATCAGTTATTGCTGTGTAACAAACAAGTCTCAAACTTAGTGGCTTTAAAAAGTAACCATTTGTTGTTTCTCATGAGTCTTCATATGGTAGTTCTGGTCTTAGCTATACTTGTTCATGACTCTGCCATTGTCAGATCAGGTGGGACCTGGATCCTCTAGTGTGCTGAGATGGGCCAGTCTTGCTCCACATGTCTCTTACATACCCTCTGCAGGTTAGCCTGGTTCTCATAGTGAGGTAGGGAAGCCACAGTGAGCTAGCACAGTTGTGCAAGAATAAAAGGCGGAAGTGCTTAAGGCTTTTTCCCCTTCTAGCTTAAATGATATATAGTTACCATAGATCATTGTATAAGTTTAAGGTGTATAGCATGGTGATTTGATGCATGTATATATTATGAAATGATTACCACAATAAAGTTAGTTAACATAGCCATCGCCTCACATAACTGCTATTTTTTCTGTGAGGACATTTAAAGACCTACTCTCAGCAACTTTTGGTACACAACACAGTATTGTTAACTGTATTTAAAATACTTTAAATTAGATCTCTAGAGCTAATTCATCTTATAACTGGTAGTTTGAAACCTTTGACCAATGTTTCCTTGTTTTCCACATTCTCAACTACTGGCCACCAACATTCTATTCTCTGTTTCTATGAGTTCAGCAATTTTTAGATAACGCATGTAAATGAAGTTATACAGTATTTGTCTTTGTCTGACTTATTCATTTAGTATAACAGCCTCAAGATCCATCAATGTTGTTGCAAGTGGCAGGATTTCCTTCTTTTTAATGGGTGAATAATCTTCTCTGTGTGTTTTTGTTTCCTTTATCTATTCATTCATCAGTGGACACAGGTTATTTTCATGTCCTGGCTATTGTAAATAATGCTGCATTGAACATTGGGGTGTAAATATCTCTTTGACATAGGGATTTAATTTATTTCAGGTATAAACCCTGGAGTGTAATTGCTGGATCACAAGGTAGTTCTATTTTTAATTTTTAAATATATTTTATTGAATATGCTGTTACAGTTCTCCCAATTTTTTCCACTTTCTCCCCTCTTCCCAGTATCCCCCTTCCTTCCAGCAATCCTTCCTCCCTTAGTTTATGTCTGTGGGTCATGCATGTAAGTTCTTTGGCTTCACCGTTTCCTGTACTATTTTTAACATTCCACTGTCTATTTTGTACCTACCAACTATGCTTCTTTATCCCTGCACCATTTCTCCATTTCTCCTCCTCTCCCTTCCCAGACGATAACCCTCCAAATGATCCCCCTACCGATGATTCTATTCCTATTCAGGTTATTTGCTTAGTTGTTTTTATTTTTTGGATTTGTTGTTGCTAGTTGTGAGTTTGTTGTCATTTTATTATTCATAATTTTGATCCTTTTTTCCCCTTAAATGTGTCCCTTTAACATTGCATATAATAATGACTTAGTGATGATAAATTCCTTTAGCTTTACCTTGTCTGGGAAGCACTTTATCTGCCCTTCCATTCTAAATGATAGCTTTGCTAGATCGAGTAATCTTAGTTGTAGGTCCTACTTTTCATCACTTTGAATACTTCTTGCTAGTCCCTTCTGGCCTGCAAAGTTTATTTTGAGAAATCAGCTGATAGTCTTATAGGAACCCCTTTATCGGGAACTCTTTACTTTTTTCTTGCTACTTTTAAGATTCTCTCTTTATTTTGAATCTTTGGCATTTTAATTATGATGAGTCTTGATGTGGTCCTCTTTGGGTCTAATTTGTTTAAGACTCTCTGTGCTCCCTGGACTTGTATGTCTATTTCCTTTGCCAAATTACGGAAGTTTTCTTTTGTTATTTTTTCACATAAGTTTTCAATTTCCTGCCCTTTCTCTTCTCCTTCCAGCACCCCTATGATTCAGATGTTGGAAAGTTTAAAGTTGTCCCAGAGGTTCCTAAGCTTCTCCTGATTTTTTAAATTCATGTTTCTTCATTCTGTACTGGTTGACTGTTTATTTCTTCCTTATGTTCCAAGTCATTGATTTGAACCCTAGCTTCCCTTTATTCACCATTGGTTTCCTGTGGATTTTCCTTCATTTCACTTAGCATAGCCTTCACTTCTTCCCTAATGTGTTAGCCCTATTCAAGCATGTCTGTCAAGTCTGTGAGCATCATTATCACCAGTGTTTTGAATTCTGCATCTGTTAGAATGGCTATCTCCTCTTTGCTTTGCTCTCTCACTGGAACCTTGATCTGCTCCCTCATTTGGGCCATACTTTTCTGTCTCCTCAACTTGACAGCCTCCTGTGTTTGTCTCTGTGTCTTAGGTAGAACTCTAGAGCCTGTTATGTTGTAAGGGGTGGAGCCTTAGGTATTTGTCAGTGCTGGGTAACCCGTTTCACCATGTGTGGTACTGAATGTGGGGGAGGTATCTGAGAGGGAACAATATCACTTGCTCAGCACTGACCCCTTTTCCAGGGACTGGCACTCCTCTAGCTGTTGCCCTGGTTGTGGTTCCCAGGGTGGGTGGGTTTGTGAAAGTTTTAGGACCATGGGAGCCCTCTAAACAAATGGATTCTGTTTAGAGACTGGCAGTTTTTTCCGATGCCCCAACCCCCATTGGTTTTCACAGTCAGAAGCAATGAGTGTTTATTTTCCCTGGCACTGGAACTGTGAGTTGTTTGGTCTGGTCTTGGGCTGAGATCTCTCCCCTGGTGTCCCTTCTGACTTTTATAATATGTGACTGTGCTTTCTGGCAGCTGGCCACAGTCACTGACTTGCTGCCACCACCACTGCTGCCACCATCACCACACTGCATCCTCTCCACCCTGGCTTTTCCCCTCCTACTTGTCTGGATGAGTATTACTTCTTTATAGCTTTGTTTCTTAGACTTCCATGCAGTTTGATTTTCTGTTAGTTCTTGTTGTTTTTAGTTTTAAGGTAGTTGTATTCCTTCTTATGGTTGTGGAGAGAGGCAAAGCATGTTTACCTATGCCTCCATCTTAGCCAGGAGTCCAATTTTTAATTTTTTGAGGGAAGTCTATACTGTTTTCCATAGTGGCTGTACCAGTTAATATTCCCACCAATGGTGCACAAGGCTTTTTTTTTTTTTTTTTTTTTTTTTACCTCTTGTCTTTTTTCTAATAGCTGTTCTAACAGGCATGAGGTAATTACTCATTGTGGTTTTAATTTGCATTTCCTTGATGATTAGTGATACTGAGCATCTTTTCATGTACCTACTTGCCATTTGTATGTCTTCTTTGGAAAAATGTCTACTTCCATTCTCTGATGATTTAAATTGGATTAGTGGTCTTTTTGCTGTTGAGTTTATGAGTTCCTTATGTATTTTAGATATTACCACTTTCTCTGATATATGGCTTGCAAATATTTTGTCTGGTCTGTAGATTGCCTCTTCATTCCATTGATTATTTCTTCTGCTGTATGGAAGCTTTTTAGTTTTATATAGCTCCATTCGTTTATTTTTATTTTTGTGGCTTATGCTTTTGGTATCATATGTAAAAAACCATTGCCAAAGCCAAATCAAAGAGCTCTTTGCTTATGTTTTCTTCTAGGAATTTTACAATTTCAGATCTTACATTTAAGACTTGAATTATTTCAAGTTAATTTTTTGTGAGTGGTGTATGATAGAATACCAATTTAATTCCTTGGCCTGTGAATATCCAGTTTTCTAAACACCATTTATTAAAAGAGCTACCCTTCCCCTTCTGAGTTTTCTTGGTTCCCATGTCAAATGTTGGTTGACCATATATGCATAAATTTATTTTTAGGCTTTTAATTCTGTTATATTGATCCATTTGTCTCTTACTATGCTAGAATCATATTGTTTTGATTACTATTGCATTGTAGTGTACTTTAAAATTAGGAAGCATGATGCCTCTAGTTTTGTTTTTCTTTCTCAATTTTGCTTTGGATGTTTGGATTCTTTTAAGGTTCTACAGCAATTTTTGGATGTTTTTCTATTTCTGTGAAAAATTTTATTAGAATTTTGATATTCTGTGGTTGGCTATGGGTAGCATGGACACTTTAACAGTGTTAATTCTTTCAACAATGAACACAGGTTATCTTTCCACTTGTTTGTTTCTTTAATTTTTTTGAAGATTTTATTTATTTATTTTTAAAGAAAGAGGAAGGGAGGCAGAAAGAGAAGGAGAGAAACATGGATCTGTTGCCTCTGGTGACACCCTCAACTGGGGACCTGGTCTATTACCCATGCATCCCCTGACTGGTAATCAAACCCATGACCTTTCAGTGTGTAGGATAATACCCAACCCACTGAGCCACACCAGTCTAGGCCCTTCAATATTTTTAATCAATGACTTACTGTTTTCAGTGTACATATTTTTTCCTCCTCAGTTAAATTTATGCCTAAGTATTTTATTGTATTTTATGCTGTTGTAAATATGATTGTTTTTCTCATTTCTCTTTTATCTAGATCAATGATTTTTAACCAGTATACTGCCAGAACTTTTAAAACATGCAATACCTGACTGTTTTGTCAGAGACACTGATCTCTTTGCCCTTATTCATTTGTCAAATAAAAGAAAAACAACAACAATGGCTATCTAGTGTGAATGAATCAAAATTATACCTATTTTTTGTCAGATCATCAAAAAATATATTTTTGGTGTGTGCAGAATTTTAGTAATTAGTTTGTTTGTGCCATGAGATAAAAAGACAGAGAATCACTGAGCTACATTGTTGTTAATGTTAGAAATGCAGCTGATTTTTGTATATTGATTCTGTATTCTGCAACTTTACTGAATTTGATTATTAGTTCTAACAGTATTTTGGTGGCATCTTTAGGATTTTACGTTTCTAAGATCATGTCATCTTCAAACACAGATCATTTTACTTCCTTTTTTTAAATGTGGATGCCTTTTTATTTCTGTATCCTGTCTAATTTCTCAAGGCCTTTTGAAGCTTATTCTTAGGACTGAAACACTGTTATTCCTGCTACTTTTTCAGTCCAGTCCAGATCCAAAGGGTAGGGAAGTAAATTACCGCTTCATGGGAGGATATTGATAGTCATATAGAAAAACAACTTTGATAGGTAAGAGGGTAGTGAATTAGGAATATTTTTATAATCAAGTCTATTACAGTGATTATAAAATATGCTAAAATTTACACTTCTAGAAGGAATCAATCCAAGTCAATCTGACTCTAGAGTTGAAGTTTCTAACCATTACAATGTTCTTAACTTTTATATTGTTTCGATTGAGTCAGCTTGAATTGTGGCCCCACAATTGAACCAATCATTTTGGCCAGAGCAATGAAGTATTCTTATCGGTTAGGCTTGGGTTGTGTCTACACCCTTGATGTGAGGTGGAGAAGTCAGCTCCATCTGAATCACATGTTCTGGAAGTAGTATAAGAGTAGTGACAAAAAGGAAAATCATTTTCAAAAGAAGGAGAAATGGGTAGACATCAGAACACAAAAATAATGTTCTCCACTGAGAGGGATGTGATAAGTGCAGCAGGAGTGAAGTTCAAAGGGGAAGCTGTATCTTAATACTCTTGGATTAAAATGGAGAGATTTACTCTATTTATTGAGGAAGATAGAATACCAATTAATTTTATGTTTTTGCATCTGGTTGGTAGCTGCATAATGATAAGTTTCATATAGGAATCATTAAAAAATGTCTTATAGGAATGGGGCAGATATATCAAACTTTGAGAGTCCAAACAGAGTTGTCTGAATTATTTTTGAATTCTCAGGAGCTTGCACAACATCTGGCTTAAAAAACACATTTATCACACTATGAAAACAAGGAGCGGATGATTATATGAATGAATGGATAATAGTTGTATGAATCCATGGATAGATGGTAAAGAGATGGCTGGATGGATGGATGGATGGTTGGATGGATTTAAAAATTATAGATGAATAAATCAACAATGAGTGAATATCTAAATGATAGCTTGAATCCTGCATTGCTTTTCACTTCCCGTCTCAGATTTTATTTGCCAAAAACACCAAATTGGATATACATTTCTTCACTTCCATCTGCATCTGGCCTCTATGCTGTCACCTTTATGGTTTCTTCTGTATTGGGATCTGTTCTTTTTTTCTGATTTAACCTTCTTCATTTTTCCAAGATTCATCATTTTAAAGAAAGTTGAATGTGTTAGATGACTTTTCATTGTGCTCCTGTAATTATCTGAGCATATTTATATTATTACACTTAATACTTTTTATGATAATGATTCTTTTCTTTATTTGTTATTGATTATAGTGTTACAATAGTTCCAATATTTTTCCCCCTTATAATCATTCTTTCACACACTTATGAGCTCCTCCAAGTCCACATCATTGTCATTTATTGCCACACCCCAAAGCGTAACACAGAGTCTGACCCTGAAAGATCTTATAGTAAGTATATTTGAATGATTGAATGAATGGCTTATTAATCAATGTACAAGTAATGTTATTTGATAAAAATATGCAGTATCTATGAAATAGATGTAGATTTTGTAGGCAATGACATTTCCAGTGCTCTTTTCCTTGATAAATATAAGATGAATAAAAATTAATAATAAGCAATATCCTAGAAGCTCATTTTGGCAAATTCTCCCCTTTGAACATTGTGTTTGATTTTTTTTCTAAGTGTTTTAAAGAATAGACAAAATTCAGGGTGGAAACCAAGAACAATGCCAGTCTTCTCAGCTCACTAAAAACCTGTCAGGCAATTCTGGGATGTCATCAAGAAGAGATCATTAAGGGACTGTGGTACAGAAATGACTGTCTTCAGTTTTTTGATCAATCCTCTATAGAGAAGACATATTGCTTAAAAATGGGAGTAGCCAATTCTTTTATTTGTAATCAAATAAGCATTTTGTAGGTGAGGAATTCCTGACTTCAAATTACTCTCTCTCTTTTTTTTTTTTTATCATAAGAATAGCAGTTTCTGCTTAGTGCTTTGTCAAGTACTGGCTGGCCACTTCTTGTTTATTGTTTATGCTCATATATGTTATGTAATCTCCATTCTATAGTTGAGGAAACTGATGGAGAGAAGGTTGAAGAAACTCACTGGGAGCCACATGGCTGGCAAGTGACTAGAGCTGAGATTTGAACCAATTTTCATTTGACTCTGATCACTGCAGTATTCTCTGTACCATCACACCAACAGAGAGCAGGCTGCAGTTGAGATGGGCAGAATCTCATTTGGATCTGATGTCTTCTCTTCCTGACAGTGAGCCAAGCAGTCCCTCCTGCATCTGAGCAGAGCTCTGGTGCAAATCAGCTACTCAGCCTCTTGGAAGGATTTTTATTTGGGAGTCCGTTAATGGTCCTGTGAATAAAATTTAAATTCTCCCTATTTCTAAGCTTCCAAAAGGGCATAAACTTTCAGGGGGCCACATCTTAAGTCTAGTGGTGAAGGGCTTTATACTACCTTAGAGAAGTAATCCATAAACCCTATCCCTGAGAAATTTTAAAAACTACTGATGCCCAGGCTCACCTGCCCTGCCCCCCCACTACCTCTTTCAGTGCACCATTGTTCACAATAGCCAAGAGGTGGAAGCAACCTAAATGACTGTGGACAGATGAAGGGATAAAGCAAATGTTATCTATCCATACAATGGAGTAGTATTCAGCCCTTAAAAAAGGAGGAAAATTCTGCAATATGTGATAACATGGACAAACCTTGAGAACATTATACTAACTCACAATAAGACAAATACTGTATGATTCTACCCATATGAGGTTCTTTGAGTAATCAAACTTATAGACAGAAAGTAGAATGGTGGTCAGTCAGGGGCTAGGAATGGGGAAAATGGAGAGTTATTTTTAATAGGTATAGAGATTCAGTTTTTCAAGAAGTAAGATTTCAAGAGATATGTTGTATAGTGATGTGCATATAGTTAACATTACTGTACACTAAAATGACAGAAATGGTAAATTTCATGTTACACATTTTTACAACAATAAAAATATGATATCTAGCCCCTCACCAGACTGAATAGGTGAAAATCCCTCTATGTGACACTTGGGCTCACCTCATTAATAAAATCTCTGTTAATGAAGTAAGTCTCCAGACTTGGGATCCACCACTTCAGAGCAGTTGTCTATAGGACCAGCTAGTTGTCAGAATATCTTTGGCTCCTGCAAATCTTCAGATTCCTGAGCCCTGCCAAGACATTGTAAATCAGAAAGGCTGAGTTCCAGAATCTTCATTTTGAACAGACGTGTGTGTGTGTGCATGCATGCACGCGTGTGGGATTCTGATGAATTTACAGACTAGACTCAGAAAAGACACCATTTTGTTCTCATGTGCCCTAGTATTTTCTTGGGTCTCAGGAGTGACCTCATTATTGCAAAACTAGGTTTTGATATTATGGTTTGAATGTAGGAGAAAGGCAGGTTTTAATACTAGAATTTGTGACCTAGAAGACGGTTTAGTATCCAATTCTCAATGTTTTGGGGGGTAGAGGGAAAGAAAGGACACATTTAAAAAATCATATTCAACATCATAAGAGAAATGCATATTTTGGGCAAAAATAGTATTTTATATATAAGATATGGACAGTAAACTTGACAAGTTTTGGCTGTTGGGATATTTGCCTTCTAGACTCTTGTTTCTGTGAATCCATACATTTCAATGTGGGATGAGAATATTGTGTAGAGAACATTGCAATACTCTTGTTTTTCAAAAGAGAAGTGGTTAACATGGTTGAGTAGCATTAGAATAAAATCAAGATTCTTAAAGAAAATTTAATAATTTTGGTAGCTTTTGTTGCAATAAGCAAAGACTTACTAACAAAAGAAAAAGAAGGGAGAAAACAACCCTTGTCGTAAAGTCAGAAGACATGCATATGAGTAAAGCCAAAAAAACCTTCCCTTTTTCTCTGGAATAAAAAATATATTTTTTAAGTTTATTTACATTGGTGAAAGACAAGAGACAAAAATAAACTGTTTCTTTTAAAAATGGCATTTTTCTGGGTTGTGCTTACATGTTCATTATTTCTCTAATAGCACGTCATTAAGAAAAGTAGTAATTGATCTGCCGTGAAAGAAAAATAATGACCAGCAGAGCTCCTTTGCTGTCAGCTCTCTTGTACTCCAAAACATAATGTTCACTTTGAAATATCGTGGCTAATCCAAAAAATATACAGCTAAACAGAAAAACAACATCAGTTCCAAATATGAATACATGATCTGCTACTTAATATGTCAGTGTATTTGTCAGGTTGATAACATTAGGCTCTGCGGCATTCAATTCTAAGCCTTGCAATATTTGAAGTCTGGTATTGTGCTTCACTAAATTTAATACATGGGCCTCAGTAATGGAGGGAATCGTGTTAGCACTTGGCAGTTTGTTATGCTGTATAAAATTGACTGCCCTGCAAATACAATAGTGATCGTAAAAACGGTGGTCATAAGAGGGGGTGTAATGCATTTTTGAGGTTTCAGTAAAGGTCCAGATGAAATTTATTGAGATTTTTGCCATTTGGGTGATGATCAATAGAGTTGTGCTAATAATTTGTTGTGAGGATGTTCTCTGGGGATATGACATTTTGCTGCAAAACTTTGGAAATTCAGAAAGTAGACTAAAGGATGATACTGCCCTAGTATATATAACCATCAAAGATTTGAACACCACTCTGAGAGAGGATTTACAGTGATGGTGATTACTTCTTCAGGCATGGAGGATGCTATGCACTCAATTATTGATATGCTCTCGTGTGTTTCCTAGTTTGGACTCAATCATTTGATCACATTGCTGTTTCAGCCCAAGGTTTTGTGGTGGTTTGTGTTTAATTTCATTCACAGTTTCCAAATTGCTAGCCTATTTTCTTAATTATGTCATTGATTTCTTTTTCCTTCCCTCTGGCCAGAAAATGATCTTCTTTGAAGAAGAGAGTTCCTGTTAGCCTTCATTCATGTCAACAGAGCCTACTTGGAAATCTGAACAATTAAATCCACTTTTCTTGTTGTGTTGGGGTTACTGGTGTACACGGTGCATATGCCATACTAAATTTGCAAATGGGGCTTCTGAGTTAAAGGCATACATGCCATGCAGATAGTATTTGTGATCATTACAGTTTTAGTGCACATATGTCAGGGGACCTGTCAAATCACCATGAGGCAGCATTCTCTTGCTTTATGGTTGCTGCTGTTGGATTTATCTTTTTTTCAATTTTGATTAGCTGCATTGCAAGGGAGACAAATGATGTGAGTTTCCACCAAGTTGGAGTCCTCTGCTGACAATGCAGAGATAGCATTTTGAGGGTAAAAAAAAAAAATATTTAAAAGGTTTGCATTTGTAGTATAGGCTTCCTCTATGCTAGTTTTAACATCTGTGTGGTGAGTAGGTTAGGAAAAGAAGTTTCAATTTGAGTTTTGGTTAATACATTGTTCTCTTTCCTTGTGGTATTACATTAACCTGATCAATTAAGTTGCAACCTCTTCTAAGGAATTTCTTTGTCGTTCCTGTTGGATTAAAGTGATAGAGTAGCTTGCCCCGTGCATAGGTTTATAGGCACTCTGATTGGTCAGAGGGCAATGGGGACTTGTCAGTACTCTGGAAGGGACACTGAGACCAGGCACAGCAGAAACATCATTTCCAACGAGCATGCACAAAGTAAGATTTATGACTTTGCACCTCCGATGACATTTCCTTGCATTGTTACTGAGCTACAGCAAATTAAAGGGATCTCTGAATATGAAGGGGTGTGTTTTTGTAATGAGGGAAAAGAAACAGAGCAATAAGAAGATAATTAAGGTAACAACTTGTGAAAAATTAAAGCGTTTTCCTCTTTCATTTTTGAATCTCTGAGCATAAACTTTGTAGTTGTTAATTTAATTGCTGCCGCTCGCTGCATCCCTGAAGAATATTGAGGATTAATCATCTGGTTCATTCCAACAAGAGATAAGGCCTAAGTGAATTGAAATTTCACCAATTTAACCCTGTCTGCCTCCTAATATGACATGATTAACATTTTTCAATTAACAACATGTAATTATTCTGAAGGCGTCGTTCCACTTACTTCAGTCTTTTTGACTGCAGATTTGCCTTCTCAGGTCTTCGGGATCGACAGTAACTCAAAGAAAGTTCTGTTTGTTCTAGTTTGTATCTGGCACACACGTTCATCTGCATTGGGTCTTTGAAATTGCCTTTTGATCTAGAGATCAGCCTCCAGAACAGTTGCATGCATTTTTGCTTACGTGCACTTTCTGTAAATTGTAGTGCTGCTCATTTGAAGCCCAAAGGAGTAACATGGAATTGTTGAAGCAGTATTTGTGACTGAGCTGAGTGAAAGACTAAATGGCTTGAAGGTGAGAATTTCAAAGGAAGAGGCTGGCTGCATGTGCTTTCCCATGGCAAGCAGGAAGACCTCAAGGATCAGGAGAGCTTGGCATTTTCAACAAGATAAAGTCTAGTTCTGCAGAGCAGGCCAGTGTGGTAGCCAGTAGCCACAGGGGCTATTTACGTCTAAATCAATTAAAGTTAAATAAAATTTAAAATTCAATTCTTGGTCGCACTGGCCATATTTCAGTGGTCCCAGGTGACTAGTGGCTGCCATATTGGGCATTGTAGACAGAGAGCATTTTCATCATCACAGAAAGTTCTGTTGGGCAGCACTAGGCAAGGGGGGTAGTTAAGTGCATGACTGGCTAGTATTCATCAGGATATGCTCAATTCTGAAATGCTAACAGCAATCTATGGACTGGAGAGGTTAATGCTGCAAAGATTTAGTTCTCTGTCATGGAGAGCCCACTGCTGGCCTGGACAGCAGGAGAAGAGGCAGCAGGAGGCTCCTTTTGCTTCCCATCATGGTCCATTGAGCAGAACTGGTCCCAACACCCCTCTCTCCCTGCAAAGGGGCTTATACTTCAGTCTTCTGTGTGCCAACTGAACACTAACTTACTACTTTTACAACCACATGCTATTATTACCCCCGTTTTACAAATAAGAATCTGAGGCTCAGAGGTTAAATAATGGGTTCAAGATTGAATAGGTAAAGAGTGACAGGGCAGGACTCCAGGTATGTCTGAGTCTAGCTGCATAGTCTCATCTTTACTCAGCTATGCTAACTCCTTGGGTGCATACTGTAAAGTCTCCAGAGGGTTTCTGGCTTTGGAAAACCTATTGCGACTACCACAAAGAACATAGAGGAACCTCAGGGGTAGGGTGCTTAGTTAAAACCCTGATATATGACAATGACTAACCCACAGAATTAACAGTGAGAAACCAAGGCAGGTAACTTGGTAAACAATTCCCTGTGAGGATCTTGATTGAGAACTCTTAAAAATCTCGGGCATATTTAAAGTAAATGTACATGGGTTCAAAAACTATTTGGAGGAGACAATGCTGACTAATTTTTATTCAGTATCTATTATTCATCATATTGCCATATTTTCTCCTAATTTTTTAGATTTTTGTGTGTTAGCTAAGTTAGTATTCAAAACATCTCAGTGAGATAGTTTCTCTTTTCATTTTTTAAAGATGAGGAAATGAAGGCAAAGAAAGATTAAATAATTTGCCCATGGTCACATGGCAAGAGAGTTGGGATTTTAACCAAATAGTCTTGTCTCCAAAGCTAATGGTATTACTCAGGAAGAAAGAAATGTTTGGAGGGAATGAGAACTCAGAGGTGTGAAGCAAGGCCTCGTAATGAAGGAATAGGGTAATCAGATAATGCTAAGGGAAGATTTGGATGTAATGATGGAGAAGTGGGTACCCAAAGTCATGAGAAAGAAAAGACTACTGAGAGAGAAAATATAAAGAGCGAAAGATAAGAGGCTGCAGATGGGTTCTTTGGCAGTAAGTCTTAATAAATAAAGCCAAGGGTTTTGGTGTTAGACAATCTTCCATATATCTTGGCTTTACCACATTGTGTTATGGGCCCGTGGGGTAACCGTTCTGGGGCAACATTCTTTTATTGGTAAAGTGGAGGCAAGGATGCTATAAGTATAGGAGAAAATGCATGTATGAACCTGTGCCCATAAATTCAATTGTATAGGGAGGAGCACATTTCTGTGTTACTTAAAAACAGGTTAGCTTTATCCACATCTCCAGTTCCACTTCATGGGTAAGAAATGGAACTTTCATTATGCAAAGGATCCAGTCTCTCAACTGGTGCCTGGACACAGGAGGGACAGAGAAAGGCATTGCCTCACTCTCACCTTGATGATCTCCCAGGTACACAGGCTGAAGCTCTTCAGGCCATACCTTGAGACTTGAATACTTAGTGGAAAGTGGGACCACATATCCATTTCTCTTTCTCTCTATCTCCCCTCTTTTCTCTCTCTTCTTATCTTTTTATTTCCATCAGAGATATATTTTTTCATACTGAACATTCATCATAAACAGCTCAGAAGGCCTTTGGAAAGCAAAAAGTTCTTACAGGCTCTATTGCTTTCCTGTTCTCATTGGCTCTATCCCTCCACTGACTCCCTCTGTTTTTCTCCATTTTCTCATTTTGAAACCAGAGGCAAAGAGGGTCTTTCCTACCTGTCTGAGTGATGAAAGTGAGAGGAGGAAACCCAGGGAGAGAAGTATTAAGTAAATAGCCCCAAATAGATTGCAGCCAGATTTGTAAAATACTGGGCACAGTGCCTGGCATATTATGTGTCCTGAATAAAGGGTGTTAAATAACAAAAATTCAATTGAGTAAATTTAAAGATCAAATTGGCTTTATTCGATGATTCATGAATTAGGCAGCATCTCATCTAGCAAATAGAAAGGAGGTCTAATGAGAGCTACAGAAAAGGGAAAGTTTTTAAAGGCAGAGAGTAGGTGGATTTCAGTCTTAGGTCACCTGCCTCCGTGGGATGGACAGGGTCTTTTCGGGAATTACTTTACTAGTGCTGACCAGATAATTCCAAGTAGACTGGTTCAATGACACATTCCAAGACAGGCTAAAAATGCAGTTAGGTTAGATATTAAGTCTTGATTCATTGTCATGGGGCTTGGCATAAGTGGCTCCATTTTGGGCATGCTGTTTCTTTTATAACTAGGGTAAGCATAACTTCTACTGCCTTTTTATTTTTTCTTTCTTTTTTTTTTTTTTGCAATGGTTAGGAGAGGAACAGAACCATGAGTAAATGAGAGACAGTTTCAGGGGAGGGTTTGACAAGAGGCAAAGGAAGGGAGAAAGTTTCAAGACTCTTGGGAAGGTGAAAATTAGTCTGTGAAGAGGCTGAAGATGGAGAAATAAATTTATTGGACTTGAAAGGAAGGAGTTCATTGTTGACCTTTGAGGAGGTTGTTTCAGTTGAGTGTGGAGAAAAACAAGTATCCAAGCATCAAGGAGTGAGCAGGCGATGAAGCAAGGCCATTATTGGTGGAGTAAGCTTGTAAAAGGTTTGGCTGTGGAGGAAGGGAAAGGTAAGTATAGCAACCTGAAAAGAAGATCTGAGTTGAGTTTCAGTTGATAACTAGATATCAAAGCAGTGATGGCCACGGGGCACACAGCACCTGGAATAAAACGGCTGCCTGGATGTTATGGGGTTGGAAACATTAGCGAGAGGAAATTCTTCCCTGCCTCAATCTTTACTCCAGCTCTTTCCTGTGCCCAGAACCAGCTCACCCTCCCTCCATTTTTCCCTGCCTCCCTTTCCCTTTCTATCTTTTGTATTCACTGAATGGCAGGTTCCTTCTCTTTTTCACAACTTAGCTTAAATGCTATCACCTGTTCACCTTTTCTTAGTCATATTTGCATCTAATCTAAGTGTTATCTCCCCTCAGCCTCAGTTGGTTATGGGACCCTCATCATTTTCTCTATGCCACTTACAGCAATTCACAATTATGTATTCATCGCTTTATTGTCTATCTTCCCAATTAGATAATTTTGATTTTTTCTTATTATTTTTATTGTATTTTTCTATTACCATTTGACCCCCTGATGCCCCTGCCCCCTGCAGTTACCACACTGTTGACCATGTCCATGAGTCATTTTTTGCCCCATCCCTCTACCCCCTAACCTCCCCCTCCTTAATAATGTTGTGAGAGAGAGGTCCTGTCTAAGTTATTGAAAGATAATCAGGACCTGGTCCATGGTATGAGTTTAATAGATATTTTTACTTATGATGAATGAATAAATCAGTGATGTTGAGGGCATCTTTCTATTTTTTAATGAATAAATGCATTTTGTGTTGTCTTTCTAACAGTCCTTTGTAAATATCTGAACCTGTGGGCCCCCTCTAAAACCCCTGGAATAGAATTTCTCAGCGTAACACCCAATGCAATAATTATTGAAATTCGGAGTGGACGATGAACACTTGCATTGGCAAACACTTATGGAAAAGGTAACATTAGACCCTCCAACATTTCCCTTGTGGGGTCGTAATAGGTTTCAAAGAGCCATGTATCTTGAAGGACTGCTAGGAACAGAATCCATGGAGTTATTTTGTAAACTGCTTTTCAAAAGGAGTTCACGTATGGTGTCTAAGTGTCTCAGAGCCTAAGGAGGAAGTAGGAGAGAAAAGGAAGGAATGAGAATGACCCCAAGTTGGAAGGAAGATGACATATTCTTGTACTTCGAAGAGCTCTGCAGAAAACCACCCTCCTAAACCCTGGGAAGTCCAGTGATTATCTGTGTTGGTTTCTGAACCATGAGTCATTGCATTCAATGTGGCTCTGGCTTTATGGGAATTGTGTGACTAGACTTGCTGTGGATGGTGAGGGAGTGAGAGAGTGCCTGTAAGGAGACTAGGAAACAGTGGGTGTCAGTACTGTGCTTAGATTACTTCTTATTCTTCATCTTCTGGAGACTCAGATAGTTAATGTCAAGGCTTCTATTCACATTTTATATTCACTTCACTGCACACATAGGATGCTAGACACAGTGCTTCTATATGGGTGCTGCTCTGATGGACCTCAGAACACGCTTGAGAGGCAGCTAGTATACCTTTCAGATGATTATTTAATGAAAGTTGAGAAAGATGATGGAAGGGAAAAATATGCAGGTGTCAATGAAAGCATGAAACATGGAAATCTAATACTATTGGAGAGTCAAGGATCATTTTCTGGGTGAAAGGATATTTGTGACTCTCCCTGGCCTGATGTTAATAATTAAGGCCATTTGTTCTTTGGATGAGTTAAACTTACCTGATTTTAGCATTGTCAAGTGGTTTAAAGAAATGGGCTACTATAACCTTACTGAATCTCTCCTCCTTTATCTCAACATTCAATCACCAGCAAGTCCTACTTCAGCTTCCCCTCTCCAACCCCACGGCCACAGGCCTAGTCAAAGCCACCATCAACTCGCACCTGGATGACTGAAGCAGCTTTCTAACTGGACACTTTGCTGCCATGCTTGTCCCTCTTTCCTGTTCTCCACGGAAAGAACCAGAGTGACCATTTAAAATCAGAAATCCCATCATTTCATTTCCTCCCCTTTAAAATGCTTCAGTGAATTTTCATTTCACTTAGGAAAAAAATCCAGACTTGTTACCATTTCTGCAAGGCAAGCCGCAGCGCATGGGATCCTATGACCTAAGGTTCTTCGATTTTATTTCTTGTCACTCTTCCACCAGTTCCTATCCTCCACTCTACCTTCATGACAGTTCCTGGGACAGTGCAAAAAATTTTTATTTTATTTTTACCTCTTGAGTATTTGTACTTGTTCTTCCAAATACTGTTCTCCATGTGGCTGGCTCCTTTGTAGTCTTTGCTCTCTTCCTCAGTGTGATAGATGATGTCCTCATTGAGGCTTTCCCTTATCTGCTCATCTTCTCTGTTATCAATCAAAATATTTTTATTTATATCACCATACTCAAATATAATCTTATTTACATATGTGTGTTCTTATTGTCTGTCTCCATCACTTAAGACTATCGCATTTGGGAAGGGACCGTCTCTATTGTTTTTTATATAGTATTCTCAATGATTTATACCATTTTGGGCACATAGGTTGCTTAAAAAATTGTTGAATGAACTAATGAGTGAGGGAATGAATTAAAATAGTAAGCCCTGAGTAATTTCATTTTATTTTTTTCTTTCTTCCTTAATATTACCTACTGATACATGTGGAGAGTATTTTTCTGTGAGGATCCACTTCTGCCTATGATATAGATGGTTTCTGACCCTTGAGATAAAACTCCAGAATTGGAACTGGGTGGCAGAGAGTGCTTTAAGAGAGGTAAAATTTGTCATTAGTATTATTGTTTATGTGTTCGATGTCCTTCGTATTTTTTCTTTTATACAGCATTTGACATTTCCAAAATGTTTTCCATTTATTTTTATGTAGGGGAAAGCAAGAAGCTATATGTGCTTTTTTTAAGTCAGCATAAAGGCAGGGTGCCTAATTTGGAGTGATATTTGTGCTTTGATCAGGACAAATTAAGAGACAGCAAGATGGAAGGAGAGAGAGAGAGAGAGAGAGAGAGAGAGAGAGAGAATAATGCATCAAGCTGCCTTCCAGTCCCCACTCCTCTTCTGACCCAGCTCTCAGAGAAAGAACTTAGCCACTGCAAAAGGGTGGGAACATTGAATGACCCAAGGAAATGTGAAATGGTGTGGGGTGTGAGATTTCTTTATTAGTCAATTTAAAATAAAATGTGGCTCAGTAATTTATAATGTGTTTTGAGTCAAGCAGAAAATTAGCCATATTCACATATGCTCCCCCCACCCCCGAAGGCAGTAGAAGCACCAATAAAAATAAAAGTAACAACACCTTGTATTTATGAGGTAGCTTTCTCCCCATATCTCTTCTCACTCACCCTTTTTATATTTTCTGTGCCCTTGGAGGTGGGCAAGGACCTGGAGCCTGGGAATACAGCTCTGCAAATTTTATTCTCATCATTAAAACTACTTAGAAGACCTTAATTCAATTATATATTCATTCATTTATTCATTTATTCATTTATATTATTCAATGGGTTTATAGAGCATCTATTGTGTATCAGGCACTGTGATAAGTCTGTGGGGTAGTATGCAACCTGTGAACTGTTTAGTAACAGCCCCTCCCAGGTTCTTATAGAATAATATTTGTTCATAGACTTTGTAACAATTTTGTTAGGTTTTCCTGAAATCCAGTCATGACTTTCTATAAAGCATTGTGTTCACAGCATTTCTATTTTCATTCCTGTGTGCCCTTAAATGGCTTTGAAGTCTGAGTTCAGGGTTGATATGTCTGCAAGTTTTCTCTTTGCCTGCATAGGAGTTGCCCCTCTGGAGTATCTACCTAGTTTGCTGAGATGATTGTTTTAGTATAGGCGAGAATAAACTCCTGTTCTGAACTTGAAGATATCCTCATTTTTGGAGTCTCAGAATCCTTACAAACTAATGAAAGTGAAGAAACTCCTCACAGAGGAATGGAGATATGCATAAAGATGCAGTATTCTGCACCATTACTTAGGGTCTACAATTTCTGATATCCATCCTTGATCCCCGGTCACCAGGTTAAAAGCTCTTGACACAGAAGAATCTAGACTTATTTAGAATTAGAGACCTTTAAATGCAATGGAGAGCCCTTCCTTTGAATGCCCCTCAAGTGTTGGTGTCACTGTGCACAGCAGCCTCCCCCCACCTTCCCCTAGTAGATTTTCTCCCACTTACATCCAAGAAAATAAAATGTTTTCCTGCATCACTATGAAAAAGAGCCCCAAATCAATAGCAAATCAAGCTACGAAATAAAGGACTCTTTATGGCCCGAGAAGGTGATTTCTGAAGGTTGCTATTTAGCAGCTTCATGTTTGTGCCTTCCTGGGGGTCTCCTGCATGCAATGTCTCTCATCTGAGGTGCCTTTGCCTGCACTAAAGTCACCCCCTTCTACCTGCTCCAGTGGAGGTCAGGGACATAGGAATTCTGCATGGGTCTTTCCCTTTCAGTTTGTCTTCTCAGCAAAGCCTGGGTCAGATGGGGCTGGTTGGCTCATCTGGTACTAACCTTTATTTGACAGTGCTCCCTCTCCAAATAAATGTGAGTGTCTGCAGGTCTCAGAATGGTTTTCTTGGTTTATAGCCTGGGACCCATTTCCCCATTCTTTTCTGCCATGTACCTTTTTTTTCCTTCTCTCACTTAAAGGGAGTTCGGGTCCTCAGATGACCTGTCAGCAACTGCGATGTTTCAGTTCTCCTGGGTTATATTAGTGAGAACATTTAGGAGACATGATTATTTGGTGATTGCTTAAGACCTGCGTTTGGCCCCATGTAGGTGCTGATGTAAATCTTAAAACATACAAACAAAAATGTGTCTATAAGCTTGATGTATCCCTCTGGCATGGCCCCATATTGGGAAGACAGGAATCTCTCTCTCTCTCTCTCTCTCTCTCTCTCTCTCTCTCTCTCTCTCTCTCTCTCTCCCCCCACCCCCCCACCCACTTCCCCCACATCCAGTGTCTCTCCACAGGAGGTCCTCTTCATTCACATACAGGTCGACACCCCTCAGGTCTACAACCCCGTGTGTTCACCTCCATCACTGTGTGGCAGCTGCCTTTCTCCTTTTCTCCTGTGCCACGACTCACCCCATCTGCTCTGTTACTGTTTGATTACCTGGCTGGGGGCTAGGAGTACTGTGATCAAAACTGCTCTATCTCTATTCTTCTGGCTATTACAAAGGGGGGAAAATTAGTTTGAAAACGAGAGTTGCACATTTAAGCACATCTCTTGGCTGGGGAAGGATACAAACTGCCAGTCCCACTTTAAGCCCCTTTTCCATTTCCCCCGACACTGGGCTCTAGACCCCATCTAGTAACTTGAAATGTCACGAGTAGAAATTCCAAGTTTCTCTGGCACTAAAAATGATAGCTCTGCTTGCTTGTAATATATCTTGCCTTTGAAAATATACTTGCAGTAATGGTCTTACCCAGGCAGAGGCAGAGAGGAAATTGCAGCGTCTACATACCTAGTGGAACCAGTTAAACCTCCCCCCCCCAACCCCCCCCCCCCCACTCTCACTCCCACACAGGCTGGCATGCGACTGACTGGGAACAAAAGTGCTTCTCAGTTTTTGGATATGAGAGAGGACTAAACTGCACAGTCCATCTGGGTTAACTTTTGTCTGTCTTTCAGCTGTTCTTGAGTTCCTCATTGAAACAAGGCAAGAGCAATATGCCTGTTACATAAAGCTCTGGAAACTCTGGAACTGGTAGATAGCATAAAGAAAACAATGATTTCATCCCACAGTTGGTTCTGGTATATATTTGATTCTACATTATCATGGACCTTCATGTTATTTGAAAACCTGCCCCCAGATTTCCAGTGTGGTGGGTGTGATGTATATCACATACAACACATTATTAATGCACCAGCCATGAGCCATCAAGTTAATATTCTTGAAGCCAAAGTGCTCCCCGCGCTTATGTTTTCCTCTTGCTTCATCACAATGCCTCAACCTTGCCACTGATGCTGTTGCTATGGGTGATTGTGTAGTTTGTTCCTCAGGAGAAATCTGATCAAACAGCATGTTGAGTTTGACAGCAAACAAGGAGGAAAATAGGGTCAGTGACTTGTTATGGAACTTTCATGGATGCTGTTATTGGAATAAGGCTGAAGGTGTGACTCAGAGCAAAAAAACTGGGGCTATGTTTCGGAATGACTTTGAATGGAGGACCTTGTGGGAGGCATACAAAGGTTAAAGCTGCCACTATGAGACCAAAGGTCAAGTGCAAAGGTTGCTCTTTAGCAGATGGCCTAAGACCAATCAATAAACCTGGTCGCAACTGGTTTCTGGGAAATGAGGCACAGTCAGCTTAGAGAAAGCAAACCCCCTCCTCAGGATCTAGTTCTTTAGACCTTGCAGTGCAGACTGTCAGACCAAGAGTTATGAGGAAAACAAAATGTTAGCAGATACATGAGATTTAAAGGCACCAAGGATATCTTGATGGGGGAGTTTTCTTTTTAATGATCATTGCAGGGGAATCCTGGAAGCCGGATTTCAGCAATTATATGTATACAGGTTATTACAGAATGCATTTTTGGCTTCCACTTAAACTGTCCCCTCCCCTTATTTTCACCTTGTCTCAAGTTCCTTCTTTATATACTTTAATGCCTCTTTTGCTGTATGCGTCTCTACCTCTGGTCCTTTTATACACCAAGAGGAGGCTGTATATATTTAACATTTTAAGGCTGCAGTGCCCGGTTCCCTGAGAGGAAAATATAGCTGTTTGATCGCGAGTAGGGATTTTTCAAGTTTGATTTTCTAACGACTCACCCTTTCCCTGTACTTGTGATAAATTCCAGTTGTATAGTTTAAATGGTCATTGGGAAGGATGTGCTGCCTTGCTGTCTACAATTTTCACATGCTTGAATGATCTCGAAATGAGGCAGTCGTTTGAGCAGAAACCCAAAGAGGCCTGGGAGGCAGAGCCTGCCCAAGACTGATCCTGAATTCTGCAGCCCCAGGCACTTGCCTGCAGACAAGCTAGGAGTGTGTTTGTAGCAGATTGACCCGCAGGTCACCGTTTCCCTTCCTCCTCCTGTTCACAGCATTCAGCCAGATGACTCTGCATGTGCCCCAGATCAGTTTAGTCTGATGTCTTTTTGTTGAAGGGGGCATCAACATAGAAATACCTAGAGTCATAGTATTTTCCCGATTACCTGGTTTATAGATTTATTAAGGGAAGATGCCTTCTGGTTTACCTATCCTTTACAATTCTTTATTTTTTTATTTTAAGATTTTAATTTATTTAGAGAGAGGAAAAGGGAGGGATAAAGAGAGGGAGAGAAATATTGTTGCAAGAGGGAAATATGGACCGGTTGCCTCTTGCATGCACCCCAGACAGGGACCAGGCCTGCAACCCAGACAGATGAGCTTTCACTTTGCAGTACGATGCCCAGCCAGCTGAGCCATGCCACCATTCCAGCCAGGGTGTATCCTTCACTGTTCTCAGTCACAGTCAGAGATGGTCTCTGAAGACCCAGAGATAGAAGAAAGAAATTCGATCTCCTGCATGTCAGTTTTCTCAAAACTTCACCTTTCTAGTTTTACTTCAGATCCAAACTACCTGGTGCTATTCAATCTGGTGGTGGTAGCAATTACCATAATACTGTTTGCCTATTACGGAGTTGGCAATAGTCACATCACCCCAGATGCAGGGTGAAGAGTCAAGTCTCTGTGATTTACCATCAGATAATCACAAAAACACACCCATTGGGTCTTTGCTTAAGACCATCGTCATCCCTTGCATGGACTGTTGCAAACTCTCTGTGGCTTTTTTCTTCCCTCTCTACTCAGTTCTGCCACATGTAGCCTTAGTGATCTGTTCATAAGTAAAGTCAGATTGTGTCACTTAACAACTTGCCATCACTCTCAGCAGAGAGCATCTGTGCCTTAACTCAGCCCTTCTCATCTGGTCCTTGCTCACCAACCCATCTACACTCCAACCATATCACGTGGTTTGTCTTTAAAAAATATGCCATACTTGCCTTACACCCAGACATTTACACACAGCGTGTCCTCTGCTGGGACCTTTTCCCACATCTGTTCTGCCTCATCACTTTTTTTTTTTTTTTTTGGTCATTAAAGAACACAGTTGAGATTTTCAATGTTATAGGAAGCTGTCTGTGAACCTCCTACCCCAGGCTGGGTTACCTGCCCTTTTCTCCTTCTTCCCTGTGTTTATTCCAATCATAAGGCTTTCATGGTCTATTGATATTTTCTACTTGTAGCCTCCTTCTGTAAGAGCATTCACACCTTGAAGATAAAGCATATACTTTATTCACCTAGTGGCTGGCAACAATTTAAATGCAAGGGGTAGAAGAGACTTCCCAACTTATTTGTGCAACTTTGATTTTTGTCCCTTAACTCTTTCTGGATTTCTCTTTTTCACCATCTTTATCATGTCCACGCTGGCCTAGGCCCACCCTGTGTTAATGTCCTATGATTTGAGGAGATTATTTGTGAACATCATAAACCTCAATTGGTCCCTGGGCTATATTTAAGAACTGCTGATTCACACTATACACAGTAGTAACAGCCATAACAACATCTACTGTTACTAGCACTCAGTGATAATAACAATCTCATAAAATGATTACACTATGAACAAAGGAAGGAATGGGGCTGTTTGATCACCTCATAAAAGATGGCCTCTCTGTTCAATCACATTGCTCACTTCCAGAGTTTTTCCCTCTCTATTCACTATTTAATTCTTTATGACTGTTATCTCCTCCAGAAAGACTTATTAAAAAATACAGTAATGTTGTAAAAGAGATAAATCAAAGATTGTTTGGATATCAGCTATTAACTTTTTGCTTTTTACTTGAAAAAAAATAGAACCAGCAGTGTGCACGGGAGCATGTGGGAGTTATTAATAATTTACTCAATCTATTGATGCTCGTTAATTGCAGTAGCTGAGAAAAGTTAGTTAATGATGTGCCTGCTGGCACCACATTATAATTATGATGGTAGTTCCCCTATTATCAGGGCTGAGTAGGTGTTCCCATTAGAAACCTTAATTTTCAAGCTGATTGTCTTAGCCATTTTAAATTACATTGGGCCACATTTTGGCAGACACTTTCCAAAAGCAGATACAGTTCTTTCCAAAACTATTTTGTACGGTAGCCCAAGAGGTCTCTCAAATGACAAAGGCTGTAAAATGTGTTCCATGTTCAGGAACTATTTTGTTGAGCCCAACCAGCATTCCAGCATTGTCATGTATGAAGCTGTCCAAAGGAAAGAAAGTTTTCTGTTGACCCAGAGGCCACCTTGGTCACAATCAGCAGCCTCTTTGGGAAAGGGAATGTTTAACTTCAGGCACAGAGTAAGAGGTGGGCCACACTTTTCTTGCTTTCACTCACTGGATTCATCAGAACACTTTTTTAAAATTTCAAGTGATAGAAACCAAATTCCAACAAGTTTAACCTTGCCTTTTTTTTTTTTTAACAATGAGATTTATTGACTCATGAAATTAGAAATCCAAAAGATATGGGCCTGTCTTCAGGCAGAGCTGGGTCCAGGGGATTAGATAACATTGCTAATGTGCTCTGTCTCTTCTTCATCTTTTGTCTTCCTTCTGAGTATTAGTTTAATTCTTCAGAAAATTTTCTTCATGTGGCCAGCTGTAGCCTCCATGCTATAGTCTTATCAGCTGATGTTTTGAGGCAAAAGAAGATCTCTATGTTCTAGCTTCCATATATAAAATAAGAGAGGTATCAGCTCTATTAGAACCACACCCTCACCCTGAACAGATCTGTAGGGCTAGACAGAGAGAGAATTCTGATTTCCAATCAAGATCATGTATGGATAACAGTAGTACAAGTCCAGGTGAGGTGTATCAGCAAAAGGAAATGTTGCTGCCAATAGAAGTGGGAAAGAGATGATGGACCAGAAACAATATGTGGATTTACTACTCAGTAGGTGTATCTACTACCTCATCTCAACCCTTGGTTGACCTGATAGCCAAAGAATGTTTCCATTAACTCTTTATACCCATCACAGTTCAGAACTCTGTTCAAGCTTTGATTTCAACTTGAACTCTAGTTTCCTTAAGAATGGTTCCCATAAGATCTGGTGCTACTGAATATCTGCTGATGCAGTCTTGGTAAAGATGTACACTAAGGTCTTTGAATTCTATTTACATCATTGTTAGTGACCTCTATTTATGTAAAGGTCATCAAACAGACATGAGCCTAGTGTGTGTACATGTCAGTGAGACAGAATCAATTTTGTTTTGGAAATCCAGCATGAGAAAAAAAAAGTTGCATCCTGGATAATTAATCTCTTGCAGAAAATAGTTTAGATGTGTTCCTTATGGGATGTAGACATGGCATTTTATGTCCAAACATGCTGGACATTTTCTGTCCCTGAAAGAGACAATGGATGGTGAGTGGCACAGAGCCAGGCTGAAGGACCTTAATGCTTTGGAAGACTCCAGAGAACGTAAGAAGACAACAGACAGAGACAGTTTCTGGGAACAAATGTAATCTGGACAGGAGTAAACCAAGAGGTGGCCATTGTCACTGCATGAAGCTTGTTTATTCTTATGATCCAGAGTGTGCCTGTTTATGATTCTGACAGTTTTTGGTTTGGTTATCATTTGGTTACTTATGTTGAACCATGACTTAGTTTAATATTTTGTACAAAATCTGCCTTTTATTGCTACAATCGTTCCGGGGGAAAATAAAAGGAGAGCCAAATTTCTTTCTTTCCTCTTGTCATGAATATATCCGTGTCACTTGGTAGACACAAAGTTTTTGTTTTTTGTTTTTCCCTCCAATAACTCAACTTTGGGGCTGGGTTAAAATCACTCTCCAAGGCATACTTGACGGTATGTGTCAAAATCACCTGAACTTTTCCATGTCTATTGATTGAACTTAATCAATAAACATGATCTGACTTAGTCTCTGTGGCCAAACTATAAGTTCAGTATTTTATTTTTGTCTTTTCTCTCTTTCCCTCCTACCAGGAAAATTTAACTTAAAGAAGGAGGATGTTTAATGGATGAAAGAGGTATCTACTTTATCATTGTGCTTGTTGTCAACTAGTCATTGTGAGGGGGAAATACCATGCAGAAGGTTCTCAAAAGAAGGCAGCCATCAGATGTTTTTGCTCTTGGCACCAGAAGGAAGAAGATAGATGTAAATTATTATAGTTAGGCATTAAAGCTAATAAAAACATCTCTCCTCAAATAATGGGGAAGCAAATAAAGATATAAAAACATTCTATTGACATCTCTGTGGATTTACTTTTTAGTTTATACATCATTGCCATCATTGCTGATGCTTCTATTATTAATATTTTAACAGCAGATTGGTTTAAAAAATCTTTCAGAATATTTAATAGTCTAGAATTTATACAGAAAACTTTGTGAATAGAAAAGCACTCAAGATTACTTTTCAGGGTTTATTTTATCATCTGAAAGCCATTTGTTGAGCACCTACTATCTGCAGATTGTTGTGAGATTAAGAAATAAATGAGATCAAATCACTGTCCTTAAGGATTTCCGATCAGAAGAAGACATGCTATGAATATGTAAACAGTGACATGCTTTTGTGCTGTAACAGAGGCAAGTGAAAGATACTGCAGGTGAAGGATTGAGAATTAGTCATCTATTTCCACTTGGAAGATTAGGAAAAACTAACATCATTGTTAGTGACCTCTACAACTGAAGTGGATGGCAAGCATCCCATGTGAAAGTGGAGGGAGCATGAAAGCCCCATCACAGAGAGACCCTAGCATCTTTCCCAGGAGTCGTCCCACAAGAGCTCATTTGCTTGAATAACCCTTGTTGATGGGACTGTCTCATAACACAGCCATTTTTACATGGTTCTAATTGTTATAAGTTCTTTCTTATGTGAGATTAGGCTGGACACCTACTCTTCCTAGATGTGAAGATAGCACTTAGGAAAAGTTGAAGATAAATGGACAGCTGTAAGTTTATGGTAATGAAGAGTCATAAAACTTAGTTTGGAAAATGACTAGATCCTCTATCTTCAAATGCATGTTTGTATGTGTTTGCATATACCATGTACATATTTTAATTGAACTTCACTGTTGGATAGACATTTTACCAAATGCTTTATGGATATTATTTTATTTAATATTTTCAAAAACTTATAAGGTATGTATTATTATCAAACCCACTTTACAGAAAGGGACACTAGAATTAGCCCTTGATAATTTGGTCAGATTTACATAGTAAATAGAGAAGGGACTTTAACTCTGCTTTTAAATAATTTTAGTCTCAAAATAACATATTGGCTTGAATAAGGTGGATCCGATATAATATGAATCTCTATGGAACTGGCATAGTGTGTGTGTGTGTAGGAACACTTAACAGGAGGTAAGTATGTAGTACCATATTGATAACTCTAGGTACAGTGCTATACAGCAAATCTCCAGAACTTGCTCCTCTGACTTAACCGAAACCTGATACCCTTTGAATAACAACTTCCTATTCCCTCACTCCACAGTCACCTTTAGAAGTCCTTACAGTAGCAGATCTTAAGGAAGGAATCAAGGGTTGCAGAATAAGAATATAAGAAGTAGCAATATTCTCAGGAATCGATCCATGAAGGATTTACCAGCCACCCACTAAACAATCAATAAATAAAAAGAAATGAGGGAAAACAATTCAGCCAACTAGTGCTCTGATATTTTTAAATAAATGTGTGATATATAGTAATCCCATACTGAACATATAGAATTAATTTATCCTTTTTAATAGTTTCATAGTATTCCATTTAATGAATAAAACAATATTTATTTAATAGATGCTTTGTTAATGCAAATTTAAATGGTTTGGTTTAGGGTTTTCTTTTGTTTTCTATTTCATGCACTGCATTTACTTACACATCTCTGTCTTTCAATGTTTGTGCATGTATATTTATAGGATAATTTCTTAGTTCTTCAAGGCCTGGGTCAATTTACTTTTCACAGATATTGCTAAGATTTGTCCTCCAAAAAGGTTTCATTAATTTACATTCCTACAATGTATGTGCTAGCCTCTTTTCTTCACCAAAAAAAGTACCTTTTAAACCACATTTCCTTCATAATACACACACACCCTCTGCTTTGAGACAGTGAAAGGCGGAAGGAAATTTGCAAGGAACTCTCCCATTCTGCCCGAGTTCACTTGATAATGCTACTAAATATTCAGCAACTTCCATGCTATTGAGTGTGGGAGAATGCAATAATATTCTCATTGGCAGAGGTTAATGGAAGCAAACTCACCTGAACATCTTTTCAGCCTTACAGTCACAGGCGGAAAAGCTCCTCCTTGGGTGTATGTAATGCCTGGCAATTGGCAGTTGTGAATGCTACCCAGGTTCTTGAAATGAGAAGACAGACCAGATGCTTCATTATTAAATGAATTCACAGGACAAACTATTCCAGGAAACATGTGTAGTACAAGATATCATTTCAATTTGGAAATGAATGTAGAGTAAATGGAAAGTTGCAGCCCATGCAAAACCCAGTTAGGGTACAGGGTTGCCATGGAATCAAAGGAAATGTTATGCCAGCAGTTAGGCGTGATTCTGTTTTGGAATATTGGTATTCTGGGATTGGTTGGGGCTGACAGAACCATTCAGAATCAGAGTCAACATAAACACGACAGTTTGGGTATTTTAGTTCCAAATTCTGGGCACATGTGAATATCAGAACCAGGTCTTGGAACTCTGAGTTTCTGGCTTCCTTCGTCCATCGACATGAATTTGATGGTGACGGTGGAGATGACAATGTCTCTAAACCCCGAAGGAGTCCTACGCATCACCTCATTTTGTAGTCACTGCAGCCTGTGGTGAGAGAGTGGAAATATTTTTACAAAAATCAGCATCTAGGTAATAAATTAGATTTATTATGCAAGGTGGGGCAAAACACAGTTTATTCTTATATTATTTATTAATTATTGAATTATTTTCCATGCAAACAACTGTAAACCTTCTTTTGCCCTATGCTGTATTTTTTTTTTTTTCTTTGCTATTGAAAGCAAAAAGGGATAAAACACCTGGTGATTTACTTCAGGAAAATAATGACCTTATTCAGATTTCCCCAGTTTTATCTGTACTCCTATGCGTGTGTATATCTAGTTCTATACACATTTAGCACCATGTATAACGTGAACCAATGCAGGTTCTATCCCCGTAAGGATCCCACACATGTTCTCTATTTTGCCCCACTTCTTCCTACTCCTACCCTGTTCCCTAACCCCTGCCGATCACTAATCTACTCAATATTTCTTAAATTTTGCCAGTTCATTCAAGAACTTGATATAAATGGAATGTATAGTATGAAACATTTTGGAACTGGCTTCCTTCACTCCACATAATGCTCCAGCGATACATCCAAGTTGTTAGCTACATGAATTAATAGTTTATTCCGTTTTCTTAATGAGTAGTAGTCTATGATGGAGATTCTGAGGTTGAGAAGGAAAGAGTGCTATTATCACCCAGACTTGCCACAGAGACAGGGGTGGAGAGTGGCATCAAGCATGTGTGGCTGACTTCCCTGGGTTAGATATTTGCACTGATATTTGAAAGGGAATCAGAAAGGATAAAGAATTCACACCTATCTAATAATGAAGAACAGAATTCAGAAGACTCACAAGGACTGTCACTAAAATGAAACTGTGATAGGTTGAAACTTCTATCCCATGAGATCAATCTGGAGCTCTGGTGGTAGTGGGTGAGATTTGAACAGGTGTCTCCAGCAACATGTTCAGGGCTCTCTGTACTCCACGCTGTCTTCTGTTTTCTCTCACTTCTTTTTGCTGGTGCTGGAGAGCATACAATCCATAGGAGGTGGTTTTGCTCAGATTTGCCGACTATCGACATGGCTGCCTAGTTTGTTGGGTAGCCTGATAAAGCTCTGAAATTACGGCCTTTCTTCTCATCCATAAAATAGCTGTACTCCTCCAGTGCATGGAACCCATCTGTACCAACAGAATGTTGGTAGTTTTCACACTTGGAATGGAAAAATAATCTTTGGCTTGACTTTGATCATATATACTAATTATTGCTAATATAGACACCAGATGATTGCATTTTATTATATCTTTGTTTTTCACTAAATGTTTAAATTGCTTCCTTGGGGGAAGTTGTCATGCTAATTAATTGTTTTGTGTTTTCCTTGACATATCTCAGTACTATCTGTGCCATGTGTCTGTTGTTCTAAATATTGAAGACATTTATAACAATAATAGAACTAATTTCTCCCCACAATTAAAATAGCTTCCTTTTTTCAATTTTTCATTTCTGACAAACAGATACTGATGCTTCCAGGTTTCCAAACCTCATGTAACCTTTTGCCAATTTTGTTCACACCATAAAATTGTATCTTAAGTCTCATTATTGTGTCCATCAGATTTTCTCCTTTAAATTTTTTTTTTAAGATTGACATATCCTCTTATCTCCCATTTGGGTCACTCTAATCTTATTCTCTCTTGTTTTCCATTTGTAGAACTCTTTTTTATAACTGAACCTTCCAGGTCACACTAAACCTAGAACAGACTTTGTTTTTCCACCTCACGACCACTCTGACATCCAAGAAAGTGCCCCAAATCTAATCAAGAATCTTTCCAAAACTCGTTTAAAGATGGGCCACATCTAAGACTAAAATCCTAGAGTATTTTTATTGTTTTTATGTTTTTCTTTTCAGGAAAAAAATAGTTCACCATTTCTCACATCCAATCAGTTGCCAAATCTGTTGATTTTTTTCCCCTCAATGACTTACCAGATCCTTCCAAAATTCTTCAGTCTAAACCACTGCCACCGCTTTTGTCCAAGTGGGTGCCTCCTCTCACTTGTTTTACTGCAGCAGCATCCTAACTTGTCTTCCTGCTTCCAGCATATGTATATTCCTGACACTGGACACTGGATTCTGCTGACAGCAACCAGTAGATCTTTTCAAGTGCAGACTCTCTCTCCTGCTTACTCCATTCAGTGGCTACCCGTTTTTCCCTAGAGTAAGACCAGGATCTGTAACCTGGTCTACAGGGATTTGCATGCCCTGCCTTCTGCCCTTTTACACAGCCTCATTCAGCACAGTCTTGCTCTCCCTTCTGCTCCCCATTGGCAGTGGTTTTCATTTCTTTTTTCAAGTTAACTACCATATCTATAACTATACATTCTAACCTGACATTCTCTACTTCCTTCTCCGCACTACTTTTCTGCTTTGTAGTGATTGTCACTTAACATAATCTGTCTTTTTAAAATGTATCTTGTCTTCATCCACTAGAATGGGAGCTTCACAAGGGCTGGAATTCATATACGCTTTTTTTTTCTTACTGGTCCTTCTTGAGTAGCTATGACCATGACATTGTTGACCTTAGAGAAATGTTTATTGAATGAATGAATGAATGAATGAATGAATCTGTCAATGAATAGAAGGCCCTCGTAGAATGCATTTACACCTGTATGTTCACAGTAATTATAGTTAGGATTGCTTAATTATTCACAGCTGCTAAACTTATTTTTTTCTTAGTTCATTTGTGAACCCACATGTTAGAGGGAGGGTTGCCTGCAGGCACAAAGCCAAGCCAAAGAGAACTGAGTGACTGTCATTTTTGTTGTGTATCATGTAATAGTGACACTCACATATGCTCTAAAGAGAGGGGCATGTTTGCAGTGACTGGCCTTGCTTCCTCCTCTCTGATTGTTGCAGTGGCAGTGTACCTGCTTTGGGGCTTCTCTGTTTTTAGATAAAGGACAACAAACAGGTAACAAACAATGTTCTTTGGTGGCAGATGGGGCTGTTTTCTTCCTGACGTTGACACATGACAGGCATGTTACTTCACTCTCCTGAACTTCAATTGCCTGGTGTGTAACATGGCAATAAAAACAAGCAAGCAAGCAAGTGAACCTGTGTTTCCTCTTCTGCTCTCTCTTTTCCACCTTTTTCTCCTCATCCTCACCCCTTCCTTCCTTATTCTTTAGTAAGATTGCATAAAATAATCTATGTTAAACACCTAACATACAGCATGGAATATGCTTATGGAAAAACATATTTTATTACTTAATATATATTTATTTGTAACTCCTATTAATTTGATATTGTTGTTATTTTTACAATTTCTATTAATTTGTTATTGTTGTTATTGATTCCACAAACATTTTTCTTGTTCTGTTAGATGGAAAGTCACAATACAACTAATTATCCTACCACGTTCTTTTGTGTGATTTGCACAGTCCAGCAAGCCTTTGTGAGGGATAATCCTCATCTTAATTTTACTGAAGGGCTTTTTTATAATTCCTGTGCTATATTTTCCAGCAATTTTTTAGCATAGATAGCTGAGGCATTTTTTTTTTTAATTTCTTTAAATTCATGAGTACTGCAGGTTTCAGCCTTGGAGGCTCTTTTTAATTCCCCCAATTCAACTCTGAATTCTTCAGCCTGTCTTTTACTTCTCTCTAGCCAATATCACATCTTATGAGTCCCAAGCCTAGGTGCTTAGGAGAAAAGAAGTCAGCTCTTTATTTCACCCCATGGACATTATGTTCCCTTTCTACTATGGTTTTGGCTCAAGTTGTTCCCAGTTATTCTAATGCCTACCGTCATCATTCCCAAAGACCTTGATTTCTTACTTCTATGAAGATCAATGTCTGAGATAATAAAATGGTTTTACGTCATTTTCTATCTCTAGACAATTGGTAATCTCTGTCTGTGGCAGAACTTTGTAGTCTAGCTGACTGTGGGGTTGAAGACAGGTTCATGGGGGAATGAGTACATGACCCATTCATGATGTCAGCCATGGTCACAGGACAGGAAGACAGAGTACATACAGGGTCTATTTACCAAGCTTCAGCAGCACAGCACTCATTCCTGCCTGACTCATCTGCTGATCCCTTCTTTATTCGTATTCCCCCCATACTTCATGTGCTTACCCAATTTCCTTACCTTTAAGGCAATATTCTTGCATAAGTAGAAATGCCCAGTGAAATTTGGTGTGAACAGAGGAAGCCAGCACATGTCTGTGGTTTCCTGATCCTGCTATTCATGTACTTAGGCCATAATCATTCATCCTTATTCTCCTGCAGAAAGGAGCCTCTGGGGGTTGAGGAGGTAGCTTAAGAGTAATGACTAAGGACTTTTGTATCTACTCGAAGCCTTCTCTCTCCCGTTTATCTATAACTCATCAGGTGCTAGGCATCATTAAAGTGCCACATTCTTCTACTATATTGGACTTAAACATAACTATCTTAAATGGGCATGCCTTTTTAAATGTTCTTTGTGTTGCTTTAGAATAGAACGGATAACTAATTTAATTACATATTTGCTAAGGATACCATGACCCCTACTAATATCAGTAGATACATTTATTGTTAAGTGTGAGGCACTGGATAAACTCTTTCAGTAAGTATTTCTTTTAATCCTCAGGGTACCCTAAGAGCTAAAGAACATTATTATCTCCATTACTTATATACAGAAACTGGGTACAAGGTGGTAAAATCGCTTGATAAGCTGATATACCTAGTAAATATCAAAATCGGTATTTGAACATGGGCAATCTAATTCTAGAGATCTCTATACTAAAGTACTAAAGATGAGGTTTACAAATGCAGAAATTAATGACTATATTCGCGGAGAGATTTTTTCATCATTTGAATAGCTACCCATGAGAATCATCTCTCTAGATATTTGTGAGGATACAAGCCAGCATTTGTAGAGGTGACATCAGCATGAGCACTGGACATTGAGAAGTTTCGAGTCAGTTTTAAAGTGGAAAGATGGAATGTAATTCAATAGACTTCCATTTAGAGCCCCCAGAATACAAAAAGTGGTGCTCACACCCCCTCGTAAACAGGCTCAAATGTTTGGGGGCTACCCACGTTGAGTTTCCCAGGCAAGGAACCACTAAAAACATATTTGTTCCCAGAACACAGCCTGCTAGGAAGGGTTTCCCACTGGTACTGACATTTACTCTAACAAGAGTCTGTTTCCTTCTCTCAGAGCTGCAGCCAGCTCCTCACAAGGGAGTCGGTGTCTTGCCAGTGAAACCCCTCCAAGCTCTAGCAGATATGCCAGAGATGCCAGCAATTTTCCTTGTAACTGAAATGTGCCAGTCATGGTGGAATGAGGTCTGGTTTTTAGAACAGCAAGTTGAAGTATTGTCTATATATTATCTGTCTATCTGTTTCTCTGCCTGTTCATTCATTCTGTCTATCTATCCATCCATCCATCTCTTTGTATGATAGTAAAATAAATATGTGTATTTATTTTAGCATCAAGTGATTCCATAAATATAAATGAGAAAGTTTCATTATGTCCAAATGTGCTGATGATAAAACTGATATAAAAATCCAGGTGTCTTGATTCTTAGGTAAATAAAAGGTAAATGTAAATTCAAAAGAGCTTTCTTTTCTCTCCTCTCCTGTTTCTCTTTCTTCTGCTTCTTTCTCCCCTTCCTTTGCTGTTAAAGAATTATAGACTTAAAAGCTGGTGAGATAATGTACGGTATTCTCTGGTCCATCCCCTCAAAAGTATGTTGAAGTAAAGGAAACTAGGATTGAGCTCCCATTTTAGTCACCACCTGGCTCTATGACCTTAGACAAGTCACCTTGCCTTTTTACTTCTCTGTCACAGACCCACACCGACTTTTCTGTATTACCTCTAAAATCATAGGACAGTGATAATATCCATCTTATTTATCTGCCAAGTGCAGTGGTTCATATCTATCTAAGTAATTCCTAAACTAGTAAAAGCACCTGCAGCTTGAGACTTCCAACTCTTATTTTAACATCCACCAACTAAGATTTGAAAAGGTTTTGACTTGCCTGAGTGGGACATGGGGAGTCTGCCGGCCAATTTCCATTGAGTATCACACTGTTTGATTTGGATGAAGGGGCAAGGAATTGTATAAATGTCACTGCGGAGAGCCCTTGTCCCCTGGTAGTTAGTAACCTTATCAGTTTAGAGCAAAGAGATGTGTCTTGAGATTTTTCTTTGGAAAAAGGCACACAGATGAGGGAATTTTATGACTATGTATGAAATGCCTGGGTTGGTGATGTTCTGTTTTTGGAAGTGGGAGACTGAACTCTTTCACCACCTTATCTGTACATTTTGTCTCCTGGTTCTTCTGTTCCTTTTCTTACTCCCTAGAATCTCAGTCTTTCTTCCCCTCCCCCACTCACAGTCTCAATAAACTTCCTCATGATCTCAGTTTGTAAATAGAAAAATAGTCTGAGGACTTATTTTTTCAAGTTTGATTTTCATTTTTTCTGTGACAAAAATGATAGATGCCTGTTGCAAAAATCCAAACCTAAGAAGAATATAAGTACACTAAATAATATAAAAGTCCCCTTCCAAATCCTACACCATGAAGAAAGCTACCTTTACAGTTTATACTTTCTCATCTGTGTTTCTGCACACACACACAACCACATTTCAAAATCATGCTAGTGTGCACACCATGTTCCTACTCAATTTTATCCCACTTGATAGTTGTATATAAACCTTTGCTGAGGTTTTTGCATAATTTAATCTAAAATCCCCTTCAGATGGACTACTATATTATTCTCAATTTTTTATTCTAAAAATATTGCTGTCACATCTCTTTAAAGATATTTTCAAGAAAGATATTTTTAAGAAACTGTAGGACAGGAAAGAAATTTTAAATGAGATACAAAACAAATCAAGTTGTCTGCTCCTTAAATTAATCCAAAATAAATAAACTGCAATAGGAAATCCAGGCTGGCAAGGTCCAAGGCATATCAGTGTGACCCCTGCCTGGGGGTGAGGCTCTGGAGAACAAATTCTGATCATTTCAATCAAAAGGCCTCCAGACCACAGAAGTAGAGCTGCCATTTCAAATCCCCACCCGTGTCTTTGGCTGCCAACAATATAATCCTGCCAATATCCACCCATTTCACAGGTATTTGTTAAGTACCTACTAGTGTTGGATGCCACCTATGTCTGGCAGGGAGCATTCAGGGATTTACAAGATGGCTCGGTCCCTGCCAGGGCTGCTGTGTGTCCTTGTGCATTGTGTGTTCTGATCCCAGGTGCCTGGTGAGGGTGGGAGGACTGCTCTGCTCACAAACCGTGCACCCTGGGTGGGGTTGAGTCCAGCCAGGGGGCAAACTTGCCTTAAAGACTACCTGGTACCCACTCTTCGAAGGTCTTAGTTTTGTTTTGTTTTTAGAGAGAAAGGAAGAGAAGGAGAAAGAGGAGAAAAACATTGACCTGAGAGAGAAACATCTATCAGTTGCCTCTCCTATGTGCCCTGACTGGGGATCAAACCCACAGCTCAGGCATGTACTCTGACCAGGAATCGAGCTGCTGACCTTCTGCTTTGTAGAATGATGCGCAAGTGACTGAGCCACACGGTCAGGGCTAAAGCTCCTAGTTTTGACTTTGTTTCTTCCGAGCCTCAGGTCTGTGATTATGAATAGGGTGGGGGTATCAATTTTGATTTGCTTTATACTTGGCCAGGAATCAAGAGATTAATAGTGCTTCTTTCTTTTTCTCTCTTTCTCTCTCTCTTTTTCCTTTCTTTTTTTTCCTTCCTTCCTTCCTTCCTTCCTTCCTTCCTTCCTTCCTTCCTTCCTTCCTTCCTTTCTTTCTTTCTTTCTTTCTTTCTTTCTTTCTTTCTTTCTTTCTTTCTTTCTTTCTTTCTTTCTTTCTTTCTTTCTTCATTTCTTTCTGTTTTTAAGATCTTATTTGTTATCCCTGGCTGCTGTGGCTCAGTGGATTGAGTGTCGGCCTGCGAGCCAAGTGTCGCTGGTTCGATTCCCAGCTAGGGCACATTACTAAGTTGCACGTCAGGTCCCCAGCTGGGGGCGTGTGTGAGAGGCAACCACACAGAGATGTTTCTCTCCCTCTCTTTCTCCTTTCCCCTCTCTCTAAAAATAAAATAAGTAAACAAACGAACAAATAAATAATTTAAAAATAAAATGCGTAAAGAATATAATAAAAAGAGTAGAACTTGTAACAGAAAATTAAAAAATATTTTTAAAAAAGGATCTTATTTGTTTATTTTTAGAGAGAGTGGAAGGGAAGGAGAGAGGGAGAGAAACATTGATTGGTTGCCTCTTGCACACCCCCAACTGGGGACCTGGCCTACCACCCAGGCATGTGCCCTGACTGGGAATCAAACCAGCAGTGCTTTGGTTTGCATACCAGTGCTCAATCCGCTGAGCGACACTAGCCAGGGCTTCTTTTTAATTTTGTATTATTTATGTTATTACAGATGTCTCATTTTTCCCCTTCACTCACCTCCACCCAGCCTGCACCCAACTTCCATAAGTCAATCCCCACACTGTTGTCCATGTTCATGGGTCCTTCATGTGTGCTCTTTGACTAATATTGCTTCTTCTGATGTTTTTGTTATCGAATGTATGTGTAGGATACCCCTTTCTGTCTCCCCCCTCTTCTCTCTCTCTCACACACACCAGATATCCCTCAAGAGAGCAAATCTATATTTAAAAGAAAAACCTAAATCAACAAACGCTTGTCAGGTAAAGGGTTAGGTATTGAGGGTAAGGGTCATAAGGAAAAGAAGAAAACTAGAGAGAGGCCCACGAACAGACTATAGTTCAGAGGGTAGGCAGGCTGGGAAAGAGGGAACAGGGATGGGCAGGAAGATCAGAGGTTGGAGACTAAGTTTCAGGGTGGCCCAAGAGAAGCCCTGGGGTGAGGATAGCCAGGGGATAGTTAAAAACTGCCTACGGATTAGTTATATGTTGTTTTCCCTTTTTTTCTGATACACCTGAGAAGTCAGGTGAGAAGGAGATGGGGTACCTGTCTCTGCACCCCTCTGTCCTCTTGGCTTATGTGCTAGGATGACTCCAAGCAGGAGTTCCACGCAGACAGACACCAGCAATAATGTTAGTGGCACATCGTTGGACAACAGGGGAGCCCAGAGGAGCGGCTGTGATTTGAACTTAGGAGAGACAGCCAACTGCACATCACTGACACAGAGAGGCATCACTCCCTAAGCTATGAGACACCCCCCTGGTGATGTGGGACCTGAGCTTGAGTGGTGCACAGACACAGCATCCAGGAGCACTGCTCTTTTGAAGTTCCTTTCTGTCCTTATGACGTCAGGGAGAAAGTTCCAGATTGATACTTCTGTGTCTACAGCTCCTCTCCAGCACTTGCCAATCTCCCTTTGTAACAGAGAGAGGGAAGGTTTCAGGCTTAGCACACAACTATTCTAACAGTGTCCCATTTTCATTGTAGTTGTTTTCCTTTTGCCTTCTGTGATTCAAATTCTGATACAGAAATGAGAGCACTTCTTTTACACCAGGTGTAAGAGTTGAGTGCCCTCCCCTCAATTGATGTCCCTGTGGGATCTCAGAATGGGACCTTATTTGGAAATACAGTCATTGTGGATATAATTAGTTAAGAATCTTGAGATGAAATCACTAGAATCAGACTGGGCTCTAATTCCAATAACTGGTGCCTTTATAAGGAAATAAAGGGAGATTTGGACACACAGAGGCACAGAGGAGAAAGCCACATAAACTGAAACAGAGATTGGAAAGTGATACTGCCGCAAGCCAAGGGATGCCTGGAGCCACCAGGCACTGTAAGGGACAAGGGAAATTTCTCCCCTAGAGCCTTTGGAGGGCATGCCACTCTGCCAGCATGATGGCAGAATCTGACTTGTTGCACTTTTATCCTCTGGAACTGAGAGGGAAAAAAAAGCCACAAAGTTTTAGTCATTTGTGTGAGCAGCCCTAAGGAAACTCGTTCACCAGCAGTCTGCAAATTAAGGCCTGAGGGCCAAACCAAGCCTGCTGCTTGCTTCTGTAAATAAGTAATATTTACAAAAACTCAGCATTGCTCTTTAATTTGCATATTGTCTATGGTGGCTTTCAAGTTACAATGTCAGAGTTAAGTGGTTGCAACAGAGACCAAACGTCCCCAAAAGCCTAAATTATTTAGTGTTTGGCTCTTCACAGAATAAATGTGCAGAAATCCTCTTCCTGGGAAGTGTTTAATTTGTGTGATTGTCTAGAGATGTTGGGGGATCATAGAGGTTGTTCTAAACAGTGTAGAACCACAATAAGGTGGTGACATTTTTTAACTTAGGGAATTTTTATGAAGCAGGTTTTCTCCTCCCCAGAGAAAAGACATAAAATGCTCTGAAATAGTTCTCAGCATTAGACACATTGAAGGGATTCAAGCAAAAATGGTCTCCTCTCTGTCGAATCAATCAACATTGAGGCTCCCTTACCAATGAGAGCTTTTATATAGGAATCGCAGCTTTTTAATGATATTACAAATGGAGCGGGATTTCCCCAGCAAGCTGGTTTAATCTAGAAGGTTTGCAAAGCTTGAATGAGTTTCTTCACTCTGAACATGGAATGGAACAAGGTCTGATCTGTAGCTGGCCAGTGAGTGAAGGAATACAAGCTTTGTCTGATATAGACTTGGGAGTTAAGCTGAGCAAGCAAGGCTGGGCAGAGATGAGAAAGAGTGAACACCAAATTTTAATGGCCAAATGAAAAAAAAGTAGAGGAACCCTTTAGAATGGGAAAAAACATTTGCAAATTATGTATCTGCTAAGGGGTTAATATCCCAAATATGTAAAGAACTCACACCACTCAATAACAGCAGCAGCAGCAGCAACAAAACCTAACAACAAACAGTTCGATTAAAAAATGGGTAGAAGAGCTGAATGGATATTTTTCCAAAGAAGACATACTAATCATCAGAGAGATGCACATCAAAATTACAGTAAAGCATCACCTCACACCTGTTAGAATAGCTATTGCAAGGATGTAGGGAAAAGGAAACCCAGTCCCTCTGTTGGTGAGAATGTAAACTGGTTTGGCCACTAAAGAAACAGTATGGAGATTTCTCAAAAAATTAAAAATAGATCTACCATATGATCCAGAAGTTTCTCTTCTTGGTATAAAAACAGAATATTGAAAAGATCTCTGCACTCCCGTGTTTATTACAGCATTATTCACAGTAGCCAAGATATAGAGAGATCCTAAGTGTCCATCAGTAGATATGAATAAATAAAGAAGATATTATATACACACACACATACACACATGCGCGTGCGCATGCACAATGGAATGCTCTTCAGCTATGAGAAAGAAGAAAATCCTGCCATTTGCAACAACATGGATGGATGTTCAGGGAATTATGCTAAGTTAGGTAATTCAGACAGAGAAAGGCAAATACTATATGATTATATCACTTATATGTGGAATCCAAAAGAGCTGAGGTCCTAGAATGAATGGTATTTGCCAGGGACAGAAGAGAAATGGGGAGATGATGGTCAAAGGGTAGAAACTTGCAGTTAAAAGATAAATAATTTCTAGAAATCTAATGCACAGCATTGTGATTATCATCAACAATACTGTATTATCTACTTCAAAATTAAGAGACTAGATCTTAAGTATCCTCACTACAAAAAATAAATGATAATTATGCAATGTGATAGAAGTATTAGCTAACACTATGGTGGTAATCATATTGCAATATATAAATGTCACATCAACACACTGTATACCTCAAACTATGTGTTATATGTCAATTACATCTCAACAATAACAACAACAATAATAGAAATTTTAATGGTCAGGTAGTCTTCCAGTTCACAGTCAATGTGAACTTGTGCATCTCATCAGCCAGCTCAGGAAGGTAGCAAAAGGAAAACTAATTAATTCTGTTCATATTGATATAGAAAGGTTTCCATTAAGTTAGTCGAATAGAGGCAGCTGCACATAAAAGGGAGGACCAAAAAAACCCCAGAATTTATTTATAAAAAATCATGTATTTATTCTTACATGTTTAAACTTCAGTCACCTTCAAAGTACTCTCCATTTGATGCAATAAACCTACTGAGATGTTGTTTCCACTGCTCGGAACAGTTTGAATTCACCAATTTTGATACCTTCTAGTGCTTTTTTGTCTCACCTCTTCCACATCAGCAAAACATTTCCCTTTGAGGACTTTTTTTCATCCAGGGAAACAAAAAAATTTGCTCAGGACATGATATGGTGAATAGGGATTGTGGGGCATGGGGCTCATATATTTTTGGTCAAAAACTGCTGAACACTCAATGTGGTGTGGGCAGGCACGCTTGTAAATCACCCATCACAAAATGGGCAAATGCGTTGAAGGAGTCTTCAAAAGGAATTCATTGAAGCTGAACACAGCCTTTTACAACAACGTCAGCTGATACACAGATTCAGAGGGGTTCCTAGAACACTCACCTAGCGAGGAAAGCCTATACTAGAAGGGGCCCACCCTCCAGAAGATAATTTTATTTTATTTTTGGGGGGCGTTGCCCCTCATATGTGCAAAAGCAAAGCAGTTAGAAGGGTTTTACTTGTTTTTCTGCTTTACATCTTTGTTGAGGCCATTTATATGTCCTTCACATATTTCACTGAGAAGCCTCAACCACTTCTATCCATAACTTCCTTTCCTTCCTGCTATGAATTTGCTTCCTATATTTACTTTTCAGTCCCTAAAAATATCCATCCCATATTATTTATTCACTCCATAATGCATACCATCCAAAGACAACAGTTTTACCAATAAATTGTTATTCCAATGAATAATTCATGCAGCCTTCATTCTTTTGACATGAACAAATATACTTTCAAATGGGAAGAGTGTGGCTCTATTTTAGTCTTAACTCTATTTTTTAACTTAACATTTTTAAAGATTTTGTAATGTCCTTCCTTGGGTGAACTCCTTGGGGAATAATTCTAATACTCTAATTAAAAGAAATAAACCATGGCACAGAATCATAGCTAAATATATACACAGTGTTTGTTACGTGGACAAAAAGGTATTTGAACGTGGAAGGAAAACGAGGCAAATCAGCCCATGTTTCAGAGAAGGAAAAACATGGAGTTGTCTCCTAAAACAAAGGCAACGCCAATCTTTGTTTCAAATTCTGACCATATTATGGCCATAGTTACCTCGTATTCACATGGACAGGGTGCAGTATTATGGTGATGATGGAAATAAATAATTGTAATAACAACAATAATAATATTGTTATTTTTAAAATTTCTATGAAATGCTAGGCATTATGCTAAGGGCTTTCCATATATCAAGTTTTCTCAGTTCTGGCACTTTCAATATTTTAGGTCAGATAATTCTTTAATGGGGAGGGGAGATGCCCTGTGCATTTGTAGGATGTTTAATAGCATCCCTGTCTTCTACCAACTAGATCCAATAGCAACACCTCCCTCCAAGTTGTGACAACAAACAATGTCTCCAGATATGAGAGATGTCCCCTGGAGGACAAAACCCGCCAGTTGAAAACCACTAATGTGCATGATTAATTGCATCTTCATAATATTCTTATATGCCAGGTGCATTATTAACTCCACTTACAAATGAAAATAACAAAAACAAAACAGAATAAGTGACAGAGTCAAACTTTAATGCAGTTTTACTGCCACAGTGATGTTAAGGCTATTTTGTAGCCTGTGACAATTCAGAGCATCAATTTTTCTGTTTTCTCCTCTTACCCAGGTAATATTTTGGCATAGATGCACTAAATAATTAATATTATTATATATTTTGTACAGAGATAACTTTGAATCCCTGAAGCCCCTTGTACAGAAAGTATAGATGACATGGTGGCAAAATAAATGATTGTTATAATGATAACAACAATAACAATAGCAATTGTGCTTTGTCTTCCCACCATTATTTATTGTGTAATTTTTATGTGGTAGACTAAGGGATAACCTGGGCTACCTGTTTAATTTTCACATCTGAGAGGGACCTACTTTGGTTAGCCTTTAACCCAAAGCAGTGTTAGCTTTGTTTAGTTCTTTGTTTAATTTAGTGTTATATACTGAGTAGTTAAAACCATGCCTTGCACATAGTAAGGGCTTTATACACATTGGGTGAATGAGTGATTTACAAGGAGATGAAATATTAGAGAAAATATAAAGATTGTTAAAGTGGTGATGGATCTTCAACTCAAAGACAAAGGTGATGTGGCTTGGTGTATCTGTCTTTCATGCTCTAATGCAGGTCAGGTTTTTCCCAGTTTTCCCTTGCCAGTGATGGCAGCAAGCATCCTCTGCCATATTGTTCCTTTTCGTTTCATCAGACTCTGCCTTCCACCTAGAATATCTCCTTCATTTCTATTTTTATAAATCTGACTTATTTTTGAGTCTCAGATTAATCCCAACTTTCTTCTGGAACATTCTCCCTTTATGCTTGAGTCTCCTGGCCTTTCAGGAAGCTTGCTATCAGCACTAGCCAATAGTTGATAAAGAGCCCTGGCCGCTGTGGCTCAGTTGGCTGGAGTGTCCTCTCATGAGCCGAAAGGTTGCAGGCTTGATACCCAGTCAGGACACATGCCTAGATTGCTGGTTTTGTCCCCACTCAGGGCACGTAGGAAAGGCAACTGATCAATGTTTCTGTCACATTGATGTTTCTCTCCTTCTGTCTCTTCCTCCATTTCCCTCTCTGTAAAAATATAAGCATGTTCTCAGGTAAGGGTAAAAATAATAATGATTGATGAACAGCCATGCAAAAACAGATTCTTTCAGTCCTGTATTAAAGTCCAGGTCAGTCTTTCCAAGACTGTGATCTTGGGTAACCAACTTAAACTTTTTGAAATTCTAATTTTCTCTACTATGTGAACAATAATATTTTTGTATACCTTAGTTTACTGAGGACTCAATAAAAAAAATGTTTAGCATAGTCCTTGACACATTGTATCTTCTTAATAAACTACTGTCATTATTAATGTCATTTTCTGATTGATTTATACAGGATTGTGTAAAAATAGGCTTATAGTTGTGAGTGCATGGAACACGGTTTATTCTTATAGATTATTTATTAGTGATTATATTATTTTCCACATGAACAACTGTAAACCTACTTTTGCCCAACCCTATATACATATGTCTAATCCCCCCAGCTAGATGGTAGGATTATAGAAAAAATATCTAGAGTGGATCTTTAATATGCCACAGAGTTCAGCACAACAGGTAAACCTGTGGTCAGGAGGCTGCCTCAATGTTCAAAGCATAATTTTCTCTTTGCATTTTGAACTCTGGTGTCTTCATTAAAATCATGAAGAGGCCATTTCCATTTACTCTGCCATACCAGAAAGTTCATTGCAAATGAGTTTATTTATATGGTGTTACCCAAGAATATAAGCTTCAGAACTGTAATAACTTGTTATTAGTCTGTCTCAATACGTCACCGAGGACCCTGAGTCCTTTGAACATTGGCTTTCCCAATGTTTCCTTTTATCTGTAAAGTTGTGCTTGCCATATTGATTAATGTAGGGTGATTCCTGAGACACATTTCCAGTTATGAAGAAGGCTATGTCCCCAAGGAGAGCAGTTTCCAGAAAGGCAATGTGCAGTGAGTTTCCAGATCTCACTGGGAAGTTGTGGGGTGCAATGGTGAAAACAGTCTTCACAAAGGGGCAGGTTTCTGATGCTAATTTTCTTAGGATTCACATGAGCTGCATCAATTTAGAAAAATCTTTCTGTGCCTTAATGCTCCTATGTGTAAAATAAAGCATCCATATCAGATAAGTTGTGGATTTACCTTTCATTTCTATAATTCTGAATCTCATAATTAAAGTTCAATGATATGAGTCAATAATTTCATGTCTTTTTATATTTTACATAAAACCCAAATACCCCATAATAAACATCTCACAGAGCTTTCAAATTCTATTTTTAAAAATGTGTTCCCTTCACACAGACTCTGTTTTCTTTTTCTTTTCTTTTTTGATTGTTGACACTATTACAGCTGTCCCCATTCCTCTCCCTTTGCCCATTCCCACTCCTCTTGTCCCTCTTCCCTCAGGCCATCACCACGCTGTTGTCTGTGTCTATGGGGGGTCATGCATGTACATTCTGTGGCTAATCCCTTCATTTTCTTTCATCCAGTGCCCCTTCCCCTTTACTCCCCAATGCCCCACACATTTTTCTAATACAGTATAGAATAAAACCAAATCTTCCCACTGGTGTGTTTATAATGTGGGAGATGTTGTTATTCCTACTATGACAGTGGTAGATAAGAAATACATACTTACGTCTCTCACTCTTAAATCCACCCTTTGATCCTCAGCCTTTTATCAGCAAATCAGATGTGCTATCTTCTGCAAATTAGTACCACTTCCAGAGAAAATGTGCTGAGTTCCATTAAATGTAATTAGCATTCTCATTGTTTCCTTCACATTGCCAATAACAACAAAAGTATCTCTTTCTGGGTTACCTTGAACACACATCATCCAAGTTATACAAACAGTGTCAGCATGAGGCTGGAAGCAAGAGACAGGAGAGTGTTTTAACACACAACTGTTGAGTTCACCTTCTTGGGGGCACCAAGTGGCAGAATCAAATTTTTTAGTTTTGGCTTCCCAGAGTGAAATTAAACAGCTGGCACAGTGCCTTTGAAGTCAATTATCTCCCTCAGTTTAACACTGACCTGCCATGGGATTCAGAAGCAGAACACTCAAATATCCTAAAGCATTACATTTCACAAGTAAATTTTGAGAATGCCCTCCCCATATGGTTTTGCATAAAAGAATTGCAAACAAAACTATCTATTTTCCCTAGAATTTCATGATAGGAATAACATTTTAATGTCCACCAACAAGAAGAAAGCATATGAACTCAGAATGAAGAACAGTGCTGGATATTGATTGGACACATTTTATCAATAATAATTACTGAAATATAAATATAATTTTACTCACTTCATTAGATTAAAAATTACAGAATTAGTTTATTAACATAAAAATAAAAGAACAACCACTATTTTGCTTTCCCTTTTTTATTTCAATTTCACCCTTGGATATGGAAAATCACTCACAGTAAATCTGCATTTAGAAAGCACTATTGTAAGGGACTCTCGGCTAAAGCACAATGCCACCGCCAAACACATATCCCTCCCAACCCCATTCACTTTTAATGCTATGAAACTGACTTCAGAGGGACAGCCAGATATATGTGCACATCTGTGCTGAAGGGTTCAGGGAGGAGGGTGCTAGTTTCCAATGTTTGGTGTGAAATTGAGTTCAATTTGACTGGCAATTTTTTTTCTCTCAGAAGCCATTTTCTCTCTTTCCTTTTCGCTCCCTTCCTTGTATTTCAGCATTTGTCATTTCAATTACAGTACTGCATCCTATTTTTACACTTTGGATGCAATGTTCAGAAACATTGGAAAGAACAGTGAAAATATTAGGAGGTGGTAGTTAAGCCTGAGTGTGGCTCCAAGAAGGTGGAACAAATTTAGCATGTTTTTTATTTTAGCCATTTATTAAAATATAATTTCACAGACTTGTCTATAGTTAAATCCCACTTACTGCTCAAAGCATCATAAAACTGAATAAAGTAATATTCTCTAACACAATGTCATAACTATTATATTATACAAGTTAAATAACTTACTATGCCCACTTGCTTCTCTAAGAATTGAGGGTGAAAATCAAACATTTCCCACTCTGGGTCACAGTGAGAAACAAAATGAAAGACAAATCATTTAGTCTTATCCCAAGAAACAGTTCAGCCTAGCACAGTGAGCTGGTTGGTGCAGGTTTATTTATTCAATGCACGTGCTTTGTGTTATATGCAGGATGGTGACAGAAACACATACGACTCGTTCTGCGGTGCTTACTATCTCTTCCCCATGCAAAGTCAGCTTAGCTCTCTTTATAAATTAATTAATCTTGACTCTATTATTGATGGAAACACCACTTGGACTGAGTTAAAAGTGGAGGAAGGGGGGCTTTACTTAGGACATGTGATCAAAAAGGACAGGAGATCATTGGAACCGAGTAATCATGTGGCAACTCACCTACTACTCTCCACCTCTCGTGTATTGCTGTATTGGCTTCGTCCCCTTCTGGTGAAGATGGTGTTTTTTCACTTGTTTGTTTGTTTTTTGACCAGGCAGGTGGCAAAACATAAACTCTGGAATTTTATTCTCATAAATTTATTGTGAGTCCACTTGGTTGTTCATCTAGATTCTATAACCTTCTTTCCCTTCCTACCAGAATATTGATTTTTCTCATGTAGTCACACAGATACTCACATATCCATCTCTCTGCATCAAGTTCATGTGGCACTGACCTCAGCTCCATTTGGCAGTGGAATAGCCCAGGGACCTAATGGGTCTAAGCCAGTCCTAACAATACTACTCCCTTAGTCAACATTTTATTCTGGAAGCCAGACTTCAGGCAATTATTGAACAATTGCCCCCATGGTTGGTAGTGTGGCCTTTGACCTAAAAGGGCCCAAGTAGTGTTGAATATTATCTCTCAAATAAGTATGATGTACAGTAGTTAATTCCTTCATTGTTTAAGCTAGTCTGAATTTTTATTATTTGCAGCCAAAAGCAATCTCATTGATAAGTACTCCAAGGCAACAGAGGAAACAGTGTTCTTCATGGCTGATTCCACTTAGGAAAATCCTGAAGGAGAACATTGGTTGTGCTTGCATCTTGTGCACGTAAATAGAGCATGATATTTTCCAGGTTTGCGTCATATAAGCCCACCTCTGTGTCTGTGATCTGTAGCTTCCACCAAAGCTTATATATGAGGTGCAACAGGGCTCAAGACTTAACAACCCAATTGCAGAGATGGAGACACTGAAAAAGAGTAATCATGCCCATGAAATTTTAAGTATTTATAGCTTATTGAGATATAATTTTATATCACAAAATTTATCTATTATAAATAGACAGTTCAATTCTACATAAACATAGACATATACAAGCATCATCACAATCCTGATTTAAGACAGTTCCATCACCACAGCGATTTACGCTGTGCCCGTTTGCAGTCACTTCTGCTCATACCCTCAGTGTGAGACAACCAGTCATGTTTTCTGTATCTATAGATTTGCCTTTTCTAGACATTTTATACAACTAAACTCGTACAATATATAGTTTTCAGCATCTGGTTTCTTTAACTTAGCAAAATGTTTTTAAGGTTCACCTATATCAATGCATATATCAGTAGTTTGTTTCTTCATATTGTTGAGTAATAGTTCATTGTGCAGGTAAACCATGTTTTATTTTTCTATTCACCAGTTATGAATAGTAGGACTATTTCAAGATTTTGGGCTGTTATGTATAGTGCTGATGAGAACGTTTGTTTTCATGTTTTTGTGTGAACATAGATTTTCACTTCTCTTGAGTGGATACTTAGGAGGGAAATGGTTGGGGCCTGTGGTAAGTTTCAGTTGAACTTAAGTGACGAAAATATTTTACAAACTGGCTTCACATTTTATATTCCTAACAGCAACATACAAGGGTCCTAGTTATGCCACAGTCTTGTCAACTCTTGGTATTATCTGTTTTTTGAGCATAGCCATTCTAGTGAATATGCAGTGGTATTTAACGGTGGTTTTAACTTGCATTTCCCTAATGATGCTGAGTATCTCTTTGTGTGTCTGACCTTTTCATAAAATACCCTTGTTCACTTTTGATACAAAACTCATCAACGCAGTCTTACATCTCTACCAATAATTCCCCTTGTGAATGTCAGCAAAGGAAGGGAGCAAAAATTCCCTCCCTTTTAGGCAGAAATGCAGAACAGGGAGCTGAACCCTTCTCTCCCCAGTTATATTCATAGCCTACAGACTAGTTGTGGCATCATGGCATAGAGGGGGGCACTGACCTCACAGGCAAATGATCTCTTTTGTGGATAAGACACATCTCATCCCAGAACTCTGCCTTGGAGCAAATAAGACCTGGGTTAACTGTCCCACCCTCTCAGCTGTGGGCCTCTGTTGAGGTGCTTGAAAGTCACACACGACCCTGTCAGTATAAGCTTTCTGAGGTTACCTCTTCCAGCCACACAGTAGTTGGTGTTATTTCCTTTATCTTTTGATAAAAATGTCTTGCTCTCTCTCTCAGGGTAAAGCAAGTCTCCACACATGTTTCTCAGTTGGGTTGCAGTAATCGGTGCTTTTTAGGAAAAGATTACTTCTTAGAGGAGTTGAAAGGACTCAAGGTTCATACATTGCCCCCTGAGCATACATGAGCTCAAAGAAACAGATACAAGTTCCTGTGTTGCTAAGGTTTTGAATCCTTGATAGCTCTGAAAACAGAAGACTAAATACGTGTGCAGTGAGTGCACAGCAGCCAGCTGACACATAATTGACATGGAGCTCAGCCAGCAGAAGTCCCTATTAACAGACCAATGGTGTGGTTAAGAGCATGTACTTTAAATCAGATTTTTTCAATTGGAACTGCATGCTGTGTGTGTGATTTTAGACAAGCTACTTAACCATGTTAAGCTTCAGTTAAATCAACTGTAAAATGGGATTAATAATAATACCTTGTTCTTAAAATCATTGGTAGGATTAAATGAGATAATGCATGCAAAGTGCTTAGCATTGTTCTGAATTTCCTTAGCTGTTATACTTTTTATGTTATATTTAATTTCCCATCTTTGGTACTTGGAAGAAAGCCTGGAATATAGTATGCACTCAGTGGCAATTTTTTAACCACATAAAATTCAGATATTTATTCATTCATGCATTTATTCACTTATATATTCATTCATCCAGTGATGCAATGATGAATTTATTCTATTCATACATTCTATATATTCACTCATATCATAGATATTTATGAGATACCTACTATGTGTTACTGCTTATTTTTGTAAATAAAGTTTTATTGGGACACAGCCACACCCATTTATTTGCACAATGTCTATGGCTTCTTTGTGCTACAAAAGCATAGTTGAGTAGCTGTGACAGAGACTGTGTGGCCTGCCGAGCCTAAACTACTTATTATTTGGTCTTTTACAGAAAAGTTTTACAACCCTCTTGTTAGATTCTGAGAATAAAATAGTTAACACAGTACAGTGATATTCCTGCTCTCATTGTAGTTAAGATGAGACAGACAATAAGTACATAATAAACACATACTAACAAGCAGACATACATACAAAATATCTGTGGTGATAAGCACAATGAAAAAAATAAGGAAGTAAAAGAGAATAGAGAAGTCATGGAGAAATACTTTTAGAAAAAAAAAGTTTCCCATTTTAATGTCTCTTATCTCAGGTTAGAAGTTCGAAGTTTCTCTTTAGTTGTTTATTTACAAGGTTATCTTTCAATAGCAAAACAAATACTCGCTGGTCCATGGAGCCTCATTGAACACATTCAGAAACCACCCCAGGTTGGAAATAAATCCAGATGTGGCCTACTCTAAGAAGCTGGTTCAGGGAGACCTCATAAGCAGTATTCTGAATCTGAGCAAGACACTCTTGGCATTTGCTGAGTGACATATGTTCTTGCCCAGGAGTAGGTCTCCCCATGTGGAGAGCCGTGAGGACATCACTGCTGGCAGTGAAAGAGGAATTGTATTTGTGGCCTGTTTCAGGCTGATTATCTGTGGATGAGACAAAATTGAACAGTATCTATTCTACAAACAAAAAAGGAGCCCTTGGGGCCTCCAGAGCTGATAATAAGAGCAATAAGAAGTAGGTCAGAGATGCTCTGGATGGTTTTCTACCCTGTGTCTTATTTTCAGTAGGTTTTTCACAGTGGCACCTTCTGTAGCACAGGTTGCTTGCTACTACTGCTGCTGAGTAAGCAAGTTGCATTGTTAACAAGATTGTAGCAGATTGTAAATATTTTAGATTTTATAAGTCTTAGGCCTCTACTACCGCTATTCAACTCTTGGCTTACAGCACTGAAGCAGCCTCAGACAATACATACATATGTGAGCATGGCTGCATTCAATAAAACTTTATTTACAAAGCAGAAAAGATCCAGTCTGTGAGGCACAGTTTTCCAGCCCCCTTTCCAGTGCATTTTTGCTTTCACAGGTGTGCTCACTAGATGCACTGGGAGCATATGCAGCACCCATATGCTTTGTTTTCTCTTCTCTGACCTCCTGACTCAGGCCAGCCATGTACACATCCACAAAGACTCCCACAGATAGTCAGTATATGCTGGGTTATGTGTCAGTTACAAACAAGTCCAGAATCCCAGTGATCATAAAAACAAACAAACAAACAAACAAATAAAAATACAGTTCATTTCTTGTTTATGCAGTACCTATCACAGGTCTGGGTGACTCTCCAGGTAGCTGTCCTCCATGTGGTTACCTAGTGATTCAGTCTCATGGAAGCAACATCAAGCTGTAGCATCACTTTTGGGAGCACACAGCCTTCTTGGTTGATGTATCTGAGAAAGAGCAAGAGAGGAAGTCTTGTAATAGCAATTAAGTGACTGGGTCACTAACAGTTTGGCTGTAGCTGGTCACATGGTCTTGATTAGCTACAAGGAGATGGCCAATGTCATCTTCCCATGTGTTTAGAAGGAGTGGGAACTGGCTATGTGAAAGCATGAGAAGTTTTTGTTTGTTTGATCAATTGATTTAATTGAATAATTGTTGGTAATCATTACTAAGCAATCTGATGTGTTCACCAGTGAACAACATTTCTGTGTGGTATTTATGGTGATATATTGTTTGCATCATTAGAATTTGGACAGTTATCTATTGTGGAGAATATGAAAGGAAAACTCTCTAGACCTAGGGTCGGGCACTTCTTACTGTATTATATTCTTGTATTTGAGGTTAAAAGTCATTATTAGTGTTGTTAATCCCATGCCTCACCTTGAAATGTAGCTCTCTCCTCTGAAAGTTAAACATGATCACACTGACAAAGTATCTTCTGACATTGGGTTTCACCTGTTATTCTATAAGTTATGCCTAATGAACACTCACCCTCACTTTCTACACTGATCCAGTTTGGTTGACTTTACTAATGTGGTTAACAAGGCCATAAATAGTAATCCAGTCTCCTTTGTTTATGGTTAACAATACTGGCCCATTATAATTTTCTGTGGCAGCACATATGGTGGGAAATAAATTAAACAGTAAAGCTGCCACATGGAGAATAGGTCTATTTTTATTTTTATGGCCGTTTCTTTAATCTGATACATAATTAATGTGCAAGGTTCAACATTTTGGGGGGTCAGCTCCCAGTTTATTTGTTGCATTGTGAGGTGTTAATTTTCTTGGTGCATTGGTGAGTGGAAGAGTAGGGGAAATCTGTGCCGCTCTTTATCTGTATGGAAAGATGCCTAAGTGGGATTTTTTTCTGAAAAGGAAGACACAAATTACCTTTGCTTTCAGAATTCATTTCCATTGAAAATGTAAAAGCGATTCTGTGTTCAGATTTTCTCAAAGAAACCTTCCCTTACTTAAGAGAACATGGTTCTAAAAACCTTCTCCTGGGGTAATAATTTTCTCTGCCTTCCATCTTGCTCAATGATTTGCTCAGTCTCCACAATTTGTCTGGCTCCCTCTCAAACTGATTTACGATTCCCCAAAATCTGTGGGAGAATTTGCCAAGCTGCAGACCAATTCATTATGTTTGCTGTTGGACCTATCTGTTAAGTGCTGGCATTTCTATTCCGTCAGATGTTTTATATTTAATGCACACACATGTTTTGCTTTTGTTTCTCTTAACTATCAAGCTGACCATGCAGAGGTGATTCCAACAGCAATGACAAAATTCACTGGAGATGCATTGTCCTTCATTTGTATACAGAATCTTTGAAGATATTTCCAGTTTCCCCAGGAATTTTGCACAGGGACCGTTTCTCTGAGAAGAAGTTCTGTGTTTTGTCCACAAAGCCCCAACCTTCATGGTGAAAATTGTGCCATCCATGCTCTGTCCTGCAACATTATTGTTACAATATAACACTCATATCCAAACGATAGCAATTGTTTACATAACACTTACTATATGCCAGGCAGTCTTTGAACACATGTTACCTGTATTAACTTTTTACATCGTTACGTAATTCTGTAAGGAGGGAGGATACTATTATTATTCCAATTTATTTTCCTATAAGAAAGAGGCTCAGGGAGGTTAAGGAAGTGACCAACAGCACACAGCCAGAAAGCTGCAGTGTCCGGTCGGAAGCCTGTCTCCTCACGACGGGACGCTCTTCTCAGCAGATACCCTGCATTCTAAAGGCATGTTTTCAGAAAGCCCAGACATAAACTTGTTTATGCATTGATATTGATTTATCTGGTAGGGTGCTTTGATTTTATTGGATAGTACTTTACAGGCTGATAGATGAGATGCCACTAAGTATAGCGACATTGTTTTCCCACTTTCCTGTAAAAGGTGAGGTGGTTTCCCATGGTGTTGGAACAGATTGCAAGAGATTTGCTTGGGGAAAATTATCTTTTCTCTACTCCCCCGCTTCATTTCTACTGTGAGTTATTATGTTAAAAAAATAAAAAAGAAATACCAGAACACTTGCTTCAAGGTGAAAATATTTAGGCAATATATTACCACAGGGAAAGTTTATTTTAAGCATCCTGGTTAAAAAAGAAGGATGTGTCAGGTTTAGGGTTTTTATGTGTAAAGCTCATCACAATGCCATAAAACATTGGTTGGTAAACGTTTTCTGTACAGGGCAAGACAGTAAATATTTCAGGCTTGTGGACCATATGGTCTTTGTCACAACTACTCAAACTTGTAGTTGTAGAGCCAAAGCAGTCATAAGCAATGCGTAAACTAATGCATGTGGTTGGGTTCTAATAAATCTTCATTTTCAGCGTCAGGCAGTAGGACAGATTTGGTCTTCAGGCCATAGTTCACTGACTTCCTGACATAAAGAAATGGCCAAGGGATTTGGAGATAAGGTTTCTATCGTGGCCTGCCATTGGCCAGCTGGGAGACCATGCAAGAGTCACTGAACCTCTCTGAGCCACAATCTCCCCAGCTGATAAATAGAGAAATGGCTACTTACCTATATTAGCATGGCCAGGAGAATGGAATGAGTATGGAATCCAATGAGTGAAAGACCAGATTCAATAGAAGAAAGTCCATGTTGCCATTCTCTGCCTTATCTAAACTCCTTTTTGTTCTATATCTCCCTACCTTCTGTTCATCAGTTAATAAGTGATAATAGTCATGGTTGCCAGATAATTTTAAAGCGTTTTGTTTTTGTTTTTAATTTTGGGGTTATGACAGTATTAGAGAAGCACCCCCAGAGGACATTCTTCTGAATAATTTCATGTGAAGTGGTACAGAAATAGTTGCTAGGAAAAGATGTGGGGAGCAAAAGGGTTAATTCTTTTGGAACAGAGATAGGAATGCAAAGCTTACCACCAATTTCCACTTCAGTCCAACATCTATAAGGCACACCAGTAGAGGATCCTTGCCTTCTTCGCTGATGGCTAGATAAACCTTCAACAAGTGTGTCCATACAATTAGTTAGTCAATGCCAGTGGTTTGCAATTGTCTCATAATATGCACTGTATCAGGTATCTGCAACCAGAGTATTTGTTTTGAGGGTCAGGGAATTGGAAACGTACCTCAAATTATATGCTACGTGAAGCTGTGGAAGGGCTGCCACTTTGTCCCTGCTTTTGTAAACATTTATGCTCTTTTATAGTGACCTTAGCTTGATCTTAAGGCCACAAATAAAAAACAAAGTCTAAAAGTATCTTCCTTCCCCTCTCAAGACTTATTTCTTCATGAAATGATCACACATTAAAGCATGGTGAACTCTCTCATTTTCTTGGTTCTAAAAGGCTTAGCAGCAGCTGAATATCTGTTCTCTCTCTTTGTTCTGCATACTGAGGTCCTTTTCCAGATATTCTATGGTGAGGTGTTGCTCCACAAATCTGGGGATAAGAGGCAGTCCTAATTCTTCTTAGTGAAAAGAAAAATACCCATGTCACACTCCTTTAAGTGAAAAGGGAGGATTTAGCTTGAAAATATTTCCTACAGGAAATGTTTCCAATAGGACACCAAGGGGAGGGAGAGCAGGGCAAACAATGGGGAGCAACAAGGACCAGGAATGGCATCAGTACCAGGGGCAGCCATCCACCTTTCTCTTCCACGGTTATGGTGAACCCATTAGATCTACCCTTCTCTCCACTTCGCACGTTGCACATAATCCTTCTGGAATGCTCTCCCCAGCTCCCCACAGGGCTGGGTTTTTTGTTTGTTTGTTTTCATAATTATAAATCATCTTATTTTCTTTGTTAACTAATTTACCATATGCCTCTGCCACTAGAACCTAAGCTTCTGGGAGCACAATCTATTTAGAGCAATGCTTTCCAAATACTAGGCATGTAGAAATGCTTTTTGAATATATACAAGTATAAACAAGAGAATGGTACCTTTAATTCCAGATTCCCTCGAAGAAACCATTAAACTGGCCTAGCTAGAGCTGGTCTTCAACCCTGGTTCTGTTAGTTGAGGCCCAATAAGTGGAATCACATAGGACAACCGCTTCTTATGGGTACCTCTGTCTGAGGGGAGATTGACTGGTTTGGAAAGCTATCATGGACTAGGAAGATATATCACCAAACAGCTACAAATACATTGTGTTTGTGAGTTGATGTCCTTAACTTTGGCAGAGGAAGCAGGGCTAGTTTTCCTGTTTGAAGTTTTATATCAGCAGTTGAGGCCCACTGGGCACCATGCAGTACCCTGAACCCGCAGGCTTTTATTTACCTACTGCTGTTAAATAATTAAAGCTTCATGGGTCAATCCAAAGTTTATCTACAACACATGATTTGTATTTTTCTCCCCTTCACTTATTCCATCAATTCTTCTGAATCAAGTGTGTGTGGGTGTGTGCATTTTATTTTCAGGCTCCCAAAAGCCTGTGTTAATAATCTCATAGGGTCCTGATGCAGGGCCAAATAGCAATCTCCAGGCAGAAATTATGAAACAGCTGACTCACCCTGAAAACAAACTAGGGCTTAGAGCTGCTGTCAGAACAAAATTGGTAAAGCTTGTGGAGAACTTTTCATCTTCTTTCAGTTTTGTTCAGCAAGCAGGTACTTATCAGCAATTATCAAGCATGGTTTTAGATGTGAAGAATATAGGGCTCTGCCCTGTGGAACCGCCATCCTAATTTGGAGAGGAATTGAAAATAGAAATTAAGCATACTAATAACAAGAGGACAGCATTGCAGACATGATGCTATTATTAATAAAATGAAGGGATGGTGAGAATGGGAATGACCAGGGGTGATGCAGCTGACTAGAGGTGGCCAGAAGCCTTGATGGGGGAGAGGAAGGTGGGGCCTGCAAGGAGGGCATGTGAATAGTCATTGGCAGGACAGGACATGATGTGTTTGAAGAGCAGAAAAAAAGGAAGCACATCATTGGAGTGAGCTCCAAGGACAAGAGGCAGAGAAGAAGGTGGAGGAGAAGCAGGTCAAGGAACACTTCTTTGCTCATGGTAAGGAGCTAGAATTTTAGTCCCAGAGCAATGGGGAGCCACTGCAATGGCCTGAGAGAGGGGGACATCATCCAAATGACAATGTATAGGGATTTCATGGAGCATAGACTGGAGCGGGGGAAAGTGGAAGCAGAAAGGGAAGCTAAGAAGTTTTAGCAGAGCCCAGGGGTGATCAGATGACGATGATGACTGTATATCCACCAACTCACCGCATGACGGAGGGCATCCATCCATCTGCATTATGTGTATGTTTTTACCTCCCTGTACTTACCCACAACCTCAATCTCATGGCCAAAATTAACCAAGTGATTTAAGTGTGGCACTTCTAGTGTGCCTTGATGACAAACCTTGGTGTGTTAGCAAACAGTATAGTAACACAGAATCCCAGAGGGGTCAAAATATGCAGACCTTGATTATATGGGTACACTTAAAGAGATATGAAGCCCCATTTATGTCTCTGAACTCTTATGAAAGTATTTTTTAAGAATTTAAACAATTAATAGCTATATATAGTTTGAACTTTTAGAGTCAAGACAACCTTGGTTCTAAATTTCTGTGAATCTATTTATCAACTCCACCTTAAACAAGATTTCCTAACTTCTAAGTGTGTTAAGTGTGTGTGTGTGTGTGTGTACGGGGATATTAATTAAGCACAGTAATAATGCTTACTCATAAATCTCACTTAGTATAGAAATGTTTACTTGGTGGCAAATCTATGCTTGAAACTTTATATATATTATCTCTTTGAAGAGTTACAATGACCAGGGGATGACATGCATATTAGTGTCCCACATTGTGAACAAGGAAGTTAAACCTTAAGTTAAATATGTTAG